>NC_050575.1:410998323-411318323 GCF_011100635.1 Trichosurus vulpecula | reverse complement strand
CCCTGACAGGCTTTGTTGAGTGAGAAATCATTATTCTGGAGGAGGGAGGCAGGTGGGTAGAGGAGAGTCGGAAAGAATCCTCATCGTGATGGGTGCCTAACTGCATCTTATATTACAATCCTTTCTCTTTTTTGAAAAATAGATGTCAGGTAATTGTGCTCACGTGGCGGGAGCTGAGAGGTAGCAGCCCTTCTCCTGTGAGTAATTAACATTTCTTTATCAGTGGGAGTCTGCCTCGTCTTTCTTCTCGGGCGCTCGCATTCCCTCCCTCCCCCACGCAGCTCCCGCGGCCACCCCCCACCCCCCACGTGGTGAGAGCCCCGCTTACAAGGCGACAGGACAGAATCCTGGCTCCGAGAGACGTCTCTGGGCAGCCAAGTCTTAGGCAGTTTGGGGGGGGGGGGGCGGTGGCCTCAGGAGCGACCCCTCCCATCACGCGGATCGTCTCCTCTCGCACCCTTTGCCTCAAGCCCATCACTATCCGGGAGCCACAGAGCTGCCTCTGACCCCGTCTCTGAGTCACCAGCAGTGACTCCCCCTGACTTGGCATTCCTTAGCCGGCTCGATCCTTCACTGCTTCCCAGCAGCTACCCTCAGTTCGGGCCATCCCGATCTCGCTCCTTTTCTGCTCCAGCCCCACGCCGTTCGCGTCCAGTGTCCCCTTCGCTTCTCCACCCCCACTCCCCGCCACCTTTCTGCCCGTCCTCCTTGGACCAGTAGAAGACCGGCTCCCGGTGTATGTGCCCTCACCCCACCCCCACCCGCAGAGAACCACTGGCCCAGCCCCGGGGTCATGCCGGTACCCTGCGCTGTAGGGAAGGACTCCGCCCCACCTCCGTAGTGGCTTTATCTTTGGAGTCGGAGGCACCTGAGTTCAAAGACAGGAGCCTGGCCAGTCACTTAGCTTGTCTCAGAGATGATATTTGTAAAGCGCTTAGGGCATTTTAAGCGCTCGATAAATGGTCTTATTCTAGCTGGCTCGTCGGGCAAAGGGTTCAGGCTGGAACCAGCTAAGAATTAGACAGCGTCAGCCTTGGGGCTGAGGGCCAAGAGGAGGAACTAGGGGGCTGAGAAGGGCAGGGCCATCCCTAGTCTGTCACTGAAATAAAAACCAGGGAAGAGGAAGGAGTAACAAGTCTGGGTGAAAAATCGAAAATATCAGAATCCTAACATGGAGAGTCCTGCCCCCAGAGGCCCCTGCGAGGTGAGGGGTGGGGGTCTGGGGGTGGGTGGGGTGGTTCTGCAGCATGGGACGGGTCTGGACGCTGAAGCAGGAAGCTAAAGGAAATAAGGTGTAAGGACAGAGTTTATCCAAATGGAAATGAACCAGGACCCCTCCTGGGGACCACCTCGCCCCACCCCTGGCAGCCCTGGCATGCCTGTGGCTTCCACCTCCTGACGTGCCCCGGAGAGTGCCCAAGGATGTTTCCCGAATGATGATATGAACAGTAATAACTAGCATTTCCTTCCTCTTTTAAGGTGATAGAACACTCATTTGATCATCACAAGAAGCTTGGGAAGTAGGCGCCGTTATTATCCCTATTTTACAGATGGGTAAATTGAGGCCTAAGTAGCCATTGTGATTTTGCTTGTGAACACCTACTTGCTGTCTAAGGTGGAATTTGAACCCAGATTTCTATGAATCTGTATCTAGTACCCCACCCACTAAGGTCCTTCTGAACCCTGGAATGTCATAATCTATAGAGAATCAGTTTTGGGTGAGCCAAAGGGTTGAGGGACAAAGCCTCTGACGCTTGTGTTCATCAGTGGCCCAGGCCCATGGAGAAGCCTCAGTGGTCTCATCCAAGACCTGTGGGCCCGGACAAAGGGTGGTGCTGTGGCCACATGGGCTGGCTCCTAGCTGTGCTGGCATCTGTGGAATTTGAAGTTCTAGCTGGGGCTCAGAAAGGAACCCAGGCCATTTACGCCATAGGGAGGAGGTACAGTACAAGTGGGGCTGCAGATCCCTGCACTGCTCCTAGCTCTGATGCCAATGATCTATGTGGCCTCGATTGGGACATTTAGACAGTCTTGCCAAGAAGCTGGAGAAGACGGATACCACCTAGATGAAAATGCAGTCAGACAAAGTCAGATCTGGGCAGGCGGGTGGGCTCTGAAAGAGTTGTGGCAGCTCTGTTTTGGTGGGTAGGAGGTCTCCAGGGGAGGACCCCGGGGATCTTCACTTGACTGTGCTGTAGCCTGGCATTTTGGGGAACACTTCCTTGGGTGGGGCATCATGGTCAAACCTTTGGGCTCTGGGTTTAGGATGCATGACTAATCCCAGGACAGCACCCTCAGATGGGTGGTTCCTGCTTGGCTTCCCAAATGGCAAGGGTCTGGGTTTCTGTGAAAGTTTGGTGGCTAAAGAGAAGGCAATAAGCATTTATATAGAGCCTACTATGTGGCAGGCTCCGTGCTGAGCACTTGTTACAAATATTTCATTTGATCCTCATAACAGCTCCGTGGGGTAGGTGCTGTTAACTACTCCATTTTACAGATGAAGAAACTGATACAGAGGTTAGGTGACTTGCCTACACAGCTGGTGAGTGTCTGAGACCAGATCGGGGTCTTCCTCACTCTTTCAGGGACCATCGAGTGTACTGGTGGTGGTGAGGCCTCACCTTTGCCCTTACCTATGAGCACTGCTTCACATGCCCTGGAACTCCCCAGCACCTGGGCGCCCTCCATTTGCATCACCAAAAATTCTAGAATTCTGCTATTGTCCGTAGGTACCCATTGCTCTCTTTTTCACCCTCATCCCATTTCTTCTGAAATGATGCTTTCTGTCCCTGGGTCTTTGTACACTGAGATAAACCGAGACCTGGGAAAGATGTCATCTTAAAAAGGTCTCCCACTGCATCCTGGGTCATCCTGACCTCTGTCTTGCCACTGAACTCTGATGGCTTCAGAGGAGACAGTGAGGCTGATGACTTTGCACAGTCCTGCCTCACTTAAATCCAATACACCTGCAGGTCAAGACATTGCCTCCCCGCCATGTCATTGGTCCTTTTTGAAAATGAAGGACAAACAACAACTCTGTCCTCTGCACACATGTGGTGCCTAATGTATGCTTTTATCATTCATTTGTTTGCACCATGGTTTCCAGTCCTTCCACCCTCAAAGATCTCATAGCCACCACCCTGCTGCGGCCTTGCTCTCCTTCCGTTCTTATCTCGGCAGTTCAGGGGCACACAGCCCAGCACCTCCCAAGGCTCTGGCCCACCCCGTATTGACCTGAATTTACTTTGTATTTACATCAATCCACTCGAATTTACCCTGGCCCTACTATGTGCAGGCCCTGGGCTAGGCCCTGACAACACAAATACAACACAAAGGTACTGTCCTCAGACGGATGTAACACTGCATTCTGTTTCACGTCTGCTTTGTTCTAAATGCACACAAGTCCTCTCCTCCATGGCAGGGAAACTCCTCGGGCAGGGGCAACATCCTCAGTATCTAGCACACCGGCTGGAACACAGTAGGCAATTAATAAATGCTTGTTGATCCTAGGACTCTGCTCCTAGGAGAAAAGAAACTTAATTTTCTTCCTGCCCTGAAATGAGACATCTCTTGGTTGTCTGGGAATTGTGTGGACACTGATGTGAACTGACAAGGGTCAAGGACCTGCCGCCTGCTTGGGGCCTGTGGGGAGACCAGCAGCAGGTGGAGGACAAGGACCTCGGCCCTCATTGGACAAGGACACAAGCCGGTGGAGATGGCATGTCCCATGGTGATCTCCCTGTGTGCGTGTGCCAGAAGCTTGTGGGCATCAGGGGCATCCACGTGCCTCAGTGTCCTGAGCTTCACAAGAGCTTTAGATTATCTGACCCTTTGGACCCCATCTGTGATCCTATCCAATGTAGGCCAACCAAATCCCCAAAGCATTTATTATACTCTTTTATATAGTAGGCACAAGAAAATACAAAAGTAAAAGGTAAATGCTCTCCCAGAATGTGTGTGTGCGTGTGTGTGTGCAGATGCCACCAGGAGAACACAGATAAAGACAGGCTTGGTAATTCGATGGAAGGGATAGAGAAGAGTACCAGCCACTATATGGGGAGGGGGAGGGAGGGAGGCTAAGAAAGGCTTTCTCTGAATGGAGTTAGGGATTCTATTATGCAAAAGTGAGAAGGAAGAGCAGTCCAGGTAGGAGACACAGCCTGTATAAAGGTGTGGCCATAGAGATAGCATGTAACATGAGATAATAGGCTGAAGGGCAGTTGGGCTGGACTTTGAGAGGAGTGCAGGGGACGTGTGTGCCTTTGGCCCAGATTGGCTCATGGTGCCACATTGGAGCAATGATTGGCATTTTTCCAGCCTGCTTTCCTCCCAGTCCCCTGTGACACAGTGCAGGCAGGCAGCATTATCTCCGTATGATATAGGAACAGCAGAATTCGGCAGCTTAGACTATTGAATTCTGATTCCAATACTGGGATCCAAAGTGAGATTGGAACACAGGTCTTTAGACTCTGAATTCCTCATTCCTTCTGGTGTCATCTACCCTGCTGCTGCTCCTTGGATAACTCCACTCCACCAAAATGGAGAAGCTTGTTCAGAAGATGCTGAGGGTATGTGCACAGACAGCTGAGCAGACTAGCACTAGCCCCTGAGGCTGAGGAGGGTCTTCTTAAGAAATGGCCTAAACTTCTGTTCAGATCTCCCTCTACCATGGAAGCCACAGTCAGTCAGTTAACATCAACTGAATCCCTGCTATGTGCCAGGGACAGGGCTAAGCACTCAAAGAGAGGGGGAAAGGCAGCCCCTGCCCTCAGGGAGCTCATGATCCAATGGGGGAGACAAGAAGGAGACCAAAGTGCAGGATAAATAGGAAATAATTGAGCTGGTCAGGAAGGAAGAGGAGCTGGGAAAGGCTTCTTCTCCAAGACGGCATTTTGTTGGCCTTAACGGAAGCTGAGAAATTCTATAGTCCCAGTAGAGGGGGATGAGTGTCCCAAGCCTGGGGTAGGGACTGACTTCTGGCTTTCTTTGTTTCTCTGGTGCTTATTCAAGTCCCTGGCAAATAGTAGGGATTTCATAGACGTTAATTGACTGACTGTGATCCTCCATGGAAGAGGGGATCTGGACAGAGAGCATGGGAGATGGCCAGAGAAAGTGCCCAGAGTTGAGAGATGGAGGCTTTTACTGGTGGAGTAGCCAGGAGGCCTGGGTCACTGGCTAGAAGAGCATGCGTTGGGGAGTGAGGTGTAAGGAGACTGGAAAGGGAGGCAGGGACATTTTGTATTGGATCCTGGAAGTGATAGGGAGCTGCTGTAGGTAACCTGGAAGGAGGTGAAATGATCAGGCCTGCATTTTCAGAAAATCCCTTTGCTGGCTGAATAGAGGATGGGCTGAAGGAGGAGACACCTGAGGTAGGCAGACCGCCACCCCAGCAGGTGATTGCAATGGTCCAGGCATGATGGGATGAGGGCCTGCATCAGAGTGGGGGCAGGATCAGAGGAGAAAAAGGAGTGTTATAGGAGAGATGCTGTAGAGGTGAAATCGTCAGGCCTTGGCACCATATTGGATCTGGGGAGTGAGAGAGACTGGGGAGCCCGGGATGACTCCTAGGTTGGGAGCCTGGGAGGAGGGTGGTGCCCTCTACAGTGATGAGGAAGGCGGGAGGGAGGAAGGGTTTAGGGGAAAAGATCGAGGAAAAGAGTTCTGTTTTGGACATATTGAGTTTAGGATGTTCATCAGACATCCAGTTGGCAATGTCTAAAAGGCAGGTGGAGATGTGAGGTTGAAGGAGAACAGAGATTGGGGCAGGACGGGTAGATCTGAGAATCATCAGTACAGAGATGCTGATCAAATTCATAGCATCTATGGGAGCTGATGAGATCATTCGGTGAAGCAATCTAGAGGGGGAGGAGGAGAGGGCCCAGGACAGAGCCCTGAGGGACAGCGAAGGTTAGAGGGCCGGATCTGGCCAAGAAGACAGAGGAGGAACAGTCAGAGAGGGAGGAGGAGAACCAGGAGAGAGTGAGGGGTGTCACAAAGAGCTAGAGAGAAGAGTGATTGACTGTGTCAAAAGCTGCAGAAACAATTCTGGGAGGTAGATACTATCATTATTCCAATTTTATAGATAAAAAAAACTGAGGCAAACAGCACTTGATCAACTCAACTAAGGTCATAGGGTTAGTAAACATCCGAGGTTGGATTTGAACTCAGGTCTTCATGACTCTAGACTCAGCACTCTATCCACTGCACTACCAGCTGCCTCTGGTCTTTAGTATGATGTCTCTGGGCCACTTCTCAAGGTTTGCGAAGCACTTTACCTGCTTCATCTCATTTGTCTGTCCAACAGCCCAGTGAAGTGGGGAGAGAAAGGATTATTCCCATTTTCCAGATGGGGAAACTCCAGCTCAAGGGATTTTGACTTTAGAGCTGGAAACCAACTAAGGCATAATCAGATCTAATGCCTTGATTTTACAGTAAAGGAAACCAAGGACCATAGTGGCTAAAGGCCCCATCCAAAGTTGCTTAAGAGAAAGGAGCAGGGGCAGGGTTTGGACCTTGGTCCTCTGACTCCACTGTGCATCTGGGGCAGCCTGTGCAAAGCCTGGACCCATCTGCTTGGGGAATGAAGATGCAGCCATCATGGGGGCAGCATCTTCCAAACCCCACCCCCACCCCCAGCTTTCATGCACTGCTCTACACACACACACGCAAACTGCTTAGCGTGCTTTCTCCCCTGTTGTCCATTAATAATACATCTAGCCTTGTTTCTAAAAACAGGAGAGAGGAAAAAAAAACAGAGAGGAAGAGAGACAGAGATGGAGAGACTGAGACAGAGAGAGACAGAGACAGAGAGAAGAAAGGAGAAAAGGAGAGATAGAGACAGAAAGATCAGAGAGAGAAAGAGAGAGAGAGAGAGAGAGAGAGAGAGAGAGAGAGAGAGAGAGACCGAGAGGTTGAGAGACCAAGAGACAAATAGACAAAGAGAGAGACAGAGACACAGAGATAGAGAAACACTGGTGTTTTCTTGACACATCTTGGAAGAATGAAGGGCTTTGGAAGCAGGGAGCTCATAGCCACCTTCTTAATGGATACATGCATTGGCTTCCCAAATCCATTCATGCTTAATTGAGAAATTCCCACTTGGGGATGAAGAAAGGTGCTTACCAGATGATGCCCCCCGCCCCTTCCTGACACCGTGAATGCCCTAAATCCAATGGCTATTACGCATTTCTAGGTGATAAGCCCTCTCCCTGTGACATCTCCACAGAAATGGACTGAAGCACCAGGGACTGTGAATAGGACCCACACTGTTCAAATTGGAATGTTTTATTAATCACAGTTCTTAAAAGATATTGAGCCTGGGAGGAGGGAGAGCCAGCTATCAATAATACATGTTCCTGAAATGGCCCTGAGACGGAGCTGTCCCTTTATAAATATTACAAACCACACGCACAGCCCCACAGGTAACAACAGTACTGGAGAGCGTGAGGAGGAATGAGGCGCGAGTTGCCCCCTTCTCATTAGGATGGAAGCCTGGTTTCGCTGCTGTTTAGTCTGTTCTAACACCCCCTCCCCAGCCTGGGGGTGGTTGTCATCAGATCCCCCCCAATAATGGATGTTTATCCTTAGACACAGACATAAATAACTGGACTGGGACGTCAGACCTTGAGTGCTGGAGCTCAGTGAAGGCGGCAAGGGGTGCTGTGGGGAGCTCCTGGGCTTGGAGTCAGAGGGCATCTTTTCAAATCCTGGGTTTGCTATTTATTAGCTGCGTAAGCTTGGGCAAATCCCTTTGCCTCGGGGTCCTCATCTGTAAAATGAGAGAGGGTGGCCTGGGTAACCCTAAGGCCCCTTCCGTGTCTAGAGCTACGATTCATGATTTACATCTTGTGGTGCTGCTGGAGTGGGAGTCACATGCCAGGCTCTGTCTCCTTCCCAGAGATGGTATTTAGTTCAGAGTCATCCTAGTCTGGTCCCCTGTGCTGGCATTTTTGCCCCTACCCCATGACCTGTGAGAACAACCATGCCCCCTTTCTGTGTGAGATCTGATGGCGTCTTTAGGACATTGGTCCTGGACAAGGATAAGCCTGATGTCCAGGAAGGCCCTGGGACTAGTGGGTGCTCAGTCTTCTCTGCCTATGCAGGCTCTGCTGTAGAGGATGGGTAGGAAATTTGACCACCAGCCTTGTCTCCTTTGAGCTCAGACTGGCATAGCACAGAACCTGGGTCCCTTCATCTGTGGTGAGGCCGGAGGAGGAGGTGAGGGGGAGTCTGCTGTTGCTGTGGTTTCTCTGGATTCAGGGCATTCTTCCCTCCAGACAGGGCAACCTTGCAGCTTACCACATGTACACCCCAAAGGGCCTTCAGATTTAGGCATGCTCTTGGTCCTCCTGGGTATGCGTGGTCAGAGCAGTTGCTTGTAACAACGAGAGACAACTCTGTGCTCAACACAGTACTAGGCACTGTGGGGGAGAAGTCAAAGAAGGCAGGAGGAGGGCCAAGAGAGAACAAGGACACAAAAGCCTGGGGCAGGAGAGAGGTGGCATGGGGAAGCTACAATTACAAAATGCAGAGAGGGAAAGCAGGAGGGCTTGGATGAGGTCGCTGGATTTCACCATTAATTGACCTTTTGGTAACACAGGTAGCTTGTAGGTAGCATAGGGAATGTGCTAGGGAAATGGAGGCCGTGGTATAGATAGGGCTTGTCCCAAAAGCTGCTCTAAGTCCCTTGGCCTGAGCACTGCTTCCCTTTGTCCTAGCCATGACTGCCTGTGTGTCAGGGAATCCACTTTCTCCAGGAAGCCTCCCTTGGCTTCCCCAGCCTGCACTGATGCTCCACTTTGGATCTCCCATGATGAACCACAGAGGAAGGCTTCATAGCCTGTACAGGAGGCAGCCTGGTAGAATCTTAGGTTTGAGGTCAGAAGAGCTGCTCCAATCTTAGGTCTATCCCTTATCATTCCTTGGATCTTGAACAATAATCTGTTTTCTTACCCCTCAGTTTCCAGAATTTCCTGCCAGACCCTGCTGCTCCTGTGTTTCTTAGGGTAAGCCTCAAGTCCCATTCCTGCCCCCAACTCTAAGTTCACATCTTGGTAGGAGGGATAGCTCAGGTTAGGGGAAGATGGGGACTGGAGACAAATCAGACCTCCAGGAGGGTGGTAGGAAATCCAGGGAGGCCCCAGCTGGTGTTGTTCACCCTCTGTTTTCCAAGAGAACCAATGACTTCAAGGGTGATGTCTTGACCTGTGTGCGAATTGGACTGAAGTGAGGCAGAGTTGCACAAAATCGTCCTCACTTTCTCTTCCTGAGTTATTAAAGTCCAGCAGCAAGACAGAAGTAATGATGATTGGTGATGGCCCGGGATGCAGTGGATGACCTTTACATCTTTGATGAATGACCAAGCTCTAAGCTCTCCACAGCACCTGCTTCAGCTGCCCTCATGGACACCAGAGCAAGATATTCTCATCTGCCCATTTCACTGAGGGAAGCCTTCACATGCTTGGGGTAGACAAAATATGGCTGGAGATGAGTGTTTGTGTTTGTGTTCATCTTCTTATAATTATTCTCCTGAACTGAAATCATCCTTTTCCAGTATTTGTCCTTGGACTGACTACACTGGAGTCCTCCTGTGGTGTCCCCCCAGGCTCTGAGGGCAGCTCTTGGCTTTCGTTGGTTGACCCAGGAGGACTAAAACCTGGGCAGATCCTACAAGACTCGGAAGACTACATGGGCATTCTCAGCCACACAAAGATCCTGGGGAAGACTTCACTGAGGAGACAGGCTCAGCCTGACTCAATAGGGTTTGGACAGGTGCACAAGCATTCCCAAGGGTATATAGTCTGGGAACGGAGATGACTTGGGAAGATTGCAGATATCAAAAGATTGGATGGAAATTACCAGAGTATCTTCAAATAAATAAGCAAATATGTTATATGTATATATGTACATATATACACATAATACATATCTATGTATACCATCTTTTTTTTAATTACCTTCACATCTAAATAAAACTCTTTGCCTTCTCCTCTACTGAGAGCTGTACCTTGTAAACAAATGATAAGAAAGAGAGAATGAAAGTGGAGTTCTGCAAAATGGAATTTGCCACTGTATGCTCTGTCCCTTACCTACAGGTACCCTACTTGTGCATAAAAAGGTAGAATGTGTGTTTCCTCATTTCAGTCTTCCTGACTCCAGGTCTGCACCACCTAGCTGCCCCTCATGTCTTCACTGGGGCCAATTCTGGCCTTATCATTACACGTTGTTCTGTCTGATTTTTTTTTCAATTTTCTATCTGCCTGATTGTAATGTTTTCTGTTTACTTCCCATCAGGCCTTAGGTCTTTCCATGTGACTTTGTCATTTATTCATTTTCAATAGCCCAGTCATGTCCAATGACTTTTATGGAACATAACTTGCTTCCCCGTTCCCCAATAAATGGGCATCTGCTTTGTTTCCAATTCTTTGCTACTGAACAAACACCACAAAACACACAGGTGCTTTTACAAATGTTTTGGGGTCTGTGAGAGAACTTTGACCTCCTTCAGGTAAATGCCTCTAAGAAGAACCTTGGAATGAAAGAGTAGGGACACATTAGTCTCTGCCTTTGCCTAATTCCAATTTGCTTTCCAGAATGGTTGATCTGGTTCACAGCTCCCAGAAGAGGACCTCAGTGAGCCTGGCTTTCCAAGCTCCTTTAACATTGACTATCCCCACTTTTTATGATTTTCACTAATTTTCTGGGAATGAAGTGAACTTTCAGACTTGTTTTATTTGGTATTTCTCTTATTTCTTTGTGATTCCTAGCTAAGTTCCATATGGTTGCTAATAGCTCGCAACTCTCTTATGAATTGTCTGTTCACTCACATTCAGACTGGATGAGCATTGAAGTCCCTTCCAATTCTCAGATTCTGTGATTGTGTGATAGCTTGTGACTGCTCCTCCATCAGCTGAGGGGCTCTTGGTCTGCTATTTGGGTTAATGAGTCCAAATCTGGCCTCAAACTCTTTCTAACTGTGTGAGGCTGAGCGAGTGACTTAACCATAGTGGCAACTGCCTTTCTCACAGGAACGGTGTACCTGGCACACCGTAGACACTTCATAAATGCTTATTCCCTTCCCTTCCCGCCTAGGTACTGGTGCGTCTTGGCTGTCAGATACCTCTTGGAGACACTTGATGAAAAGATTTTCCCCCTCCTAGTTGAAAGCTTCCCTCCTTATACTAATTACATTGATTTGAATGATGCATTTCCCTAACTCTGTCATAGACAAGTAGTTCTCCTTCAGTGGGTCCCAAGTTCAGACAAGGGCTCTTCAGTAAGTTGTTGAAGCAATGGTGAACACACAACTCATCTTCCTTCCTCCCTTCCTCCCTCCCTTCCTTCCTTCCTTTTTTTCCTTCCTTCCTCCCTCCCTCTCTTCCTTCCTTCTTCCCTCTCTTCCTTCCTTCCTTCTTTGCTCTCTTCCTTCTGTCTTTCCTCCTCCTTCTCTCCCTTTCTCCCTCCCTTCCCCCCCCTTCCTTCCTTCCTTCCTCCCTTCCTTCCTTCCTTCCTTTGTCCTTCTATCCTTTCCTTTTTTGTTTCCTTTTCCAGATGTCTTTTCCATTGTCAGTAGACATATATCATCTGGTTTTATTTTTACACTAGAACTTGGTGCCCTTTGCACAAGATGTAAAAGTTAATTGGTAGCTAACATGCTCTGATGACAACTGGGTTGCATTTGAGGGATGCGTTTTCCCCAATTGCCATGATTTCAGAGCTTCTCCCCTGACAGGCTCCCTTGTGAATGAGCCTCACAAGAGGGCTGAGCGGCCGCCGATAATGGGGTGGGCACCGGTGCTCTCTGGCAGCTTACCAGCAGTGATAATCACACCGCAGCCGCATACACTGTGTATTTTCATGGAGTGTTAAAGAAAGGAGACACCCAAGTGCCCTGGCCCAGCCAGCAGCAGGTAGCAGGGCGTTTCAGAGAAGCCAGCGTGAAGCACCATTTTGTCAAAGATGCTTTTTCCTAGGCATTCTGCTTTGTAGAGAAGCCACCTGCAACATGCCCATGTGGCCTTAACTCCTATCATAAGCATCTGGGCTGGGCTAGGCTCCTCTCTAGTAGAGCTCCAACAGCTTGGCTTTCAGACCCTTTCCTGCAAATTGGGGGGTGGGAGGAGGGGGCGATGCTAAGGAACAGACTGGGCCCCGATGATTGAAGAACCCAGAACAAACAAAGAAAGCCCTTGGCGCTGTCAACAAGAAGGCCCCATGTCTGCAAATGTTCAGAAAGAAGGTAACATGGAGGAATGCAGAAAATCTGAGACCCAGAGTCATGGGTCTCAGGACCCACTCGTGATCCTGCCAGAAGTAAATGGCTTGACTTTGGACAATTTTCCTCCTTTTGATGATCGCCAATTTCTTTATTCCTTGGATCGCAGTAGTTAGACCTGGGAGGGACCATGGATGCTTTGGAATTTAAAGCCCTTATTTCCCAAAGGACCACTCTCTGTCCAAGAAAAGCCAAGACAGCAATAATAGGCAGCATTTACATAACACTTAAAGGTTTGCAAAGTGCTTTACAAAGGTGTGGGGGTGGAAAGGGAAAAGAAAAGAAATCTACATGCTAACTTTAAAGGAATAGCTAGTTGTATATAATAGATTGGCAGTGTCATGTGCAATCATCTTTTTTTCATCATACTATGTTATGGAAATGCTTGCTTTATTCCATAAATTAAAAATAAAATAAATATTTTTTAAAGGAATGCCATCTGTTAAAGGTTGAGGGGCAAAGAAAGTTGTAGCATTCTATATGGATTTCTCATGCAAAGAAATGCAGGAAGTAGAGCATGGTAGCAGGGATGGCAGCATTGGTATGATAATTGACAGGGACAGAAATAGAAAGGGCGTTATCATGGAAGTACACTGCAGACCACATGTACGGAAAGTGGGAAAACAGATCATGTGTCTGACGGAGAGTCATGATGGAGGAGGAGGAGGAGCTCAAGCTTTCCTGACGTCTGTTGGAACTCTCTCTCTGCCCAAAGTAGAGTGCCTGGTCAATTCGTGCCTAATTGATAATGTCCCCTTCAAAAGGTGGAGGAAGCCATAGGTGGTGCTGCCATTCTGGACCTGTTTTTGATCCCAAAGGAGGGACTGGTTGCCAAAGAAAATGGGAAACTTGGGGGGAGGGTAGCAGGAAGGAGGAAGCAGGATGACCTCCAGTGGAGTGCCACAGGGATTTATGTTTGTTTCTGTGCTGCCTAACAGTTGTTACCAATGACTCAGATTGGTCAGATTACCTTAAGATTTGTAGATGAAATAATGTTGGGGTGGGAAAACTTAATAATGGATGATTGATTCAGGATATAAGGAGATCTCAGTAGATTGCCCACATTTTGGGCCCCACCTAGTAAAATGAGATGCATTAATGTAACAGCTCATATCTGGGATCAAAAATCAACTTCATAAAGTGAGAGATTGGGGACAGGGAGGGAAGTGTTCATCAGTTCATCTGAAAAAAGATGAAGACTTTTTAGAAACCTGTAGCTCAAAATGAGTCAATAGAGAAATATGGTAGCCAATAACACTAGGGTGATATTCCCTTAAATTTAGAGAAGCAGAGCTTCTAGGAATGAGGAGAAGAGTCCCTTGGAAATGTTGCCCTGTTGTAGTACAGTCTGTGAATGTGGACCTGGTAGTAGGTCACTATTGTGATGGAGGTAGAATTTGGAATGCTCTAGCCATCATCAAGCTCTTGAAAGACCTTATGGTCAATCCCCTTTGTTCTGTACGGTAGGAAGAGCACTGTCTTTGGACTGTCAGAGGACGAGGATTTCAAATTCCCCCTCCCATGCTTGCTTCTTCTGCCTTTCTCTCCCTTGGACCCAGTTTCCTCATCTGTAGAATGAGGCAGAGGAACCAGACAGTCTCTAAGAGTCCTGGCTCTAGCTCTGTCTCTGAGTTCTCAGGCTTTTGTCTTGCACAGTCAATACAGTGTGTGTGTGTGTGTGTGTGTGTGTGTGTGTGTGTATGTGTGTGTGTGTGAGGGTGAGTGGGCATATGTGTGGTGGATGGGGGGGGTGGTATTTGTGTGAGTGTGTGTGTGTATCTGTGTGTGGGGCGGGGCAAGGGAGAGTGTATCTTTCCAGCCAAATCTTACCCTCTTTGTATATAAATAAGTGCAGGTCCACACTGTACCTGTCTCTGGGTCTCCCTTGCTGCCCATCTCAGGCCTCTGTGGGCCAATGGTGCATCTGAAATGTCTATGCTAGGGCTGGATTTTTAACTGCTTTTTTCCGTCCCTGTCTTGAAATGCATGCAGGGTGGACTCTCTGTGGCCTGTGAACAGCAGCCTGAGGGGGCCCGAAGTGCAGCCCCCCACGTGTTGCCTTCACCATCCCCGGCTGACTTTTCTTCGTTTCCTAATGAAGCAAACTCCAAGACTGCTGCCTCAGGGGCCGTTAATCACCTGGTAGTTGCCTCTAATATCCATCATCTGAAATAACTTGGACTGCGTGTGCAAAATTCTTCTGGCAGCAACACGGTGTAATAGCAGTCCCGGACACAGCTTTCTTTGGCTTTCTCCCCCGTGCCAGCCAGCATGTAAAGAATCACAATTAGCAGTGTGGAGGGCAGGAGTAATTAATAACCCACAGGAGGTGTCAGAGGCAGCAAAGGCCCTGGGAGGGGGCAGGGCCTGTTCTCACCTACCCCGGTGGGGGCCAAGCCCCCAGGTGACGGGGTGCTCTTCCTCGGAAGCTCCAAAAAGCCAACCCAGCACTCCCTTCCAGGGTGATTTATTACTACCCACCTGTGCCGTGCTGAGCCCCTCTGCATGGTTATTAATAAGGCCCCAGGAAGGCCCCATCAAATGCACACATGAGCAAAGGGAGGCTTTGGGGCTGGCACACAAAAGTAGGAATGTTCTCCTGAACTGAGTATCTCTCATCTTCTGAATGAAGCCCAATGGGCAGATTTGAACCAAAAATGAGGGTTGGCAGCTTGGTGGGCAGAGCATCACCTCCAAGCAGGTATTTTTCCAAATGACAAATGACATTGCCATCCACATAAACCACCTTCAGAAAAAATTCTCCCTGCTTCTAAACAGGTTCTAGGAGGACCTGATGGGATTAGGGGTCATGGAAATGGCCTTGGGCTGAGGACATCTCTCTTCCTCATCAAGGACACTTAAGTCTTAGCAAGTTAGGCTCCTGGGTATGCCCTGGAGCCTCAGGGTGGCCCCAGGAACCAGGTCTGTGGAGCAGAAGGTCTGAGTTCCACCTGTGATGATTCCTCCCTGTCTGACCTTACTCATGCCCTGTGGGGCTGGTGGGCCTCTCAGGTCCTGTAAGCACTTAATGGAATGGAATAGAAAGGAATAAGTATTTATTTCATATCTACTGTGTGCAGACACTGTGCTAAGCACTTTATAAAATCATCTCATTTGGTCCTCAAACTTGGGTGCTATTATTATCCCTATTTTTATAGTGGAGGAAAATGAGGCAGATGAAGGTTAAATGACTTGCCCAGAGTTACCCACTAGAAAGTATCTGAGGCTGGATTTGAACTCAGGTCTTTGTGACTCCAAAGACTAGTGTTCCATCCATTGTGCCACCTAGATGGCTATGATATTCTAAGTTCAGCCAGATCCATGTGTTTTAAAAGGGATCAAATACCTTACAGAGATATGGATGTAGATATAGACATAGATATAGGTATAGATATAGACATCCTAGCAGGTAATCGAAATGAGGCTACCAATTGCAGAGAGTATGATTGAATCAGAAATCGGACTTATTCTATGTTCGTGGTGGGAATTTGTATGTTTCCCTGCTGATCTAAGAGGTAAAATGTGGGTACTCTCTCTGGCCTCCAGAGAAATGGTTAACACCCATGTATCCCTCAGTTCTGCTCTCCCTATATGGGGACAATTCATTGACCAAAGGTATATGGGCTTTTGGATCTGTCCAATCAGAACATAGCTATGAGCCTCTAACCACTGTGGAAACCCTCACTTTGTTGTTGAATTAGGGTTAGGATTATTGGCTTAATTGTAATGGTTCTCCATGAAAAAGACAAAAATACTTGAAATCTGTGCACAAATATTATGTAGGACAAAATGATGCAGAAACAAACGGTATACGATGAGAACATAATGGTATAATACTGAACAGTGACATCACTAACCAAACAATTGTGTCCAGTGATCTCCTAAACCTGGGAAGTTCTCCAGCAGAGGACTGATCTGGACTTAAGAGATTGAAATTATATGCAGTTTGAATAGAATTTTCTGTTAGTTCCCTTTGAGAGGGCCAAGGAATATACCCCAATAGTTTTCCAACCAGTTGTTTGACTCACCTAACCATTAGGACTGGACATCAGAAGTAAAGGCAGAAAATCTGAAAGAATCCTAGACCTGGGACTCAAAAGATACAAGCACAGAACTAGAAATCTTGTGATTACTGGAAGCTAGAGAAGTGGTATTTTTTCCAGTCTCAGCTTGTGAGAATGTTCAACCACTTCTGGACCTGGTGAGTCCATTGTAGTGAAAAAGTATTGAGCTAAGGAGCCATACCTGGCAAAATCCAGTGTCCAGTACTTTTGTGAAGATTTTATTAAAAATGTCTGCATCTTTGTTTCTGCATGATGTTGGACTGTATCAGGAGTTATTAACCTTTGTTTTTGTGACACGAAACTCTTTAGCAATCTGGGGAATTTTATAGATTCCTTCTTAGAATAATGTTTTAAATATATGAAATACATAGTTATATAAAGGAAACCAGCTGTATTAAAATAAAGATATGAAAATGTTAAAAGAAGTTCATGAGCCCCATGTTAAGAACCCTTGGTCTTTATTATCTTTCTCTGGTTTATGCCTAACTGATGTAGTTATAGTATGAAGATCATATCTGTCTCATAAATGAAATTTTATATAATATTTTCTTTTTAATTTTTAATAATAATTTGTGTAGGTGAGGTATTAGTTGTTGATTAATTCTTCCTTAAACATTAGATAAAATTCACCTATAAATTAATCTCAACTACACCCCCAACCTCCTCTGGCAATTCCTTTATGGTTCATTCAATGTCAGTTCCAGGTATTGGGTGGATTAAAATCTCCTTTTCTAGTTTTGTTAATTTTTGTATTTTATGTATTTGTGAGCAACCACCAATTTCCTTTAAATAATAGGTTTTCTGAGTCTCTGATAAAGGCCTCATTTCTCAAGTATATAGGGAACTGATGAAAGTCTAAGAATACAAGTCATTCCTCATTTGATAAATGGTCAAAGGATATGAACAGGAAGTTTTCAGATGAAGAAATCAAAGCTATCTCTAGAAGTGGCTTAGATGACTTTTGATTACAGAAACACAAATTAAAACAATTCTGAGGTACCACTTTACACCTATCAAGTTGGCTAATATGACAAAAGAAAAAGGGAAATGGTAAACATTGGAGAGGTTGTGGGAAAATTGGGATACTAATGTACTGTTGCTGAAGTTCTGAACTGATCCAACCATTCCGGAGAGTAACTATCTCTAAAGCGCAACCAATCTTTGTATACCCTTTGATCCAGCAATACTACTACTAGGTCTGTCTATCTACTACTATCCCAAAGAGATAATTAGAAAAGGGAAAAAGACCTACATGTGCAAACATATTTATAGCAGCCCTTTTTATGGTGGTAAAATATTGGAAATTGAGAAGATGTCATCAATTGGGGAATAGTTGAATGAGCTATAGTACGCGAATATAAAGAAATGATTGTGCAATAAGAAATGATGAACAAGCAGATTCAGAAAAACCTGGAAAAACTTGTACGAACTGATGCAAAGTGAAATGAGCAGAACCAGGAAAACATTGTACACAGTATCAGCTATATTGTGTGATGATCAGCTATGAATGACTCAGCTCTTCTTAGCAACACAATGATCCAAGACAAGTACAAAGGACTCATGAAAGAAAATGCTAACCACATGCAGATAAAGAACTTATGGACTCTGAATGCAGATTAAAGTTTTTTTCACTTAATTATTTTTCACATTTTTTTCTTTTGATCTGTTTCTTCTTTCACAACTGTGACTAATATGGAAATATGTTTTACGTGATAGCACATGGATAACCTGTACCAATTGCCTACTATTTTAGGAAAAGGGGAGGGGAGAGAGGGAAGGAGAAAAATTTGGAATTCAAAATCTTGTGAAAATGAATGCTAAAGTTGTCTCGATGTGTAATTGGGAAAAATACTATTTAAACAATAAAAATCAATAAAATCAATGAAAATAATAGGTTTTCCTAGTGTGTGATTGTGAATAGCTAATTATGATAATTATTTTATTTTTTTCTCAATTGTGTTCACTTCGCGTGTCCTTAATATTACTTTTTGCCCACAGAATTTTTAATTATTTCTACAACACTTCTTGACCCACTAATTATTCAAGATTTGATTATTAAATCTCCATTCAGGCCTCGATCTTTTGATTATGCCTCCTCTATTAGTTACTATTTTTTGCATTATGATAAATAAAATATATGGTTACTAGTTCTGCTTTTTTAATATTTCTTTATAATTTCTCTGTGCCACAGTTCATGGTCTATTTTTGTAAAAGTAACATACAATACATAGATATACATATACATGTATATCTGTGTATATATAGCATGTGAATATTATATATACACACAAGTATGCCACATGCCTTTCCAATCTAACTAGATTTCCAATCCAGTCTGTTCATTTCAATATTTCCTTTGTATTTCTCTTCCTATTAGATTTCTCCAAAACCGAGAGATTAACATTAAAGTCACTTACAATTAATATGTTACCATTTATGAATTTGTTTACAATTCACTTACCTTTTCTTTTATGCATGTAGATGCTTTTCCATTTGGTGCATAAGGTAATAATATAATTTTGTTCTAGGTTCTCATTTCATGGTGTATGCGTTTTTATTTTTATGTTTTTCTTGTACGCATCAGACTTTTAAAAAAAATCCATTCTGCCACTCTCTTTGATTTTACTGGATTGTTTAATCAATCAGTAAGCATTTGTTCTAATATGTGCCAGACACTTTGATAATCACTGGGGATACCAAGATAAAAGCCCTTGGCCTCAAGGAGCTTACATTCCAATGGTGGAGACAACATGTGCCCATAAAGACATCTATAATATGCAATCAAATCAAATACATGGTCACTTTAAAGGGGTAACCTGCAGTTGGGCAGGAGCAGGGAGACTGAGCTGTCTTGAGGGAAACCAGAGATTCCAGGAGGCAGGGATAAGTTTTCAGACATAGGGGATAGCCAGAACAAAGGCAAGATGAGGAGAGATGAGTGTTGTGACCCCAGAACAGTAGGTTGTCCAGTATAGATGGATTGTGGAGTATGTGAAGGTCAATGAGGTGGAAGAAGACTGGAATGGGTGGAGGGGACTAGGTTATAAAAGGTTTTTAAAAGACAAATAGAGGGTTTTATATTTGATCCTTGATAGGGAGCCATTGCAGTTTTTGGATCGAGGAGGGTGTGTGTGTGTGTGTGTGTGTGATGATCAATTTGGCAACTGAGAGGAGAGGCACTAGAGGCAGGGAGACCAACTAGCTGGCTGCTACAGTAGTCCAGGCATGGATGAAGCCATGCACCAGGGTGGTAGCACTGTCAGAAGAGAGAAATGTGTGTATAAGACAGATGTTATGAAGATAGACTCCACAACACTTGGCACCTACTGGATCTGTGGAGTGAGAGAGAGTGACGAGGCTACGATGACTCCAGTTAGTCAGCCTGAGGGCCTGGCAAGATTGTGGTGTTCCTGATGGTAATGGAAAAGTTAGGAAAAGACTGTTAAGCCATTATTATTTACAGAGATGGTAATGATTTTTAGATGTGGGATGTCCTTCAGGTACTTCTTTTGTATTGATATTTAACCCCTTCCTCTTTTAAGCCAGAACTTTGTCCATATCTTTTAAAAATCTAAATTGGATGGTCCATGAAGTCCCTGAGAACACCGTTTTTTCCCTCCTCAGAATGGATTCCATTAGCACTTCACAGTTAAGGGCTTCCCATTCCTTTTTTAAAATGTACAATTTTAGTTTGTGGGATTTCAGCTTTCTTTCTTCTGAACCTTTTGAAAAGAAATAGATTTTCTCAAAGTCTTAAGTTCATTCCAGACAACAACTAGCTTGCCCCTACTTTATTACAAATAGTGGGGGCAAGGCTAGCTTTCCCCCCAAAATGTTCCCATCCTTTCCTTTCCCCAAAGCAGTCCCTGCCTTTCAGAGAAAATCAGATCTGGCATGACAACTCCTCTTCTTTCTTCCACCTTTTGAAGGAGGAAATTACCATGACGAGTGCCAAAGGCAACTTTGTTTTGACAATTTTATTAACCTCTCTGCTCTTAGCAGGGTGTGAGACAGTGAACCCAGGCCAATGTCCAATCCCTGGGAGTCCCTAAGTATTACTGTATCACAAAAGGGGGGCCTAGTACCCCTGTTTTAGCTTCACCTCTAGGGCAGAGCTTGTTCACCTTTTTTGCCATGGCCCCTTGGGCAAACCAGATGGGAAAAGTTTAAGGCCTTCTTTTCAGAATCAGGTTGTTAAATAGTGAGAGGAAATGCTCAATTTCCTTTAGAAGTTATTAAAAATAAAGATAGTGTTTTTTCCCGTTTAAGTTCCCGCCCGCCCTGATATCTACCCGAATATCCCCAGACTTAAGAACCTTTCCCTTAAGGTACCTTAGATCTGCCTCTCTGGGACTTTCCCCTATTGTCCCTGGTCTTTCCTTTAGAGCCAATGAGAACAGACCTTGGACGTATCATTGTCACCCTCTCTGCTTCTTTCCCCAGGCAGATCCTCATATGGCCTGTACTTGGAGCTCTTTTCCATGATCATCATCCTCTGCTGAACACTCTGCAGCTCTTCAATGTCCTACTTAAAACCGGGTGCCCAGAACTGAACCCAGGACTCCACAGGACTCGGACAAATGTGGCCTGCCCAGGACAGGCAAGAGCACAGGATCTCCTTCTTCCTTTTGGAGATTCCCGCCCCTCTCACCCCTCCCACTCTTCCCCTCCCATCCCTCCCTCTTCTTTTGCCAACGTGCCTAAAGCTTGACCTCACTCCCCATCATTGCCTTGGAGACTCATATTTGACACTTATCTTTTATAGCCAAGATCTGTAGAGGGACTTTTCCTTCCATTCTTTGGTAACACCGTGGGACTGGTATTCAAAGGGGGAAATGCAATTGAGCAGCGTGGTAGCAGGGATGTGGGCCAGCGCTGCTGCCTCAGGTAGGCGGGCTTCTGTTAATCTTCACCCTCATCTTCGCTGGCCCCCTGTTTCATACATTTTAGTGTCCCTGAGCTTGGGTGCTTCCATAATTCAGAGGAAAATATCTTCAGAGGAGTAAACCCCATATACAATACTCAACCTGCCCAAGGGCTTGTCTGGCCTGTCAGTATTCTATCAACAAGCCATTTTGGACTGGCTAAGTGGGTCTGATGTGCCCAGGACTGTGCCTAGTGCTGTAGGAATGCAGATGAAGAGCAAAACTTGCCCACCCTCATCCTCCACAGGGTGCTCCAGACTAGCTGAGGTAATGGGCTTCAGCAGGTAAATGGTTAAACTCAAGGCTGCTCTCCTGAATATTAACTACTAATCAGCTGGGGACCAATTAGTGATGCTGAAGAATTAGAACAAATCAATGCAGGCAGATTCCTGCAGGTCAGACAGCTGACAGCCCCAGGGTCATACTCACACTAAAGCCCACCCCTTCTTCTTCTGATCCTGCAGTGAGATGGCCATTTGGCCTGGCATGGGCATCACCATCACTAGGGAGGGGGCTGGGGGCTGGTTAACAGATGCCTCTCAGGTGGAATAAGTGATGGGCTGCTGATACATGTACACACTCAACAGAAAGGGAGGGGGTGCAAGGCAGAACTGCAGTTAATAATTCACGGTTGTTCATTGTTCAGAGACTATACCACCCTTCTCTTGCTAGGCAGCAGTGTCTCTGACTCCCAGGTAGAAGATAAAAATAGCTTGGACCTCTCTGGGATTGAAAACAAAACCCCAACAAGAAAGCTGCTGGGCATGATGGGAGTAGTGCCCACTTTCCCTGGGCGGTTAGAGGCCCTGGCTGCCCACAGTCATGAGACTCCTTCCCATCCCCATCATCAACAAACCAGGGAAAGAAAAGGGGAGTCATAGAGCTGGAGGTGACTTCTTTGGTTATCCAAACCTTTCTCCACCTTAGACATGATGCCCCCCTCCCCCACACCCATACCAAATCCCTGACAAGTGATTACTTCCTGTCCTCCTGAAGCCCTATGGTAACAGATGATTCACTACATCTCAAAGAAATCTATTTGGCTTTTGGAATGATAGAATTGCTAGAAAGCCCATTTCTTTCCTGCCCCTCCACTTATGGAGTCCAAATCTATCTCCCTAATTTCTCCTCATTGATCATCAGCCCTCTAGGACTGAGACAAATCCATCTGAGGTCAAACTTCATCCCATGCATCTGCCAGTCATGGGCAGTATAAGCTTAGGTTCCTTCCCTGAAAGCAGGTGGATAAATAGGGGTAGGGGAGGGGGTAAGCACTTGGACATTCTGTGGATCACCCTTCAGTGAGGGTGCAAAGAGATGTGGACAAGATAGATAGTCATGCTGCAGACAAACAGACTGAGAGGGGTCTGGATTGGACCTGCTGAGAAAACACTTGATTTGGAGGTTCTGGTAAAGTCCCCCGGCCAGTGTACAAAGTAACAGATGGGACAGGCACCCTCCTGGAACTGTTGTGATGGCAGAGAATGGAACTCGTGGGTGGTGAGCAGATGAAGAGGGCAGGTGGGTGGCTGGGGGGGGTTGTGATGCACATCATTTCAGAAGATACCCCAATGAGATCAAAGATCTCCTGGGGTAGAAAGGAGAGAGGTCTCTAATGGCATGCGTCGGGGTTCAACAGATAGTGCCCCAGCACTAATATATGTAGGAGTTAATACTTAGCATTTCAGGAGAAACAAGGTTGAATATGATTTGGTGCTTGTCCCACCCCTCTCGGAAATGTCCATTTGTGGGGAAGAGATGGCATGAGTGCAAATAATCAGTGTGAGACAAGTGGGCTCTGGCCAGGGGAGGGTTACTGGATGTTTGGTTAATCCACAGGAAAGATAGCACTTCTAGCTAGGGTGTTCCATGAGAAGGCAGCACTGAGGTGGCCCTTGAAAGACCACTTTTTCAGGTATAAATGTGAAGGAGGGTACTCCAGAGATAGAGAACAGGAACACGTGAGCAAATGTGAGAGAGTGCATGCATATGGTCCCTATTCAGTGGGTATCATCATCAGCCCACTAATGGCTGTGATTCATATGCCATTATAGAGGACACAAAACCCTCTTCCCCAGAACTTGCCTGTGCTCCAAAGAGCCATTTCACCAAGGAGGTGGCATAGCTCTGATCAGCCCCAGGGAACAGAGAACTAGACCCAGGCTCAGAAAGTTTGACACATCTGCCAAAGGTCACATAGCTTGCATGAGGAGGCAGTTGTGAACCTATAAGTCATGTAGATATATAGAGAGAAAGTTGCCCACAGAGGTTGCCACGGACAACGCCAGATGGGCCACAGGTTGAAAAAGATTTATGAAGAGCATCAAGAGCTTATTGGAGACAAGAAGCTAAGAAAGGGGCTGGTAGTCAAAGGCAAAGCCACAGATGCCTCTTCCCCAATGGGTGAAGTTTAGGCAGCAGCAAGATGTACTAGTGGTGCTCCTCAATTCAAGGAAGTTAAGGTGACCTCAAGGGTGTCACTGAGACTTGATGGAGTGTAGCCAGTGAGGAAACATATCTTTGAATGGGTATTCTTGATTGGAAGGGACCAGAAGATGGACATGGAAGTGTCAAAATCTGCTAAGGATGGAATCAGGGGGCTGGGGATACAAGCAAAAGAAAAAACACAAGAAGCCTGTGGCAGCTGCTCAGGGTGGGAGGAGGGGGGAGAGAAGGAAGCATGACTCAAGCCATATTTCCTTCTGTGTTCTTTTCCAAGTAAGGAAATCCTCAGACTTGGATGAATAGAACATGAAGGCTTAGCAGGGGGGAAACATGGGATAATCACAAAGCCACAGAATTTAGGAATTTGAAAGGATTTTAGCAGCCCATCCATTCCCAAAGGAATCCCCACACCCATGTATCTGCCCAGTGGTTACCCTCCCTTGTCCAGAAGGAAGAGAGTAAAAGATCAACTGGGGTGACCACTTGCCTTGGACTTTGAGCTGAGTGCATGGATCAGGATGGTGTCCAGGCTCTGCTCTTCCTCAGCCCTCTGAGAGAAATTGGGCTTGGAATGTCCTAGAGACCTACCTAAAAAGCCCAGATCAGAAACCCTGAAGGCTTGGGTTGCATCTCCTGAGAGACATGGAGGGGACTAAGCCAAGGGGCAGGGTGAGTGTAGATGATGCCGAGTTTAAGGGCCGAGGTGCCACAGATCTGGAGAATGAAAATGACCTTGACCGTGAACTTCTGATAATGTGCTCTGATCATCTAGGAGGACTCAGATGTGACATTTATCCTTTATGCTTGAGCCTAGTGTGCACAAATATCGCAGGTGCTCCAACCCCAACTCCTTACTCCTGCCTCTAGGATTTGGTTACCAGGCATGTGTTATTAACATGTGAGTTACCAACGCCTTGCCACTGCCTTTACTTTATCTTTGTCCAAATGAGGCCTCTTTGAAATAGCTTTAAACAGGTGATGTTGCAGCATGGGAAAATTGTTCTCTACAAATTACCTACACCAGTGAGCTTTCACCTTATCTGGCCCTGAGCTAGTCCTCCAAGAGCTTCCAAATCATCTTCTTGTGTGCTGCTTGCACTCTCACCAACATCTTCCCTCCCTCCCAGCCTCTAAGCTCCCCTTCAGGCACTGCCTTCTCCCACTAGAACGGCAGTTTGCCTTGGGGCAAGGGTTACCTCCATTTCTTGAATTTGCTTAACATCATACCTGATAGTAAATACTTAATAAATCCCCCCGTATATATGTATATATATGTATATATAAACACATAATATGTATGTATATATTTTCATATGTTCAGGGCTCTTTTCTGTTTCTTACTCATTTTTCATCCTATTCCATGGCTTTTAAAGTTGAGTTCTGCTCTGGAGGTGCAGGGGGCACTATCTCAAACTTCTTATGCTGGGGGCTTGGGGGCCCTTTCCATGCTAGGGCCTCAGGTGCTTGTGGCTTGCCCACTACACTGGGGGGTGGCCTGGCCTAGTCATTCCTGTCGTGCTGGTCTTCTGGGGCTCACAATTCGCCCTCTGCACTGAGGCTGCACTGCACTGCTGGCCTGCTGAGCCAAGACTGAGGGGCTTTGCTTGCTGATCTGAGCCTCCCTCTGGCTTGCCCAGGCACTGTCTGCACTGGGATGTGCTCCCCTTTTACGCAAATGAGACAGACCTTTCTGAAGTCCTTCTAAGTTATTTTAAGCTGGAAAATTGTTTCACTCCATTTTTTGTGGGTTCTGTCACTCCAGAATTAATTAGAGGCTTGATTTAACATTATTTCTGAGGGAAACTAGGGAGAGCTCAGGGACTTCCTGGCTTCTTTCTGCTATCTTGTCTTCACCCCCAAATTGCTATTTGTACAGAATGGCCCTGACCATGACCCTTACATGTTTAAGAGCCAGTGACTCCCTAGTGTTTCTTGGAACAGACACAAAAACCTTAGTTTGGCATTCAGTACAGTAGAAAGAAAGCTGGAGTCAGAAGCCCTGGGGTTAACATCAGATTTTGTCTGCTCATTCCCTGTGCAAGCTTTGGCAAGCCTCAGTTTCTTCACCTGTAAAATGGAAGAAGGGAATTAGACCACCTTGAAGGTCCTTTTCTTCTCTACATTTAGATCCCAGGAACTTACGATCTGGCTCCCACCCAAACTTTCCCTCCATGAGCTCTACATTTCCAAGTCATCTGCCTTTTGGCAGTTCCTCATACATAGCCATCAATCTCTCATCTCTGTGCCATTGGGAGCGCCCTGTCTAAAATGTCCTCCCATCTCTCCTCTGTCTCACAGAATATATGTAATCCTTCAAAGCTCAGCTCGAACTCTTCTTCCTCCTGGAGGTCATTTCACCTCTCAGCAAATAGTCCCCAGCCTCAGGAAATTGTTTTAATAGTAATTTTTTTATTTACTTACCTGTCTGTTGTTTTCTCCCTATAGAATTGTGAGCTGAGGATACGACTGCTTTCCTTTTCCCTTTCTATGTCTAGCACCTAGCACATGCAGGTGGTTAATAAACATTTGGTAAACAAATGAATCTACTAGGACTTTCAGCACCTTGGGGTATAGGTCATTGGACCTGGTGACTTGGGACTCACTCATCCAGGGGAATCATGTGCTTCCCCTCCACCCTTATAAAAAGGAAGCTGAAAATCAGTGGAAGAAGAGATGTAAGGTACTTTCATGGGGCAGGGAGGAGAAAGGGACTTGGAGAGTCAGGACCAAAGCTAGGAGCATGATGGAAGGGACATGAATGATCTAGGCCCCTCCTGAAAATGCAGGTTCCAGGAAGAACTGCAATCAGAGGAAGGAGACAGAGAGACAACAGTATGTTGCAGCAAAAGAAGATGGCTATGCCAAAGGCATTTTTCAGAATCAAAAAGCTGCTGGAATATATATGTGTATATGTGTGTGTGTGTATGGATGTATGTATGTAGATATGTATGTATATATATATGTATATATATACACACACATGTACATATATATGGCGAGAGAGAGAGAGAGAGAGAGAGAGAGAGAGAGAGAATTTATTAAGTACTTACTATGTATCAGGCATGATGTTAAGCAAATACAAGAAATTGAAGTAACCCTTGCCCCAAGGCAGTTTACATTCCAGTGGGAGAAGGCAACACCTAAAGGGGTATGTGGAGGTTAGGGCCAATGGAAGATGTTTGTGGGAGTGCAGGTAGCATAAAAGAAGATGATTTGGAAGCTCTTGGAGGACCAGCTTAGGGCCAGATAAGGTGAAAGCTCACTGGTGTAGGTAATTTTCAGGGAACAATTTCACCATGCTACAACATCACCTTTTTAAAGCTGTTTCAAAAATGCCTACATGCAAAGCCTCAAAAGGGAATGCAAATTGGTCTCAAGTCCAAAATGTCCTCTTTGAAGAGCTCAAAAAGGATCTTAAAAATCAAGTAAGAGAGGTAGAAGAAAAATTGGGAAAATAATTGAGAATTATGAAGAATTATGAAAAAAAGAGTCAACAGCTTTGAAAAAGTAGCACAAAAATTGACTGAAGAAAACAATTCCTCAAAAATAGAATTGACTAAATGGAATAAAAAAAATCCAGTGAGTAAAACTACTCCTATAAAAGTAGAATTGGACAAATGGAAAAGGAGGTACAAAAATTAACTGAAGAAACAAATATTTTAAACATTAGAATTGGGCAAGTGGAAGGTAATGACTATAAGACATTAAACATCAGTCAAACAAAATCAAAATAATGAAAAAAATTGGAGAAAATGTAAAATACCTCAATGGAAAAACAAATGACCTGGAAAATAGATCCAGGAGAGATAATTTAAGGATTATTTGACTACCTAAAGGCTATGATAAAAAAGGAGCCTCGACAGCATCTTTCAAGAAATTATCAAAGAAAACTGCCCTGATATCCTACAACCAGAGGGTAAAATTATCAGTGAAAGAACCCTACCAATCACCTCCTGAAAGAAATCCCAAAATTAAACCTCCAAGGAATGTTGTAGTGAAGTTCCAGAATTATCAGGTCAAGGAGGAAATAGTGCAAACAGCCAGAAAAACAAACAACAATTCAAATATTAAGGGACCACAGTCAGGATTACCTGGGACTTATCAGTTTCTATATTAAAGGATCAGAGGGCTTGGAATGATACTCAGGAAGGCAAAGGAGCTTGAATTGCAACTAAGAATCAACTACCCAGCAAAACCGAGCACAATGTTTCAAGGAGAAAGATGGACATTCAATGAAACAGGTGATGTTCAGACCTTCCTGATGAAAAGACCAGAGCTCAATGGAAAAATTGATCTTCAAATATAAGGATCAAGAGAAGCATAAAAAGGTAAACAGGAAAGAAGAAAAAAAAAACATAGTTTATTCAATAAGATTTAAACTATTTTCCCTACATGGGAAGATTATATTTGTAACTCTTGAGAACTGTATCTCTATTAGGGCAGTCAGAGGGAGAATATGCAGATAGAGGGTATGGGTATAAGTTGATTTTGATGTTATGATATAAAAAAATAAGGGATTAAAAAAGGATTGTACTAGAAGAAGACAAAAGGAAGAGGCAGAATAGGGCAAATTGTGTTGCACAAAGAGGCATAAAAGACCTATTAGAGAGAAAGAAGGGGGGGGATGAGCATTATTTGAACTTTATTCTCATCAGATTTGGCTCAAAGAGGGAACAACATGCACACCCAGTTGGGTATATAGATCTATTTTACCCTATAGGGAAGTAGGAGGGGAAAGGGGAAAGAAATGGAATAGGGGGAGGGAATGATAGAAGGGAGGGCAGAAAGGAGGAAAGAAGTAGGAGGGGAAAGGGGAAAGAAAAGGAAGGAAGGGACTGATGGAAGGGACTGATAGAAGGGAGGGCAGATTGAGAGAGGTGGTGGTCAGAAGCAAAACTCTTATGAGGAGGGACAGGGTGAAAGGAGAGAGAAAAGTATAATTGGTGAAAATAGGATAGGGAAAATACAGTTTAGTAATCATAACTTTGAATGTGAATGGGTTGAATTCTCCCATAAAGCAGAAGCAGATAGAAGAGTGGATCAAAAATCATATTTTTAATATAGTGTTTACAAGGAGCACATTTGAAGCAGTGAGATACAGAGTAAAGGCAAAAGGGTGGAGCAGAATATATTGTGTATGTCATTGATTTTTGAAGAAGACCATGACATCAGGGATATGTGACATGACTTGCAGTTGACTTTGATTTGAGTGAGGGAGGGTTATGCAAGGTCACTAGCCTCACTTTCCTCCAGAGCCATCTGGATCCAGTGGCTAGATATTCATCAAGATGACTGGAGATGACCCAGGATGAAATGGGAGACCTTCGCCTGCTTCAGCTAAAGTTAAAAAAGGTGTAGCAATCCTGATCTCAGACAAAGCAAAAATAGGCAAAATAGGCAAAAAATAGATCTAATTAAAAGAGATAAAGAAGGAAACTATATCTTGCTAGACAATGAAATAATATCAATACTAAACATATATGTACCAAGTAGTATAGCATTCAAATTGTTAGAGGAGAAATTAAATGAGTTACAGGAAGAAATAGACAGCAAAACTATACTAGTGGGGGACTTCAACCTCCCCCTCTCAGAACTAGATAAATCTAACCACAACATAAACAAGAAAGAAGTTAAGGAGGTGAATAGAATTTTAGAAAAAAATAGATATGATAGACCTCTGGAGGAAATTGAATGGGGGTAGAAAGTAATATACCTTTTTCTCAGCAGTATATTGCACCTCCACAAAAAATTGACCATGTATTAGGGCATAAAAACCTCAAAATCAAATGTAGAAAGGAAGAAATATTAAATGCATCATTTTTGTATCATGATGCAATAATAATTACATGTAATAAAGGTCCATGGAAGGATATGCTAAAAACAATTGGAAACTAAATAATCTAATCTAAATAATGAGTGGGTCAAATAACAAATCAAAAAGACAATCAATAGTTGGTCAAACAGAGATAATAATAGGACAACATACCAAAACTTATGGGATGCAGACAAAGCAATTCCTAGGGGAAATTTTATATCTCTAAATGCTTACATGAATAAAATAGAGTAAGAGGAGATCGATGAATAAAAAAGCTAGAGAAATAACAGACTAAAAATCCCCAATTAAATACCAAATTAGAAATTCTGAAAATCAAAGGAGAGATTAATAAAAGTGAAATTAAGAAAACTATTGAACTAACAAACAAAGCTAAGATCTGGTTTCATAAAAAAAACAACAATAAAATAGATAAACTTTTGGTTAATTTGATTTAAAAAAAAGAAAGAAGAAAACCAAATTACCAGTATAAAAAATGAAGAGGGTGAATTCACCACCAATGAAGAGGAAATTAAAAGCAATTATTAGGAGCTATATTGCCCAACTGTATGACAATAAATCTGACAATCTAAGTGAAATGAGTGAATATTTACAAAAATATATATAATTTGCCCAGAAGAGGAAATTAAATATTTAATTAATCCCATTTAAAAAAAAAGAAATTTAACAAGCCATCAAAGAACTCCCTAAGAAAAAATCTCCAGGGCTAGATGGATTTACAAATGAATTCTACCAAAATATTTAAAGAACAATAAATTTTATTCTAAACTATTTAGAAAAAAGGCAAAGGAAAGGGTCCTGCCAAATTCCTTTTATTACACAAAAATGGAGCTGATAGTTAAACCAGGAAGAGCCAAAACAAAGAGATAAAATTATAGACCAATTTCACTAATGAACATTGATGTAAAAAATTAAATAAAATATTCACAAAAAGATTACAGCAACTTATCACCAGGATAATACAACATGACCAGTAGGATTTATGCCAGAAATTCAGGGCTGGTACAATGTTAGGAAAATTATAAGCCTAATTGGCCAAATCAATAACAAAACTAACAGAAATCATATAGGATTATCTCAATAGATGCACAGAAAACTTTTGACAAAATACAGAATCAATTTCTATTAAAAAAGACTAGAGAGCAGAGAAAAGTGGAGTTTTCCTTAAAATGATAAGCAGCATCTATCTAAAATCATCAGCACAGATTATCTGTAATGAGGATAAACTAGGAGCATTCCCAATAAGATCAGGTGTGAAACAAAGATGGCCATTATCACCCCTATTATTCAATATTGTGCTAGAAATGTTAGCATTAGCAACAAGGAAAAGAAAGAAACTGAAGAAATTAGAATGGGCAGTGAGGAAACCAAACTGCCACTCTTTGTAGATGATATGATGGTATACTTAGAGAATCTTAGAAAATAAACTAAAAAAAAACTACTTGAAACAATTAACAACTTTAACAAAGTTGCAGGATATAAAATAAACCCACATAAAACATTATCATTTTTATATATTACCAGCAGAACTCAGCAAGAAGAGATAGAAAGACAAGTTCCATTTAAAATAACTGTAGACAATACAAAATATTTAGGAGTCCACCTGCCAAGACAAACCCAGGAACTATATGAACACAATTACCAAACACTTTTCACATGAATAAAGTCAGACCAAAGCAATTTGAAAAATATCAGTTGCTTGTGGATAGGTCAAGCTAATATAATAAAAATCACAATTCTATCTAAATTAATTTACTTATTTAGTGCCATGCCAGTCAAGTTAAAAAAATAGCAAAATTCATGTGAAAGAACAAAAGATCAAGAATATCAAGGGAATTAATGATAAAAAATGTAAAAGAAGATGGCCTAGCCATACCAGATCTAAAACTATTATAAAGCAACAGTCATTAAAACTATTTGGTACTGGTTAAGAAAGAGTGGCAGATGCGTGGAATGGGTTACGTATTCAGGACACAGTAGTAAATGACTATAGTAAGCTACTATTTGATAAACCCAAAGACTCCAGCTTCTGGGATAAGAAGACACTATTTGAAATAACTGTTGGGAAAACTGGAAAATAATAGGGCACAAACTAGGCATAGACCAACATTTCATGCCCTATATCAAGATAAGGTCAAAATGAGTACATGATTTAGACACAAAGAGTGATACCATAAGCAAATTCAGAGAGCAAAGAATAATTACCTGCCAGATCTAAGGGGAAAGGAAGAATTTATGACCAAACAAGAGATAGAGAACATTATAAAGTGCAAAATGAATCATTTTGATTACATTAAATTTAAAGATTTTGCAGAAGCAAAACCAATGCAGCCAAGATTAGAAGGAAAGGAGAAATTCACAGCCAATGTTTCTAATAAAGGCCTCATTTCTAAAATATATAGAGAACTGAATTGAATTTATAAGAATACAAATACAAATCATTCCCCAATTGATAAATGGTCAAAGAATATGAACAGGCAGTTTTCAGACAAAGAAACCAAAGATCTCTATAAACATATGAAAAAATGCTCTAAATCACTATTGATCAGAGAAATGCAAATTAAAACAACTCTGAGGTATCACTTCATACCTATCAAAGTGACTAATATGACAAAAAGTAAAATGTTGGATGTTGGAGGGGATGTGGGAAAACTGGGACACTAATGTACTGTTGGTGGAGTTGTGAAATGATCCAACCATTCTGGAAAGCAATTGGGAACTATGTCCAAACAGCTATAAAACTGTGTATGCCCTTTGATCCAGCAATACCACTGCTAGGCCTATATCTCAAAGACATACCCCCCAAAAGGGAAATGACCTTTTTGTGGTGGCTAAGAATTGGAAATCAAAGGGATGCCTATCAATTGAGGAATGCCTGAACAAAACCCCAAAATGGCATCATGAAGAGTCAGACACTATGGAAATGACTAAATGACTGAACAACAAGAAATAAATACATATTTGCATATGTAACTATATATATATATATATATATATATATATAATTAAAACAGTATAATAGATCAGTTTCTAATGTAATCTTTTTTCCTCACATTTGTGTATTGAAATGTTTGAGTCTGTTAGTGACTTTAAATTTATAATTAAAAAACATTTCTTATAAAGACTCGAGAATGGCTCCAAAGTTGTGAATCTAAATTGGTGGTGACCTTGACAGAAATATTGAAGTTTGTTTAAGGGAAAGCTAGTCAGTTGAATTGTGAACATGTGAGGTCTGCAATGTGTCCACAATATCTAGTTTGAATGTCCAGTAGGTGGTTGGTGATAAGAGATTAGAAGTCAGGAGAGAGGTGAGGGTTGGATAAACAGATCATAGAATCACCTGCATTGAGATGATAATTAAACCCGTGGTAGATGATGAGACCACTGAGGGAGAGAATGTAGGGAGTAGCGAGAAGGACCAGGACAGAGGCCGTGGTATACCCATGCAGAGACGGTGAAACTGAGGAGCAGACAGACAAGTGTGGGGGTGAATCAAGAGAGAACAGTGCCCAGAAATCTAAGGAGGGAGTATCCAGCAGGAGGAGGTGGTCATTAGTGTCAAGTGGAGATGGCAGGCTTATCAGATCTGCCAATGACACATTTGTAGAGGGACTAAAAACATGTTGGATGACAGTCAGAATTCAAAATGACCTTGAAAGGTTGAGATGTGAGGTGACATAGAAGAAACTCTTTAGTAGAGAGAAATGCAAAGTCTTACTCTTGGCTTTAAAAAGAACACCAACAACAGCTTCACAAGGGCAATGAGGGGCAGGTTAGAGAGCAGTGTGGGGGAAATTAACCAGGGCTTTCCTTGGACCACAAATGAGTGATACGAGATGGCAGCCCAGAAGATCACTGCCAGCTTTCTCTACCATAAGAGAGGCAGAGTGCCCAGAATTAAGATGGGGCAGCACCTGCTCCACTCCCTCCTTGTCAAAGCCCATTTGGAGTGTAGTGTTCGAATTTGGAAGCTGTAGGCTAGAAAGGGCACTGAAGGACTGAATCAAGTCCAAAGGAAAAGATGATTGGGGGAACTGAGCATGTTTTGTCTAGAGAAGACTTATGGGCATACACTAAATGTCTTCAAGTGTGTGAGAGGTTAGTATGTGGAAGAGGAATGATTCTGCTTGGCCCCCCAAAACAGAACTAGGAGCAGCAGGTGGGAGGTGAAGAGGGGCAATGAACTTTGGATAGGAGGAGATACTTATTCTACTTGTCTCAAAGTAGAATGGAAGAAGGGGGATCCTCTCACCACTGGCCCTCTTTAAACCTGGAGAATATGGCCAATAGCAAGGGATGTGGTAGATATTTGTCTTAAGGTAGCAGTGGGAGTAGAGGTCCCTTTGAAATCCTTTCCAGGTCTGAGGTCCTGGGTGTTTGGTAGTGTCAGGACTTGAACCCAGATCTCTTGATTCCAAATATTTTATTCTTAAAAAAAATGAAAAAAAGCAGGGCAGCTAGGTGGTGCAGTGAATACAGCACTGGCCCTGGAGTCAGGAGGAACTGAGTTCAAATCTGACCTCAGACACTTGACACACATCTGTGGGACCTTGGGCAAGTCACTTAAGCTCAATTGTTTTCCCTTCCCCCTAAAAAAACAGAAACCAAAAAAACAATATTTTATTCTTTACACTATACCAAGCTGCTTCCACAGACCCACCAAAATATACAATATACTGAACAAAAGGAAGAAAATTAAACATTTATTAAGCATTTATTGCGTGCCAGGGACAGTACTAGGTTATGGATATCCAAATACAAAAGTGAGATAATATAGAGGTTTAGATTATAATGTGCAAGAGAACACATCAGAAGGAGTGGAAGCCAAAACAGGATGTCATGGGCCAGGGAGAAGGGCCATGAGCAGTCACTGTTCAGTTTCTTTGTAGAAGTGTGCCCAAGCCTAGAGGAGAAAGGAATGATCAGGGCGGATGGCAAGACGTCCGGGGGGGGAAAGAATACATGGATGGTAAGCAGAGCTGTGTGATAGGGCAGAAAACATGGGCAAGCGGAGTGTGTGCTCACTCCCTCACTGGATTCCCAGGACAGCCAAACCCCACCCAAGGGTTCTGGAGCCTGAATGGATGAACTCCCTGGGGAATGGTTTCTGGAGGTCTGGTCCATGGGCTCCTATTCCAGGTGAATGGAGTTGGGAATGTTAAGCATTTACATTTATGTCAGTCTTTTTTTTAAATCATATTTTCCTCATCATCACTGTCACTCTTATTCTAAATACAGTTTATTTTCCTGGGACTTGAAATGCTTGCTTCTATAATGGCTATAAGGTAGTTGGTTAAGTTGATCCAATAAAGAGTTAAAGAATAAAAATGTGAGCCCAATCTCCAACAACTCCACTCGGACACATCTCCCTTCTCCTAACAAATGCCAACCTCACCACTTTCCAGTTGGGACCAGCTGAGCCCCATCAGCCAAGGAAAACAATTTGTTCAGAGCCGAAGCTGTCACCGTCTATTAGTAGCAAGAGTGGGCTGATCAGAGCTGCTGCAGACCTCAGCTCTCCACTGCGCGCAGTCACATTCCCTATCACTTGACAGCTGTGGACACCCAAGTCATGCAAATCGTACGTAACCCAATCACTAGACTGTGAAAAATCTGAGTGCGACAGACAGATGTTTCAGTGTGATCACCACCTTTCATATTTAATTACATCTCCGAGGAACAAAATAAGAATGAGGAAGAACAAACAGTTGGCCCAGAAATGCAGCTTGTGTTCTGTGCCTTGTCCTAATGTGGTTAAGTTTGGGGTCTGAGGAGATGAGAGGGAATACTTGGCCAATAATGGTCCCCGAGACAGAGAAGTTCACAGCTCTTTTATTCCACCAGAGACCTATTTCCATCTTTTTCAAGTATTTCTCTCACAGTTGATTCATCTTTGTGAATGAGAAACTCTAGGAAAGATATACTGATTCAATCAAAAATGAGCCTCAACTGTAGGCACAGCACTTTGCTAGGCACACTGGGGGTGTAGGGGCACAAAAGTAGATATTTTCAATCTGAAGGATTGTCATGTGGAAGAGATGGGGTTAAGCATTCTGCTGAGCTTCAAGGGGCAGAGCCGAGAGCAATACGGGGGCAGGGGATGAGCCAGAGAGGGATAAAGTAAGGCTTGAAGGAAAGAGACAAAACAGAACAATGAGAGCCATGTAAAGAATGAAGTTTTTGGGAGGCTTCTTCAGATCCCTCATCCTTGGGAAGATCAGACTGGAGCCCGGTGCCTTCTCACTATTTTGAGGGGGAGGAGATTCTGGAGCATCGGCTCTCTGACTTTGCCTGGCTCACTCTGCCTTTCCGGCTGGCAGCAAGAAAATAGTCCATGGCCACCCCTTGGGAAAGGGGGAGACAGGGACAGCCCCGCCCTTGTGGCAGAGGACCTTCATTCAAATGCTAACTCTGGCACTTCCTGCCTGGGTGACTTTGGACAAGTCACTTACCTTCAGGGGTCTCAATTTCCCCATCTGTAAAATGAAGGGGTTTGGCCTACATTGTCATTGAGGTTCCATTCCAGCCCTATGGCTGGGACCCTTCTGGCTGGCCATGAGAGGAAGCCTCTTATTGGCTCTGCCTCCCCCCTTCCCTTGTCCTGGCTAAACAGAGCAGCACCATCTCTGTGTGCCCACCATCTTCTCCTCTTTCTTTTCTCATTTTCCTCATATTCTTTTCTCTTTCTGTATCTTTCTCTCTGCTAGACACTAGGGAGTCTTTGTGAGAAGATAATCCTCACTGTGTCTAGGACAAGCTTTCAGTGTAATCTGCTGGAATCCTCTTTCCAACAAAAGGTAATATGATCTATCTATCTATCTATCAATCTATCTATCATCTATGTATGTATGTATCTATCTATCTCTCTGTCTATCCTATCTGTCTATCTGTCTGTCTGTCTGTCTGTCTATCATCTATCTCTCTGTCTATCCTCACTCTCTTTCTGTTATCTGTCTGTCCTGTCTGTCTATGTATGTATGTATCTGTCCATCTACCTATCTATCTCTAGCTATTATCTATCTGTCTTTCCTATCTATTATCTATTTATCTATCTAGCAATCATCTTTCTTTCTTTCTGTCTTTCTTTCTTTCTATCTATCTATCTATCTTTCATATGCTTCTCTGATTAGAAGGCAAAACAGAGATGTCCTCTCAAGGCCTCCATTTCAAGAGGGTGTCCAGCCCTCTTTATCTCCCAGAAGCCTGGACTCCTGAGGTTGGCCTCCACTCTGACTCCTCACTGGGAACCTCAGCCCTTTCTGCTTCCTTTGGTGAGTTAGCATTCTCCATTAGATCACAAAATCTCTGAGGACAAGCATTCTCTTTCTTTTCTACATTTTTATTTCCTTGTGTCCCCAGTGCTGAGCACAGTGTCTAGCACATAGAAGGCACTTAATAACTATTGATTGACTGGTATCTATCTCTGTGTGTGTATGTGTGTATAGTCCCTTAGGTTAGAGGCTAACTGACTTCCATAATCCCTATGGCATCTGTGTGTATATACATGCACACATACAGGTATGTGTATATATACACCTATGTTCAGGCATGTACATGTATGTAAATGTGTATAGATAAGTATGTGTATCTCTGTATATACATGTGTGTACATACATATGTATATAATGTACATGTATACACATACAAACATAATGTTTGTTTGTATGTATGCATGTATATTTTTATCTAAGCATATCTATACATATCTTTTACTTGTCCATCGATTGATCTATGACAAAGACACAGAACAGAAAGAGACACTCCCAGGTCTGGGTTTCTGGAGCTGCAGTAAAAGAGGGAGGATGAGGAACAATGTCATTTCCCTCTCCCCAGTTCAGTTTGTGGCACTTGCGTTGTGTGTGAATTGGAGACAGCAGTAGGGTTGAGCAGGGAGGAAAGAGACTAACCACTTCTAAAGATGAAGCCTTTCTGGCTCTGCTACCAGCAAAGGACATCCTCCCTTCCCCCACCACCATGAATGCTCCCAGGCCCCCTTATATATGTATACATGGATGAGGTTTTCCTTTCTGCCTAGGTCTCCTTACCTTGCCCGGAATGGAAATGCAGCAGCCACTCAGAGATGTCCCCTGCCACACTGGGTTGCCTACATTGGTGCTGGACCCAAAGGCTCTAGTTATTCAACAGTCCAGAGGCCCCATGCTGAGCCATGCACCAGCCTCAGCCTCCCCTATAGTAGAGATGATAGCCATGTGTCACCACACTTGGCATATCACATATTTTAGGGTTATTGAGAGGGATCCAATTTCTTTTCCAAAGATTTTGAGCATTATCTGATTTTCTGATCTCAATCAAAGGTTCACAGTGATGATGATATCAGTGTGGGGCCCTCCTCCACCAGTGGAATAAGCAGTGCTGATGCCGTCTCCATGTGTGGTCAGGGAACCGCAAAGAGCCTTTTTCTAGCCAAGGCCAACATTGGCTCTGATCAGCTATGGTTCCAGAAAGCATCTTCCCTGGGCCTCCTGCGAGGAGGGGCTACCATGGATCAAGGACCCACAAAAATCTGGACATGGCTAGAGGTTACCTCTATCTGCCTCAAAGCCCCACACAGTTTGGCCTCACAGCGATTGTGAAAGGCAGTGAGGCCCAGATCTAGGGGGTGCCCTACCATAGCTTGAGAACTGTGAGAAAGGGCCAAGTCCTACAAGGCGGTATGTGGCTCGTCCTGGGACAGACCTGGTGGTGTAGAGCAGGCAGGGCAATCAACGAAATGGTGATTTCCATAGAATAGCCCCAGAGAGAGGGGCAGGAAGGCTGAATCAAGCCAAGAGGGCAGAGAACAGCCTGGCCACTGGGACTTTCAAGCATTGTCCCGACTCTTGGTGATCTAAATTGCTATCACAAAGGGAAGCAGGGAGGTTGATACTCCAAACAAGCTAGCAGGAATGAGGAACTATGGGGCCAAGAAGGCAGGGCCCGGGGGCCAATATCTCTGAGAAGGAGACCTGCCCACAGGCAGTACATGCTTTCCAGGCTGAGGCCCAGGCAAAGCACTCGGGTGCTGTTTTCTCCTCCCTGAGGATGTTGCCGAGGAGGTGGTTGTGTTGGCAGGAGGGAGATCTGGGACATCAGAAAAGGCTCTTGGGGGGAGCCTGGGTAGGTGTGTATCTGTCTTCACTGGTGTCAAATCCATTTCTGGGAAGGCTGTGTGGGCTGTGAGTTGCGTTGGGCACAAAGTGCAACAATCAAAGCCCTCCCAGTTACCATGCTTTGTGATTTTCAAAGCATGGGCTCACAACAACCCTGTGGCTCACTAGTGCAAGGCCTTTTATTCCCAATTTACAGTAGAGGAAAGTGAAGCAGACATAGAGAAGTTATCTGATGTGTTAAGGGTCACACTCAGAGACCTGAGACTCAGAATTATTTTGGTGTAGAATCAGACCCTGAGGTACCCGAAAGACCTCAGAGGCTTGTTAGGCCAGCCTTAATGACAACAAGAAATCACACATTCAGCAATTCCCTGACTGAGGAAAGGAAAGAAGTATGGTCTGGTCTTGGACAATCCCTGAATAAAGAAACTCACTATCACATGTGTAGCCCATCCCCTTTTTATCTGACCTCATCATCACAAAAACCTTTCTGTGAGAGGCAATTGTGAGGCAGGGAGGAGCCCAGGTTAGAGGTCCAACCTACCATGAATTCAAATCTGACCTTAGATGAGCTCCTTTCTCCTCTGTTTCCTCATCTACAAAATGGAGATAAGTGTACAAGATCACCCAGGGCTTCTGGAAAGAAAGCCTTTTGTTAATTGCAATGTTCACATGAGCCCCCATCACTGGCCCTCTTAGGTCTGACTCCCCCTCTGGGGCCTTATCATGACCTGGAGAAGACCTAGGGGCTCCTGCCCCCACCCCACCCTGTAAGGGTAACAGAGAATAAGATCTTCCCCTCCCATCAATAGGCCTCACATGGAACTCATTAAGGGAAGCTTGCTGGCTTGTAGGAAGGCTTACACACCTTTTCTTAATTAGCTAATTAGGCAATTAGTCAGGTGGTGATGCCTTCTGGCTCTGAGCCTATTAGCTGAAAGAGTATATATTGTGAGAGGTGAGCTGTTACTTTGGGGGCTCACTTATGAGAAAGATGTTATGATTCCCTGGTCGAGACTCTGAGTGGCCATGTGTTCGGAGCTCCCTGACTCCTCAGAGGTAAAGGCTCTTTTGATTCAGTGGTGGTTGTAAAGCTTTGATTCCAGCAGTAGACCCCTGTCTGTTGGTCTTTATTTCTCTTCTTTGTATTTTATGTAATCATGAATACTGAAACAGCTATCTTTCTTTAGTAAAGCAGATGTAAGGACCTGCACTAGCAGCCATCTTGGGTATGCCAGTGAGATTGTTATTATACACCCCCAGAGCATGGACCCCATCAAGTGCTCTCACCTTGGTATGCTTCAGGGATGGGTCAGTGATGGACTAGGTTTGGGTCTGTCCTCTGATAGAGGAAAAGTCTCATTAGCAGAGGCTCTGGTACCAAGAGATGAATCTTTTCAAAGCTCTATGCCACAAGATACCCATTCACAATGGTGGATGTGGGGGAACTGAGTGAATGAATGTGTAAAAGGTTGGGGCTCCATTGGTTATCTGATCCACTTAACAATAGTTCTCTTTTGTTTGCTAAGAACACTTGTTGCTTAGTCATGTCCAACTATTAGTGACTCCATTTGGGGTCTTCTCGGCAAAGATACTGAAGTGGTTTCTCATTTCCTTCTCTAGCTCATTTAATAGATGAGAAAACTGAGACAAACAGGGTGAAGTGACTTGCCAAGGGTCACATAGCTAGTAAGTGTCTGAGGCTGGATTTGTACTCAGGAAGATGAGTCTTCATGACTTCAGGCCTGAAACTCTATCCACTGCAGTGCCGCCTAGCTGCCCATTGAAAAATGCATAGTCTCTGAGTAAATCAATTAGATGTGTACAGGATCTGTATACACCTTTGAATCAATGAAATCCTTTGTGTAAGAAACTCCCTAAGGAGTTTTTAGAAAAGGAAGGAGCTATCTCAGAGCAGGCTAGAGATTCTGAGGGTGTGAATACAGAGAAAAGATCTGAGCTGAGAGAGGACCCTGAAGCACTAGCAAAGAAGAAAGAGGTCAAGAAACATTTATTTAATACTGTGTGCCATACACTGTGACAAGCACTTTGAATACAAATACAAACACAGGATGGTGCCTGCCCTCAAGAAGCTTACCTTCCAATGGGGGAAGCCCACATATAACAGGAAATCAGGGTGGTAGTAATACCAACAAAGGACCATAGTGAAGCCTGGAGGAGAAGGAAGTCCATAGAGGCAGGGAGAGGGATAAAGGTGGGAGCTTGGCTGGGCTGGGCACTTTCCTTCCAACGGAAGTTCCAATCAGAGGAGGAGTTGCAAGGAAGGAATGATCTTCTAGCAGCAGAGCGAACAGAGTAAGGCAACAACAGGAAGAAGATGGAATGAGAGATTGACTGGAAGGAAGATGTTGAGGAAGGGCCTCAGGCTCCCAGCACCTTGGAGCAGGAGGTTGGGTTGACTCCCACCACACTACTCAAGGACAGAGGTTGGTTCCTTCCCAGTCTTCCCCTCTGTTGCTTCTCTTCTCTTCTCTCTTTCCTGACACTGTAATGTAATCTATTGTTTCATTATCCAAAGGTTTCCAGTAACACTGCATTTTGCCTCAACCACGAAGAGGTCAGGGATTAACTAGCAATAGATGTAAATGTAAAGGTAGACAGAAAGCCCAGCATCTGCCTAAATGGCAGGACTTCTCCTGAGGGTCCAGAGAGACCATGATCGAACCTGAAACATTTCATCTAAAATAAACTCCCCGAAGCTGTGAGAAGAAAGAACCACATGGCCCTGGGGTAGGGGCCTGGATATTATCCCTAGGCTTATAGCTGAGACCTATGTTTGCCATGGGACTCCAATGACCCTGGAGGGAGTGAGGCTGACACCACTGCATGGCCCTGCCTCACTTAACTCCAGTTCACTTGCAAGTCAAGACATTGCCCTCCTGATGTCATTGGTCCTCTTCAAGAATGAAGGACAAACAATAGAAGGCTTAAAAAGAGTTAATCTTTGTTTCAGATGGATACTTAAAAAACACTATCTCTCTATCCAACTATCCATTCATCTATCCATTCATCTATGTCTTTATCAACTACCTCTCTATTTATCTGTCATCTCTATATCTCTGTCCATCTATCTATCCAACCATCCATTTATCCATCTATCTCCCTATCATCTACTGCCATTCTATCATCTATTATCTATCTATATCTATCACTAGTTTATCTATATCTCCCTATCATTTATCTCTCTACCTGTATCCATCTATGTATATATGAATGTATATGTGTGTATACATATATCCATGTATACTTATATCCCTGTCACATAGAGACATGGTTCCAGTCAAGTTAAGATCCAGGGCTCCCTCAGGTCTCTGAGCCCATGACCCCAAGGTTAGAGCCCAGGCTTGAGTGACAGTGTGATCTGAGGGTAACCAGATGACTTTCAGCATTCTTGGTAAACAGAGTCATGAGTCCTTCACATTTTGAAGTCAGTGAGATATTGGGCCTTTCTCTCACCATTACACTGAAAGTGTGATTAGATCATGAGTGTACATTGTACACCAGAGGAGGGCGCAGAGGGGTGAGGATCCTTACAGATGAGAACTTGCCTCCTTGGCCAGGTCAATGTGTGTTGCCTTCTCAGCATTCCTGGGTCCTTTCCTGTGATCCAAGACATGAATCCTGGGTCAGGGATGGGGAACAGAAATAGTCCCAGCTTGGGTGCCCCTGACCCTCCCCCATCCCTTCTGGGGGGCTTAGATCAGGCAGGACACACACACCTTTCCATGTCTCTTTGAAGTCATCTCTTTCCTCCTTTCTTAAGTACAACAGTGTCCATCACACCCACTCTTTCATCCTTTCCTCTTCCTTCACATTTTACTTTGTTACAAGAGTCCTCTGGGTGTCATCCACAAAGATCTGGGATATGAAAATAAAACAAATCAAGAAAATGGAGGTAAAAAGAAGAAGAAGTCATCTAGTGGAGCCCTTGTATCTTAGAACTTAGGAAACTGAGGCCCAGAGAAACTGAAGCTCTCGCTGAGGCTTCCCAGGGAGTCGGTGTAAGAGCAGAGCTTTTATGTTTGGATCTTCTGACTCCAAATTAGTGCTCTCTCTGTCACCCATCCATTCACCAGCATCTACTGGTCAATTACTGCCCAGCATCCTCTCAACCCCCACTGCCTCCACTCCACCATTGCCCGGTCCAGGCCCCAGCACCACACACTGGGTGGGAGTTTGCTTGGTGAGTGATGGGAAGGTCTGAGGATTGGTGAGAGTAGAGAAGAGGAGAAAGAAGGTAGACAGGGGAGACAAGAGAGGGGAGAGGAGAGAGGAAGGGAGGGGGAGGAGAGAGAGAGAGAGAAGGGAGAGGGAGAGAGAAGATGACGGGAGATGATGATGATGAAGAGAGAGAGAGGTGGTGGGAGGAGGAAGCAGTTGATGGCTGCCCTCAGCTGACGGTCATGGAGAGGAGACTACGTATGAGAGATGGCCTAGATAATGAAGGGCTAATAACAATATGGTCATTGAATAGGGCAGGAGAGAGTAAAAGGTAGCACCAACATTATAAACAAACCAGGGTAAATGGTGGGGCCAGACAAGGCAGGAGGAGGAGGGGCTGCAGGTTAGTGATACCATAAGCATTTGTTAATTGTGCTGGGCTCCAGGAACACAAATGCAGGCAAGATGAAAGATAACTTTACTTTCAAAGGGTTTTGGGGGGAAAATAATGCAAAAAAGCTGAACAAAGGGATAAGCATTTATTAAATACCTACTACATGTCAGGCTCATTTGATCCCCACAACAATCCTGCAAGGTAAGTATAATTATCATCTCCGTTTTAGAGGTGTGAAAACTGAGGCAAACAGTGATGAAGTGACTTCAAATGGTCAGAAAGGGTATGAGACCACCTTTTAACTTAGACCTTCCTCACTTTGGCCCTGGGCCCATGGCCCCACTGAGCTGCTGCTAGGGGAAGGAGGTGGGGAAGGAGAAGGTGCCTCAGAGGACGCACATTGGAGAAGGTCTGCAGAGATGAGTGTGGAGCCTAGAGAGGGTCAAGGCTGTGACTGAACCAGACACCTCCCTTAAAATGGAGGTTCTGAGAGCAGCTGGCCAACTGTTCCAGTGGGAACCTCTAGTGTGAGAACCTTGAGGTGGAATGGACAGGAGAGTCCAGAGGGAGGATGAGCTCCACTTAGGAGGGGCCAGAGAGGAGCCCAGGGGAAACAACCAGGCCCATGGGAGGGGTGTATATATGTGTGTGTATGTTCGTGTGTGTTGGTGTGTGTGTATGTGTTTCTGTACATGTATGTGTGCATTCATGTGTGTTTGTGTTGCATTCACATGTACGTGTGTGTGTGTGTGTGTTTAGGAAAAATCCCATCCGTGTGACCACACATGTTGAACAGCTTCTTGGCAGGAGCAGAGCAGAACCACAGTCAGTAATTCCAAGCCGGCCAGGAGGGGCCGTATGTGAAACTCACAGATCATAGAGATGCCTCAAAATTATGATTATAATCTGCATCTAATAGAATTCCCTTTCACTGCTCTCTCTGGGATCAAACCAAGCTCATAATTCAGTTTGGTGTTTCATGGATGACTTTGATATTGGGGGGAACTCCGATATTGTCCCTCAGACTGTTGTATGGTGGAAGACTGACGTAACCATAAAAATAAAAGTCTATTAAATAGACTACGAATTCCAAAGTGATGCAGGCAGGCAATAAGCATCTCAAGATGGGAAGGAAATCTCAGCATCAACCAAAGCAGAGAGCAGATGAGGTGAACCAGGGGCTGCAGCCTCCGTGGGAGCGTGAGGGGAAGAGCGACGGTAGAGGGGGTCGGGTTGAGCTGAAGCCCGCCACCATCTGGACTTCCAATGGAAGGATGGCACTAAAGGCCTCTTGGGTAGGAGAACTGTGGGGCCCATAAATCATTAGGGTTGTAAATAAGTCTGTTCTTGAATAGATGCTTTATTTGTATGTAAACCAAAGAAATGTATTTTTGTTGAACTAGGAGAAAATCCATGTTTGCGAAATTTGCAAACGGTGCCTATAAATCTCAGCAGGGGATAGGCAGCCTCTACAGTAGGGAGGGGGGTATGCTCAGCCTTGCAAAATGAGATTTGGGCAAAACAAGAAACAAAGCAAAATCAATTAAGAAAATTGCTGTAAGAGCCAAGGAACAAGCAATCACAACAGCACCCAGACAGCCTCTCCTCTCTGGGTCTCTGAGGCCCAGGAGAGCTGCATCTGCTGTTGGACCCACCTAGCTAAGGCTTTCATTTCATTGTTGCTACTTTATGGTTGACCAAGTTCCATGGTGGGCACCATTAAGGCCTATCATGCAATGCCATCAACAATGACTGTGTTCTAGCTGCAGGTCATCACTTGGCGGGACCTCAGCAGGTACATGCCCAGTGCAGAAGGAGAGGGGACAGGGCAGATATCTCCTCACACATCTCATCTCCCTGCTGGCTGCATTCATTCTAGACTTCATTGGTTTCTCCACAATGCCCTGAGCTGGATACCTTCCTCCTCCCTGCACCCACCTAGTCCCCCCTCCCTCCATTTCAGCTTTGTACCCCATTAGATTGCAAGCAGGGACAGTACTCAGCATTCAGTACTAAGGTACAGTGCCTGGTACATGGTAGGCACTTCATAAATGTTTGGTGATTATTGACTTATTATTATCCTTGGAGGGAGCAAGGAAGTTATCTTGGCTGACAGTGAAATAATGGGGCAAATTTGGTACAATGACTGAGCACCTGCTAATTTCCAGGCTGTTTGCCAGGCACTGTGAGGGAAGAAGGGGATAGAATTATGAGCAGGCCCCTCCCTCAAGGGCCATGCCCGCACTGTGCTTTCAAGCCATTCCAGTGTGCCTTCATTGATTTGGATTTTTAAAATTTTTATTATTATTATTATTATTAGTGACTTCTGGAGAAATAAAAGCCCCTGCCTTTATCCTCTGTCCAGCTCTCTGGTGTTTCAGGGACCTGAGTGCCCTGGAGCAAAGCACGGCTGCCCTTGACCTGGAGGTCCTGCAGGTAGGGCTGTCGACCTTCTGGGGGTCAGACTTCTTGGGGTTTGAGTGGAGGGTGCTCCTGCATGTGGGTCTGGGAAGGGGAGGCACTGGGTCCAGCTGGCTCTGCTGGCGGACCAATGGCTGGGACCAGGCCCCAGAGATATAGAGCATGTTAATGCCAGCTTCTAGGAGATGTTGATGCAGGTGGGATTTTATTTAGGCACCTTGCATGTATGGGCCAACAGTGGGAATGGCCCTTTACCACTGGAACACGTTGAAGAAAGCCAAGACCCCAGCCTACTTGTAGAGATCAGAAATGCTCAGGCCTCAGGCCAGCATTGAGCTAGGGCTTGCTCAGTGCTTCAACTACTGCATCTTCCTGGCAATTGGCAGCAGCCAGTGGTGGTGGGTGAGGACAGGAGCAGTCTCAGCTGGTCTTCCAGAGCTCTGCAGAGCTTCCCTTTCAGAGCTCCCACCATCTCTCATCCCACTGCAGAAGTTACCACTGACCCTGGAGCCAGGCCCACCTCGCTCTGTACATTTATCCAAGTTGAATTGGGCCAAAAATTGTCCCTTCCCCTCAACTAGGGATTTCTGCTCCCATGAACAAAGCCCTCCCCCCACCCCCACTTGTCCTCAGCCTCATCCCAGGCCAAGAAAGAAAGGAGAATGCTGCCAACCCTAACCATCCCTAGCCCACCCCCATCACAGGCATTGTCCACTTGCCCCCCCTTTCCTAGGCTGCCCTCCCTCTCTTGGCCTCTTTAGTCCTCATAGGAAGTAGACCCTGATGACTGCATCAGCTGTCCCTGGCATCTTCCTTTAGAGAATTCATGATCATCACCTCTAGGAAGGGTTCTTAAGTCAGAATCCAACTCAGAACAGAAAAGAAAATGTAAGGGGGTATTTCCTTTGTCCATCCAGCTCCATCTCCCCTCTAATGCTGCTAATTCTTTGTTCAGAGTATCAGACAGAAGCTTGGACATTGATTCAAGCTGGGGGTGGGGGAGGCAGAAGAGAGCATGAGATCCCAGGATGGAGAGAGGTGAGAGGGCTCAGCATACACAGTGTAAGAGCCCATAGGGACTTCAGAGATTGTCTCAAATATCACTCCTCGCCCCCCCCCCCCCTTGGACTGAGTCCTAGAGAGAGGCAGAGACCTGTTGAAGGTGCCATAATGGCTGATAGAACCAGGATTGGAACCTCATGGCTCCAAATCCAGGCTGTTTGTTCCCCTCACAGAATAAAAGTGTTTGCTAACTTCCAGCAGGCACTAAAGAAGTCGGACTGCCTGAAGGAGACCTGCTTCACTTGATGGTAGGCTGTGCCTTGTGGTAGAGGAGTCTGGGGGAGAGGAGAAGCATCCTAGGGCCCAGAAAGTCACCACTATCACTTCTCCCTGACACGGTCAGCCTCAAACGACTTGCTAGATGCCTTCCAATCTCATCACTCAGTTGGCCCTGTCCCCTCCAAAGTGACCAGTGATCTTGTGATTGTCAATTCTAATAGCCTCTTCTTTGCCCCCTCTGGGGCATTTGGCACTGCTGACTCCCCTTTCCTCCTTGCCACTCTCTCCAGCCTGGAGTATCACATTAATACTCTCTCAATTCTCCATCTACCACTCTGACAACTTATTCTCAGTCTCTTCTGTAGGATCAAAATTTGCACCCTGACTCCTGACCATGAATTTCCTTCAAGGCTGTGTTGCAGACTCTCTTCTCTTCCTTATTTATATTCTCATTTGGTGATCTCATAAGCACCCATGAGTTTAATTATCATCTCAGTGTGGACAATTACTAGATCTCTATAATGAGGTGTGGTCTCTTCTGAGTACCAACTCTACATGGAAAGACTGTAGGGACATAGATTTAGGTGGGAAAGGCATCTTAGAGGTAATGTGGTCTGCTAGCCATGTTTGGGAGATGATGCGAATGAGACCAGATCTGTTAAGTGAGCTTCTGAAGATTATCCAGTTTGGAAGAGGGTGTGCTAGGATTTGAACCCGGGTTATTTGACTACGAAGCCAATACACTTTCGACTGTACCATACTGCCTTCTCACCAACAGCTTTTTGGGCATCTTGACTGGATGTATTACAGCTGCCTCATTTTTAGTATATCCAAAATATTCAGACCCACAACACAATCTATCATTCTTCCAAACTTCTCTCGTTCTGTTGAGGACACTGCCAAGCTCTCAGTCACCCAAGTTTGCAAGCTCATTGCCATCCTTGTCTCCTCACTCCTGCTCAGCTCATGGCTCCAGTTAGCTGCAGAATCTTGCCTGTCCTAATTATAATGTCTCTCATGTGCATCATCTTTTCTCTACCCAAAGAGCCACCACTCTAGTTCAGGCTTTCATCAGCTATCACTCAGACACCAAAGTGATTTTCCTAAGTCTCTATCACCTCCACTTTCTTGCTTAATCTTCAGCCTTTCCCAGTTTACCAGCTCCTTCTCTACTGGCTCCACATAAGCTCATGTCTCCCCTACCTGAAAAACAAATCCTCCCTTAAACCATCCATCCCTGCTAACTACTATCCCCTACTCTCCTCCCTTTTGTGGCCAAACTCCTTGAAAAGACCATCTACAATCAATATCTCTACTTCTTTTCTTCTCATTTTCAATTCTCTGCCCTCTGGCTTCTGAACTCATAATTCAACCAAATGTGCCTCCCCCAAAGTTATGAGTTATCTCTTAATTGCCAAATCTAATAGTCTTTTCTCAATTTTCATTCTCCTCTGAAGTCTTTGACAACTGTTGGTCACTCTTTCCTCCTCAATAATATCTCTTCTCTAGGTTTTCAGGACTTCATTTTCTCCTGGCTCTCTGTGTACCTGACTGCCCCTTCTCAGTCTCTTTTGCTGGATCTTCGCTTCACGTTAAGCCTACTAACTAAAAGGTGTCCTACAGGGCTCTGTCTCGGGCCCTCTTCTTTTCTCCCTCTATATTACCTGATTGGGTGATCTCGAAAGTGCCTGTGGATTCAATTGTCATCTCTATGATAATAATTCTTAAACCCATTCATCCAATCCTAACTTCTCTGCTGATCTCCAGCGTAGCATCTCCACTGCCCATTGAACACCTTGAACTAGATGTCCTTAGAATCTTACACTTGACATGTTCAAAAGGAAACTCATTCTCTGTTGTGTTGACTCTTGCTATCTCTCTATTTTTCTCACTTAATATTATTTTTATTTTTTCCAATTACATGCAAAGATAGTTTTCAACATTCACTTTTACAAGATTGTGTGTTCCAAATTTTTTTTTCCCTCCCGTCTCTCCCCTCCCCCGCCCCAAGACAGCATTCAATCTGATATAGGCTATACATATACAATCATATTAAATATATTTCCACATTAGTCCTGTTGTGAAAGAAGAATCTAAACTAAATGAAAAAAACACAAGAAAGTAAAAGCGAGAGAGACAGAGACAGAGAGAGACAGAGAGATACAGAGAGAGACAGAGACAGAGACACACACAGAGAGAAAATAGTATGCTTTGATCTGCATTCAGACACCATAGTTCCTTCTCTGGATGTGGATAGCATTTTCCATCATGAGTCATTTGGAATTGTCTTAGATACTTGCATTGCAGAGAAGAGCTAAGGCTATCAAAGTTGGTCATTGCACAATGTTTCTGTTATTGGGTACAATGTTCTCCTGGTTCTGCTCACTTCACTTAGCATAATAAACTCATTATCTTTTCCCCCAAACCCTAGCCTATTCCCAACATCCCGATTACTGTTGAGGACACCACCATCCTCCTAATGCTTCAGGCTCCCAACTTCTGTCGTTCTGTCGACTCCTTACTTTCACTTTCTCTCTCTCTCTCTCTCTCTCTCTCTCTCTCTCTCTCTCTCTCTCTCTCGCTCTCATTTCCCATGTCAAATCTGTTGCCTAGGCTTGCCAATTTTACCTTTGGAACATTTCTCTAATACACATGCCCCCTTCTCCTCTGACATGGCCACAGCTCTGCTCCAGGTTCTTATAGCCTCATGTTTGGATTATTGCAACACCTGCTGGTAGGTCTGCCTGCTCAAGTCTCTCCCCACTCTAATCTACCCTTATTGAACTTCCAAATTGATCTTCCTGAAACCCAATTCTGAATATGAATTCTAGTGGCTCCCCAGCACTTCCACAATCAAACAAAAAACCTCTGATGTTCAAATCCCTTCATAACCTACCCCCCATCTTCCAGTCTTCTTACCCCTTCCTCACCCCCATGAACTCTGTACTCTGAAATCCAATGATACCAGCCTCTTCTGGTCCTCACAGGAGACACTCTATCTCCTGACTCTACCTTTTCATTCATTATCCGTCAGTCCTGGAATGTTCTCCCTCCTCACCTCTACCTCTGGACTTCCCTGGCTTCCTTCCAGTCCCAGATAAAATTCCATCACCTAAAAGAAGCCTTTCCTGCTCCTCCTTAGTGCAAGTGCCTTCCCTTAAACACTATCTCCAATCTATCTGATTTCTTGTTTGTGCATAGTTGTTTTCAGGTTGCTTGCCCCCATTAGATTATGAGCTCTATGAGAACAGAGACATTTTCCTTTTTTTGCATCCCCAGCATTTAATACAGTGCCTGGCATATAGTAGTCACTTGATAAAAAATTGTTTACTATCTGACCATGTTACTCCTCTACCCAATATTTCCAGTGGCTCCTTATTGCCCCAAGATCAAATATAACTTCCTCTCTTTGGCCTTTTAAGCCCTTTGTAATCTGCTTTTAACCTGCCTTTCTAGCTAGTATGTATTGCTCCATTTCAGACAATCTACCATTCAGCTGTACTGGCTTTCCTGCTAGGCTTGGTAGACAAGATTTCATTTCCTGTCTTTATTCCTTTGTTAGGCTATCCTCCAAACCTTATCATTCTCTCACCACATTCATGGAGGTAAGACCACTAGGGAGCATCTGTTTCTCTGAAAATATCATTAGATCCTCCCCCTTCCTCCCTCCCTCCCTCTCTCTCTCTCTCTCTCTCTCTTCCTTTCCTCCCCTACACACACACACACACACACACACACACACACTCAGTCTTAATACAAATAAATGTCTTGAGGACTTCTTTGAGGCTGTGAATTTGACCCTCTCTGGCTCTCTCCATTGTGCTGCATCAAGAAATTAGAAAGAACAGATGGAAATGCCTTGTGGGTCCTGGCGGCTGCCCAGCCTGCACAGAGCTCATGGTGACGGATGTTTCTAATGTGTTTCTGCTACCCGACCTAAACCCCCAGCACAGAACCTCGTGGAGAGCTCATTGCTAATGGAGACTCAGGCTCATTTTTCTTTTTCCTGAATTGAAGGATTTTATGTGTTTCCAAAAGTACAAAAAATGTTCTCTGGTAAAAATCATAATTATTAAAATGACTGGAATGCTAATCCTTCTCATGGGGATGCAAAACTTCACCTTGTTCTCTTAAGTCCAGAAAATTAGACAGGGACCCTGGACAGCAACTCACCCATACATTGCCAGGGCTGCAGATGCTCAGATTTAGAGCACTTCTCCAGGGGTCCTCTGTCCATCTCCTAATGGAACAAGCATATCTCTATAATATCCTTGACAAAGAGTCTTCTAGCCACTGTTTGCAGACCTCCACTGACATGGTGGCAGAGGTGGAGGGGTATGAGGTGGTACCTCTGGAGCAGCACATTCTGCTTTAGAAAATTTGCTGATATGTAGCCTTACTTTGTCTAATTTGTGGCTTCTACTCATTATCTCAGGGTCTGCCCTCTGAGATAAAGTAAATGTCACATCCCTTTTTTTTGTAAACCATTTTTTACCAGCTTCCCTCCTCTGATACCCAAACTTTTCTTTTTCTGGCTGAACACCCTCGATTCCTTCAACTAATCCTTGTATGCCATAAGCTTATATGTTAGAGGCAGCTGGGTGGCAGGGTGGATAGAAGGCAAGACTTTTTTTAATGATGGCACTAAATGATCTATTTTGAATTTGATCTTGGAGGTAAGAGAAAACAAGACTTTTAAAATGGAGCAATACCAAACCTCTTCCAGCTCAGGAGAGTGTCTGCCCTGTGATTCTGGTCTGAGAAGGACATTTCCTATAAGATATCTGTAATGGGAACTATCATAGACCATGTCCCCTGCTTTGGTGGTCTATGCACTTCCCATCTGAAATGCAGACATCAGCATCATTTCCCTTTATAGCATTATTGGAGTCATATTCCTGAGGCTGATAGAGATCTTACTTCATTCCTTGTTGGGAAGAGATATAATGCAGAAGTTTCAGGGGGGTGTGTTCAGGACAGTCTTCTGGATGCCAGACCAGTAAGATGTAGAATGTGATATCTGTCTCAGTTCACTGTTTACAAGGAGAGACAGATGGACAGATAGACAAAGGCAGAGAAAGATGGCAGAGAGAGAGGCACAGAGATAAAGAGAGACAGAGAATCAGAGAGTTTGTCTGTATTCATCATCTGCATTGTTTCTTACAGCAGAGTAATAACTCTTTTATTTAAAATATTTTCATTTTTAAATATTTTCCATTTAATAATATTTAATGGATAATGGATAAATATTATCCATTCCCCAATTGATTGGTTTCCAATGCATAGCTATCATAAAAAGTGGTTTTTTTTAATAAGTACTTTGATATAAATGGAGTCTGCATCATTGCCAGGCATATCCTTAAACCTTTGTGCCTAGCAGTGGGATCTCTAGGCATAAGTGTATAGACACCCTAGTCATATTATTTACATAATCCCAAATCATTTTCCAGAATAGTTGTGCTAACTTATAATTCCACCAACATTGCATTAGTATGCCTTTCTTTCCAAAACCACTGCCAATGTTGAATATTGCCAATTTTGGGTCATCTTTGCCATCTTTAGAGGTGTGAAGTGAAATCTCATGATAGTTTCAATATATATTTCTTTTCTCACTGTGAAGTGGAGCATTTTCCATAAGGTAATTCATCATTTGCAACTGATTTAAGAACTCTCTGTTCATCGCCTTTGGCCACTTCCATATTAGTGAATGGCTATTAAGCTAATGCATTTCTCTTAGTTATCTATGTATCTGGAGTATCAAACTTTTTTATCAGAGATATTTGATAGAAATATTTTCCCATGTGAAAAAAATCCTTTCTTTTCTTATACCTAGATGAATTAATTCTATATAAAATCTTTCTTTCTTTTTTTAACTTTAAATTTCATTTTTGTTTTTGTGTGTGTTTTATATTTTTTTCAATAAATATGTTAAGTCAAGACAATGTGTCTTTACTAAGCATCTACTATGTGCCAGGTATGGTACTAAGAATACAAAGAAAGGTAAAAGATGGTTCCTGATGTTGAAGAACTTAGTCTAAAGGAGAGTAAACATGCAAACAACTAAGTCAAAACAAGATATATGCAAGACAAATAGATTATCACTAGAGGGCAGGTACTAGCATGAAAGGGGACTGATAAGGATTCTTGAAGAAAGTGGGGCTCTAGCCAGTACCTGAGAGAAGTAAAGCAATCCAAATGATGGAGACGGAGAAGGAGAGAATTTCAGGCATCAATTCATGAAGTAGGGAAGTTGGGAATTATGTGTGAAAACAACAAGGTGACCAGTGTCACTGAATTGAAGAGTACTGTAGGGGATTTGAGTGTGAGAAAACTTGGAAAGGTCTCAGTGGGCCAGGTTATGAAAGGATAGAAAATCCAAACATGGAATTTGATATTTTATATTGTAGGTAATGGGGAGAAACTAGAGTGGTTTAATAAACAAAAATTGACTTTCCTTTTGTCATACCTTACCTTCCAATTGAAAAGGAAAAACATAACCTTTATAATAAATACATATAATCAAACAAAGCAATTTCCCACAGGGACCATGTCCTAAAAATACATTTATCACTTAACACTCTGACTCCATCATCTCTATATTGGTAGTGATATATTTAAAAAATAAAGCTTTTCAATTTCATATGGTCAAATCATCTATTGTGTCTTTTACAATTGCCTCTGTCCATTGATTGGTTGGAAAAAAATATTTACTGCCTATAGTTGTGAAAGGCATATGTAGACATACTTCTTTTTAAAAAATACAGTATGATTTTTAATATTTAGGTCACACATCTCTGTGATGGTATTGTCAAATAAGGTGCAAGATGTTGGTGTAAGCCTAATTTCTACCAGACTATCTTTCAGTTTTCCTAGCAGTTTCTATTGATTAGGGAGTTCTTTTGTAAATAACAATGTTTTCAGAGTTATCAAACATTAGATGGAGTTCATCATTTTTTTCCTTATTTCTTGTCTAGTCTATTCCATTGTTATACTTTTTTTTCTATTTTAACCAGTGACAAATTGTTTTGATGATTGCTATTTTATCATATAGTTTGAGGTCTTGAAGACCTATTGCTCCTTCAGCCCACAGAACTCCAACACTTAGCACAGCACCCAGCATATAGTGGATGCTTAATGAATGTTTCTTGACTTGCCTTCCTAGCCTTTTCATTATGTTCTTTGATATTCTAGATCATTTGTGCCTCCAAATTTTATATTAATGTATCTCATTCTTCAAAGTTGGGTCTCTGTTAGTTTTTCATAGTAATAAATCTGTGATTTAACTTTGATAGCATAGTCATGATTATATTGACATGGCCAGCCATGATGAGTGCATATTCCTTGAGCTATTTAAATTTCTCTTTCTTTAAGGAACATTTTGCAATTGAATCTATACAAATATTGTGTGGACTTTGTTGGATTGACTCCCAAATATCTTATGTGTTTTGTAGTCATTTTAAATGGAACTTGCCTCCTGAATATTCTTATTATGAAATTGAAATGGTGAAGTCTGTTTGTTTGTTTTTGATGGGGTTAATTTGTCTCCTACAACTTTGCTCAGAGATTAATTGTTAATGGTTCTATATCTCCAGTGGAAATACCCTGAGTGATATCTGTGCATTGCCCTGTGTCTTTCCAAATTTTTATCAGTGGCTTACATAAAAACAGATACAGCATGCTCATCCAATGCAATACTCAGTGCTTGGGGTGCTAACTTACACAGCAGACGTCAGAGCCTAGATCCTAAAGGATGTTGGGTATTGGGTCAGAGCTGTGAAGATGAAATTCAATATAGAGAAATGTAAAGATCTGCCTTGGTACAAAAACCCAACTCTACAAATATGACAACAAATACATAGCAGTCCCAAGGAAACATTTTGGATACATTTTAGCAAGTGTTGCTTTTGTGTACTGCTTGGACAGATAATCACTGTGGTCCCCTACAACTCTCAACTTCCGTAATTTTTGGTAAGTCCTTTTTTTCTGGGCCTCAGTTTCCAGTGTTGAACTGGTCCCTTCCAGCCTTAGGTCTGGACATATCCGGTGATTTGCCCACATCCATGACAAAGTCCTTCTTAAACTATACAGTATAAATTCTTGTTTCTTGGAGATGTTTGATTGTTCTAGAGCTTTATTCATGAATAGCCCTGGGAACAGAGAATAAAACTTAGCTGATATAGACATGGTTTGAGAGGAGGAAAATGATCTTTAGTTTCTAGATGAGCATGACTGCCTATGGAATGCCTTGGGCAGTCAAAACATTAATAGTTGTCCTTGTCACAAGACCTCAGAGTGGAATACCCAATGGACAGTGCCATGACAAATCCTGTATAACACCAGAGTGAGTTTTGCTATGTTCATGAGCCCAGGAGCCCCAGATGGGGATACCCTCCCCTTATACAAGGCCAAACCTAATCCTCTCTCCCTTGCCCTCTTACCCTCATGTGATTCTTATCCATATTTCCCCCTTAATCCTCCCAATTTAGGTTGCAATTTCTTTGAGAACAAGGGCTCATTTCCCAGCTGCTAGTGCCCTGATCAATATCTCTTTGAATTTAGTTCATGTCTTGTACTAACTTCTCTGTGTCTGCATTTTGTTCTCAGTAGAATGTTAGCTTCTGGAGGCCAGATGCTGTCTCCCTTTTGTATTGGAATCCCCAATGCCTCAACACTATGCACAGCACAATGGGATTTAATAAATGATAGATGGTCAGCATAAAGAGCTCTGTGTGGCTGTTAGTCAAGGATCAGTCAGCAAGTACCTATTATGTGCTTTATGTATTGCAGTCATTGGGCTAAGTTGCTGGGGAAAAGAAGAAAGACAAAAATAACCCTTTCTCTCAAGGAATAATGGAGGAGACATACAAGGTGTATGCAGAGTGCATGGAAGGGAATCCCAGAAGAGAAGGAACCAGCAGCTGGTAGAGGAGGGAGGTTGGACGATCCATTACATCCATGACTGGCAAGTACCTGTCTCATGCACTTACTAGACAGATCACTCAAAGGGTGTGTTTTCATGGGGCATGGTCATGCTCTCCTCAGAGACTCAGAGCCCCAGAATTTGAGAGTTATAAGGGACATCAGCAGCCATCTAGTCCAATCCAGACATGAAAGGAATCCTTCCCGTGATGTATCTCATGAGGCACTGTCTGGAATCTGCTGGAAAGTCCCCAAGGAGAGGGAACTCCCCCACTCTCCAAGGCCACTCAGTCACTTTTCCACAAATCTCATTGTGAAGGTTTTCCTCATGTGCAAACTAAGTGAGTTTCTTTGCAACATCCCCCATTACACCCAATTCTATCCTCTGAAGATAGGCAGAAAAATGTGAATCCTCTTTCCACATGTTGTTGTTCAGTCATTTCAGTTACATCTGACTCTTGTTGGCCCAATTTGAGATTTCTTGGCAGAGATGTTGGAGTGGTTTGCCATTTCCTACCCAATTTCATTTTGCAGAGAAAGCTGAGGTAAACAGGGTTAAGTGACTTGCCCAGGGTCACATGTCTAGTAAGTGTCCAAGCAAGGATTTGTATTTGAGATTTCTTAATTCCAAATCAAATGTTCCATCCAGTGCATCACATTAAATATTTGTTATGTGACAGTTACTGTGCTATATTCTGGGGGTACAAGTACAAGCAAGGAAGACGGTTCATTTTGGAGCTGTTGGGGAAGTAGCTTTGGAGCCTGATTCTGGGCAAGATAAGACCTCCCATAGCCCAGGGTTTCAGGGCAGGACTCTGGGTGCTATTGGCCCCCACCCCCATGCATCCCCAGATCTCAGTAGTCTGAGGAAGAGGAGAGGGCTTTATCTACTTGCTGATTTACATGGAGCTTGTAGTTCACTAAAACCCTCAGATCTTTTTTTGAATAACTGCTGACTATGCATCCCATTTCTCCCACCTTGTATTTGCAAATTTGATTTTAGTACCCAAGTGTAAGACTTTCAGTGGTCAAATGTGATGTGCTAAAGCGGACAGAGCTGTAGTCTTGTCTCCAGGAGACCCAGGATTAGAGACAGCACCCAATGACTCCTAGCTTTTTGATCCCAAGAACATCTGCATTTCTCTTTGTGTCCCCAGTGTCCAGTATAGGGCTGGGCACACAGCAGGTGATCAATAAGCACTCACTGACTGGCCAAGCTGCCAGATGGAATGATCTCCCAGGCCTTTGGGGAGGAAAGCACTTCAAACCTTCCCAAGGGAGAGAAATGGGTTATCATTCTTGGATGGGGACTGAGGATATCTGAAAGTTTGGGAACTTGTCCACAATGGCAGAGACTGTGCTGGTGAGACAAGTAATCAAATAAAAGTAGCATTTCAGGAATGACTCCTATGAGCCAAGCCCAGTGATGGAGGAACCTCCCTCTGTCTCCCATCTCTCTCTCTCTCTCTCTCTCTCTCTCTCTCTCTCTCTCTCTCTCTCTCTCTCTCTCTGTCTGTCTGTCTCTCTCTGTCTCTGTCTGTCTCTCTCTGTCTGTCTCTTTCTCTCTCTCTGTCTCTCTGTCTGTCGCTTTGTCTCTCTCTGTGTGTGTCTCTCTCTTTCTGTCTGTCTGTCTCTGTCTGTCTGTCTGTCTGTCTATCTCTGCCTCTGTCTGTCTCTCTCCCCCTTCCCTCTGCTGACCTGTTCTGTCATTGTCTCTGATTCTGTGCCTCCTTCTCTCCCTTTCTCCCTCCCCCTCTCATATACACACTAAGTGCTTAATAAATGCTTTGATGAGTCTAACTAAACTGACTATGAAAGGAAGAGTGATGCAGCTCCCACCTTCCATGGAACTAGAGTCTGAGGGCCTGTTAACTCCACCCTCAGTTCTTCTCCTGTCCCTGGGAAGGATGCTGACCATCTTCCCTCCACTGCCAGGCACTCCTCCTCTGCCCCCCATCATACACCGATGATAATGAGACCATGAATTAAAATGACACATGGCTGTCTCAGGTACGGCCAGTGTGGATAACAATGGAATGGCTTAACAATTTAAGGCCATCCCTTGTGCTTTATAAGCTAATAAAGTCGCTGCCTCTCATGATTTATCAACTCTTAATAATGTATTATTCAGAAATCATGTACAGGGCTGGGGCTTGTCTTTCTCCCTTGATTTCCTTGCTCCCTCTTCAGACAGTGTGGGTAACGTGGGGTTGGGCCAAGGATGCTCTGGCTGACTGGAAGCTGTGCCAAGGGTGTCTTGCCTTCCTAGACATATGGACATGAGGCTGATGCCCTCCTTGGAGGGCTAACCAACCATTGATACCATTACTACCTGTTAGGAGTCGGCAGGAAGATAGGTAGTCATTGAAAGAAGCCCAGAAAGGTCCCTAGTATCAGAGATGACCTTCCCGAGGTTCAGGAGGCTAGGGCTGGAGCTGGGACTGGAAGGCAACACCCCGTCTCCACTGTTATTGGTTGGTTGCTTGGTTATAGGCTGTTTTCAGGAAGATTTTAAGTGAAAAAAGTTCTAATGAACTACCCCTGAGCTGGCTCAGTGCTGCTCCCACAACATGTAACCCCCAGGTCCCCAGGCCCTCCCAGTAGGGTGCCCCTCACTTCACCAGCATCTTTCCCACTTCCCCTGTTTGACTCATGCCAAATGAGACCTGCCATTCACTGAACCCTGGCCATACCTTTTGCTTCCCCACCTCCATGCATTTGCCTATTCCATTTATCATGCCCTCATTCATCATCTTGAGGCATATTGGAGAGAGTGCTGGACTTACCAACAACTGAATTCAAATCTTGCCTCTGTCAGTTCCTAACTGTGAACGTCTGACTAATTTGTTTGACCTGTATTTGCCTCAGTTTCCTCATATGTCAAATGAGGATCATACTTCCCAGGGTTGTTGTGAGGATCAGAGGAGATAATATTTGTTGAGCATTTTCTAAATCTTAACCTGCCAGATAAAGGCTTGCTTTACCCCGCCCCCCCCACTAGCTAGTGAGTTGCCCTATCTTGTAATTTTTATGACCACACCCTCTCTCACATCTATTCCCTTCTCTCCATCCACACAGGCCCTCATCACCTCTCTTGTTGACCATTGCAATAGCCTTCTAATTGGTCTCCTTGCCTCCAGTCTCACTTCACTCCAGTCCATCCTTCACTCAGCAACCAAAGTCTTTCAAACATGGATTCTTGTCATCTTTCTCCCCTCCTCCTGTATTCCCCAGTGGCTGCCTCTCAGCTCTAGGATAAAGGAGACTCTCTTCTTATGATTGACAAGGTCATGATGTCTAATCGGTCCCAGCCCCAGCTGTGTTGTGACTGTGGGGAATTCTGGAACTCGGGCCTAAAGCATTGAGACAGAGGAGCAGAAAATACTGAGCTGAGGAAGGAAAGAATCCTGTGATATTCTGCTCACAGCCCAAAGGCCTGAGTAGACTGCTGCCCTATAGGCTCTATCCCTACAGTGGCCAAAAGGGGGAATGATCTTCCCCAGAGAATCCTTGGCTTCCCACAGCATAGAGCGTGCCCAACCATATGCCAGATTTCCTATATTGGAAATTTCTTCTGAGAAAGGTTTGCACTAGAGGCCACCAAGGTCCCTTTGACCTCTCAAACTTTGGGATTCTGTACAAAGAGTAAGGCTGGATTTATGGACAATAGACTCAAACCTCAAATATAAGGGGATTCAACTAAATGATCTCTAAGATCCCTTTCAGTTCCAATTCTGTGATTGTATTAGCCTAGACTCTGAGATCGAGAAGTTTTCCAAACTACAAATTGTTCCAAACCCATGAGTTCTGTCATCAATGCAATGTGGAAAGGAAAAACTGTTTAGAGAGAGATGAGCATGGACAAAGCAACCTGCATGAGGGGGTCAGCCACACTGAGAGGCTTGTGTCCAGTTCTGGGGGCAGCCTTTTAGGAAGGCTAGTGATCAGTTAGAGAGGGTCCAGAGAGTGTAACAGGAAGGAAGTCAAGAGCGTGGATATTAGGTCATATAAGTGGGCATCTGACAAAGCAATTGGAGATCTTTACCTGGAGACAGGTAAGGAGGACATGATGCCTGGGCTCAGGTATCAGAGTGGCAGCCACATAAGGGAGACATTCACCTTGTTCTGCTCAGCTGTAGCAGGCAGAACTGGTAGCAATAAGTAGACATTTCATGGATATAGACTTTAGTTTAACATAAGGAAGAACTATCTAGTCATTCTTGGTGCCCAATGATGGAACCTTCAGGAGCTGGTCAAGCTCAAGAAGAGGCCAGATGAACCTTTTAGTGGACATGAGCTCAGCCTTGATTACCCTTATAACCTAGAAAGTCTATAATTCCATGAACCTATGGGCCTAGGAAAGGAGAAAGGAGTTTCCCATACCTATGAATCATTCCATCCACTGTCCTCGGTCAGAGCTGGAGTTGGGACTTTCCCATCCTCTTGGGCTTCTCCCAGGTTGATCTCCATAGCTATCCCTCACCCTTGTGGCCACTCTCTGTTGCTACAGCTCTGTACATCTAACCCACAGCCCCACGTGTCAGGAACCGTGGGGGACAGGGGGAGTCTGGGTATACGGGCTCCATTGCCTCAGTGCACAGTCTTGGCCTCAGGGCAGGCTGTGCTCTAGGGACATTTTTGAGAGAGGGTATCTTCTATTGGACAGCTCTCTGACACCTAAAGCCAGGCCCTAGGCTCGGATTTCATTCTTTGACAGAAGAAACCAGGTCACACGTAAATGAAAGAAAGAACTGGGGAGGAGGGCATATTAGGGAGGCTGATTTGAGAAGCAGCCATGCTTTTCTTTGTCTTGGCATGGCCAGGGCCAGGCACATAGTAGGTGCTTCTGAGATGCATGTTCATTTGAACTGGTCTGTGAGAGACAGCTAATGTCTAGTTTTCAAATGAGTAAAAACTGTGCTGCTTAGCTCCCAGACCTGAGTGCCTAATGACTCCAAAAGAACCCGTGAGAAACTGTTTCTCATATGCCAGCCCTGCAGTTCATATTGATTCATTCTTAGTCATTGAATTATCTTTAAAAAATTTATGGTGCATTTTTATAGCAATAGCCAATCATGCATATCATTAGTGTGTACAGCGAGGAGCTCGGGACGCGAGCAGACTGACGGCTGCTCCATTATTGATGCAGATGAATTGCCAAGTGGAAAGAGTTTAAGGAATGCATTAGAGGAGCAAACATCAAGCCGCTACACTGAGCATGCAGAAATACATGCATGAGCCCCCATGGGTGTGTAAGCATGCAACAACCACATTCGGAGATGGTCACAACATCGGAGCAGCAAAGGAAGGAAGGCATTATGGGACAACATTTCAGGTATGGCTGGCACTGTACGCATTCAAGAAGAAGAAGACTTCGGAGACCCGGGTATTACAGATCATCCACGTTGAATGTGAATGCATTGATATTGCAGGGTGCATCTTCCCAAAATGGAAGTGCTTCAAGGGAAGGAATGTTTTTCATTTTGTCCTTGTGTCTCCAGAACAGTACCTTGTAAATAATACATAAGTACTTAATGGTTGTTGTGCTTTGTTCTCAAAGAGGAACAACCTGGCATCACTATGCTAGAATCAAGTTATAGTGTGTCCGACTATGGCTGCTCAGACCAATACGAGCTAGGAAGGCTCTACCACAAGTCGGACACAAATAGTTCATGTAAACATTTGGGGTAGATTCTCTAAATCTGCAGATCTCATGTTTCTTTTGAGCTACTTCAATTCTGCTTTGCTCAGAGAACACAGCACCTTCTCTTATGTGGACACATCATGCTGGACAGTCTTGTGGCAGTGTCTCACATGCTTAATAAGTGCTTGCTAGATTGGCCTGGCTTTAGACTATCCTCTCCTTGTCCAACCTTGAGATCCTCCCTACATTGAGAGTGCCTTTGGTACTCCTACATTAGGATTACCTTTATACAAAGGGCCATCCAAGAGAACTTTCGCTTCAAATGTGTCATCCTGGCCTCTACATTTATCATCTTTTAAAAGAAACCTAGATCTGACTATCTCTTCATCACAACCACCATGGAAAGCAGCATTTCTCTTCATTAGATGCAAACCCGAGTTAATCAGATGAACTTTGGGGCCTTGGAAAAAAGGGTTCTTTCTGTTCTCATTCATGGGCTCTTCATTCTATTGCCTGGGTGGGAATGGAGCAGAAATAGGAGGAGGAAGCAAGAGGGAAGGAGCTGGAGGCAATTAACAGGATTATTCCATTTTTGTTGGGCACTTCCTTCGGGAAATTTCTAGGTCTGATTTGCCAGGAAGTCTGACTCTTTGGCCTGTAGAATGGGGTGAGCAGGGATATGTGCCTGTTGTCTCCTTGTATCCTCAGTATCTAGCACAAGTACTGGAGCACAGTAGGTGCTTCACAGATGCTGAGTGGTGGATTGATTGTGATGGAAACTTCTATCAATTTATTAGGACCCAGGGATATCTCTCCCCTCTCTCTTCCCTTTTCTCCCACCTCATGATCCTGTAGGACACATTCTGCTCCTCATAATTATAAGATACTCCTCTGCAGAGGGTAGACCTGGGGGTGATGTATGGTCAGAAAAGAGGCTCATTTAGGCTTGATATCAGGAAGCCTTTCAAACAAACACAACTGCCTACCTAGTTGGCTGCTGCAGGAAGTAGCGAGCTCCCCTTCCTTGGAAGTCTGCAGACAAAGATGGGAAGGCTCTCAACTAGGTCCATTGTAGAGGCATAAGATTAATGTGGAATAACATCTTCCCCATCCATCAACAAGCCTTATGTGGAGCCCATTAAGGGAAGTTTGCTTACTTGTAGGAATGCTTACACACCTTTGTTAACTTCTAATTAGTCACTGAGCCTATTAGGTGAAAGCATAAATATTCTGAGATGTGAGTTTTTGCTTCGGAGGCTCGCTTATGAGAAAGATGTTGTGATTCCCTGGTTGAGACTCTGATCTGGTTGAGAGCTCCCTGATTCCTCAAAGGTAAAGGCTCTCTTGATTCAGTGGTGGATGTAAAGCTTTGATTCAGGCAGTAGAGCCCTGTCTGTTGGTCTTTATTTGTCTTCTCTGTATTTCCTTTGTCTGTATTTCATGGGGTTAAAAAGATTGTTGACCCCAGAAACAGCTATCTTTCCTAGTATTGGAGATCTAAGAACCTGTGTTACCAGCCATCTTGGGTGTGCCAGTGTGGTTATTATTACAAGAGGAAGTTCCTACTCAGCTGTGGGCCTGATGTTCCCATGAGAAGCCAGAGACCTTTAGCCTCCATGTAGCTTACTCAGAATCAGGGAGAAGGAAACAACCTCAGGAGCCACTAGGAGCACACAACCCTCCTGAACAGCCTTCTCCAACATGTGCTCAGGAGGGAAAACCTTCCCCCTCCTCAGGCAGCTCTTGAACATGGGCCTAGTTTCTTTTTCTTTTTTTATTAATTTATGGAATAAAACAAGCATTTCCATAACATAGTACCATAAAAAGATAATTTCAAATATATAACAAAAGTATCTTGTACATTTCTTCCTCCTCCCTTTTTTCCTTCCCTCCCCACCCACCCCACCATAGAAATTGCTACCATTAGACAGACATATACACACATATACACACACACACACAATTATTCTATACACATTTGAATTTATCAGTTCTTTATCTGGGTGCAGAGAGCATCTTTCTTCATATGTCCTGTATAGTTAATTTGGGTATTTATAATAGACAAAATGAATTATTTGCTCAAAGCCATTCTTAAAACAGTATTTTGGTTATATACAACATTCTCTTGGTTCTGCTCATTTCGCTCTTCTTTATTTAATGCAAGTCTTTCCATCTTTTTTTTCTAAGATCACTGATATTCCATCACCATCATATACCACAACTTGTTCAGCCATTTCTCAATCGATGGACATCCCCATGATTTCCATTTCTTTGCCACCTCAAAGAGAGCTGCTATAAATATCTTAGGACATATAGGTTCTTTTCCTTTTTTCCTCATTATCTTTGTGGTATTGCTGGGTCAAATATAGGTAGTTTAGGATCTCTTTGGGCATAATTCCATATTACTCTCTAAAATGGTCAAATCGGCTCATAATTCCTCCAGAAATGAATTAGTGTACCTAATTCCTCATTATCTTTGTGGTATTGCTGGGTCAAATATAGGTAGTTTAGGATCTCTTTGGGCATAATTCCATATTACTCTCTAAAATGGTCAAATCGGCTCATAATTCCTCCAGAAATGAATTAGTGTACCTACTTTTTCATATCCCCTCCAACATTTTCCCTTTCCCTTTCTGTCATTTTAGCCAATCTGGTAGGTGTAAAATTATATCTCAAGGTTGTTTTAATCTGCATTTCTCTAATCAATAATGATTTAGAGCATTTTATATGACTATAAATTGCTTTGATTTCTTCATTAGAAAACTCCGTGTTCATATTCTTTGATCATTTATCAATTGGAGAATGACTCATATTCTCAAAGATTTGACAAAGTTCTTTATGTATTTTAGATATGAAACCTTTGTCTAATAAACTGTCTATAAAAATTTCCCCAAATTTTTGCTTTCGTTCTGCTCTGGTCTATATCAATTTTATTTGTACAAAACCTTTTTAAATTAATATAATCAGAATTATCCATTTTACAACTAACTTTGCTCTCCATCACTTGTTTGTTTATAAATTGTTAGCCAATCCATAAGTCTGATAAGTAATATGTTCTGTGTTCCAATTTTCCTGCAAAATCTCTCTTTGTATCTAGGTGATGTATCCATTTTGACCTTATCTTGGTAAATGGTATGAGATATTGGTCCACGCCCAGTTTCTGCTATACTGCTTTCCAATTTTCCAAACATTTTTTGGCCAAATAATCAATTCTTATCCCAAAACTTTGTCTTTACATTTTTCAAATGTATAAATTGCATGTCAATACCAGATTGTTTAGATAATGATGGCCTTACAATATAGTTAAAATCTGGTATCGCTAAATCTCCTTCCTTTACACTTTTTTCATTATTTCCTTTGATAGTCTTGACTTTTTGTTTTTCCAAATGAATTTTGCTATTCTTTTTTTCTAATTCAGCAAAATAATTTTTGGTAATTTAATTGGAATGCCATTAAATTTATAAATTAGTTAGGATACAATTGTCATTTTTATTACATTGGGCCTGCCTACCCATGAACAATTAATATCTCTCCAATTACTTAAATCTGATTTTGTTTGTGTAATTTCTTTTATATATGTAATTTCATTCATATAATTCCTGAGTTTGTTTTGGCAGGTTTACTCCCAGGCATCTTATAAGGTCTAGAGTTATTTTAAATTGTGTATTTTTTACTATCTCTCCTTGCAGAGTTTTGTTTGTGTTATAGAGGAATGCTGATGATTTATGTGGATTTACTTTATATTCTGCTACTTTACTAAAATTATTGTTTCAACTAACTTTTTAATTGAATCAGATTTATCAAGTACATCATCATATCATCCGCAAATGAGATAGTTTTTTCATATCATACCCTATTCTGGTTCCTTCCATTTCTTTTATTAGTATTTTTAGTATTTCCAATACAATATTGAATAATATTGGTGACAGTAGGCACACCTGATCTTACTGGGAAGACCTCTAGTTTATTCCCACTACAAATAATGCTGATGATGGTTTCAGATAAATTATTTTTATCAATTTAAGACATAGTTTCTATGCTTAGCCAGTCTTTCCTTACATCTAGGCATTACTTCCCTAAAAGTGGGTGAAAGCTCCTTGAGATTAGGGACAGATTCACTTGTCTCTGTGCTATCAGTGCCTGATAAAGAGCCTGACTGACACAGAACAGATGTGTTGAATAAGTGCTTGTTGAATGAATGAACACATGAATGAATGAATTGATGCTCTTAGTTCAGTCCTCTGAGAACAAACAGAAGAAGTATAATCCTTATTCCACATCTTATATCTTCAGATGTTTGAAGACAGCTCTCATTTCTTCACAAAGGCTAAGGGCAACTAGGAGCTACAGAGGATAAAAAGTTAGACTTGAAGTCAGGAAGACCTGAATGCAAATTCTGTTCCAAACACTAACTGTGTGACCCTGAACAAGTCATTTCACTTATTCTAGCCTCAGTTTCTTCATCTGTGAAATGAGAATAATACCTATCTTTCTGGGTTTTTGTAGGGATGAAATGAGAAAACATATGCAAAATGCTTTGTAAACCTTAAAAATACATATATGTATATATATATATGCATCCATGCATATGTATGTATTATTGATAAGTACAGATGCATAATGCTGATGATTTCTGTAGGCTAAACATTCCCCTGATCTTCCAGCCTAGTTAACTAGAAGCCCCTGCTGGCCTCCAGTGATTCCTACTGCGCTGTCAAAGTGTTCCCAAATCTCTCCTTAAGTTAAGTATCCTACAACTTTCGAGTAAAAGAAGTTAGGCTTAGGAAATCTTGGTTTTAGATTGAGCTTTTGAGTTTGGTAAAAAACTCAGCTCCATTTTCCTTCTCCAATTCTGAAGCTGCTTTCCTGTTCTCCAAGATTTTTGAAAGGTCACTGGCAGAGGCTTAGCAGTCCCATCTGCCCTTCCCCTCAGGAGTTAATGCTGTTGGTCATCTGGTTCTACTGGCTGGAATTTCTTCGGTTCTGTCTTCCTCTGTTCACACTTACCTTGGGCTTTACCTCACCACTAATCATTTCTGTTTGACCCTTCTCAGTCTGAAAATAATTTTCTTTAGAAAGGAAAAAAGCAACTTCAGCCTTATCATAATCTTTCTTTAACATTGTTGCATCCACCCTGAGCAATGCTCCTATGCTTTCTTTGATTCTTTCCTCCAACACAAGTACAGAATTCCTTTGAATGTTCCTAGCATCTCTTGCTGTCCTCACTTGAAATTCATGCTATTGGGCTTTAAGGGCTCCGTAGCCTTCTATGTTCTCTTTTACCTATACATGCTTCCCTTTGGGCACAGATCATGTGTATGTCTCTGTTGTCTGATGATTCTTTTATGCATTTATTTCAGCCTGTTTTGTTAGTTTTCTGTTTCATAGGATTAGGAGATTTTCAGAATTGGAAGGAATCTCAGAAGCCACAATCTATCACATGCATGAAGCAAAAGACCCTGTAATATACTTGATATTCTTGAAGCCATCTAATGGCATCACAAGATGTCAAAAAAGCTTGAGGAGGGTTTCTTTGGAGACTATTGTTGAGATAGGAGGCCTAGAAGGAGAAGGGGCCTACCTACTGGAGGGATGTCAGGTATACATATGGAGGTCAACCTGAGACATCCAGCAGTGACCAATGAGAGTTGGCTGCACATGGCTATTAAGAATGTCTTTCCAAATGGAGGGGCTGAAGGTGAAGGGGAACAGAATCAGCCCTGAGGCCTCTAGGCAGAGCTATGAGGATACATTTTTCCCCCCGTGACAGGAGAAACTATGAACCACAAAGGAAAGAAAGAAACCCCAATCTCTTGGGGGTGGGTTAGATGCCAAGAGATGGGGTTGGCTACCTTTCAACCTTTGATTTTCTGGAGGTTTAGACAAAAACCTGTCAGAGATTTTAAAGGTTGTGTCACCTCTGACTACCACTTTTCACAGAAGACCTGGGATGTGTCCCTGTGTTCCCATTGGGTTCTTTATTTTTATACCTGCTTGTATCACCTGTTGTTGGCATGTGGTTCTGGGCAATTATCCTGGGAATCTTCACAAATTAATCCTGCTGTCACTTCCCAAATGCAACAGATAGGTCAACAGCTATGATTAAATTGTCGGCGTTAATGAGTGGTTAGCTCACATATGATTATAGTTTCCTCTCCAAGTTTCATGTAAAGCTATTTAAAGACATTTTATCCATTTGAAGTTATGTACACCTTCTCCCTTGAGGCATCCTGCATGTGTGCTTGGGGAAGGGAGTGCTGGTACCAAGGTACTTCAAACCACTTGACTTAATACCCTAGTACCAAGACTTGGACACTGATGATGCCGGTTTTGGTAAGTCTCATTCCTTTCTCAGTGGATTGACTGCAGTTGACCCAAATAAAGGACTTGACCAGGAAAGGTTTGAATCTCAATAGTGGAACTCCCCAGCCTCCTGCCTAGGAGGGACCTTTAAACCTCAACTCACCCACTCTAAGTCCCTGGATCATTATCACACAGCCAAATCTCCTAGTGTTATGAGGCTTCAGTGAATGGTCAGGAGAATCAGAGATTGTGAGAGTTGGTAGGAACTTTGCTAGTCACCTAGTCTAGGCTGTGCCTGAAAGGGAACCCAACTATGACGTTCTTGACAAATGCACAGTCAGACTTTGCTTCACAATTACTCAAAGGAAAGGAACCTATCACCTCCCAAAGAAGCCTATTCAATCTGGGGACCATTCCCATTGATAGGACATTTTTTCTTCTGACATTGAGCATCAAAGGAATTCCTTAAAGCCCCATCCTCTTATCGTTGCTCCTGGTTCTAACCTCTGGAGCCAAATAGAGCGAGTCCAATCCTGTGCCTGCATGACAGCCCTCTCTAGAATTGAAAATAAATACATGGTTCCTGAATCCTATCTTCTCCAGACCAAACATTCCTAGTTCTTTTGACCATAGTCATGTGACATGAATTCAAGGCCTTTATCCATAAAAAAACCACTTTTGTCAGATTTATTCTGTAAGATATCTCTTTCCTCATCTTCTATTCAGTGAGTTGCCCTTTTGACAAAGATTTTTAAGAGAAAGGGGAAAAAAGTAGGTCATCAGACTAACTAATGAACTAACCATGTCTGACAATATCTACAGTATTCCACACCCAGGGACCACCATTTCAGCAATGGAAAGGAAGTCAATTTTCTTCAGTTTTTTTGTCTAGCCACTTTTCATCATTACAATTATATTGTGCTCACTGACAGGTTTTTGGTCTTTCTGTTGCCTTTTTTGAAATCATAGCATACATTTTTCCCCTAGTTCATCTTATGTTTGTGAGCATTCGTATATTGGAACTTGTTTTACCTTTTCCTAATCAAAGGGCGTCAACTTTATTTCCAGTTCTTTATTATTACAAACACACAAATGTTGTTTAGAATATTTTAGTGTATATGGGGCCTATCTTTGAACTCCTTGAGGAATATGTTGAACAGAGTATGAACATTTAAGACACAATATTTGCAAAAATCCAAATTGCATTCCATAATGGTTGGTCCAATTCCCAGTTTCACCAACAGTCTGTTCATGTTTCTGCTTTTCTGTAGCCCCTCCAGCATTGACTATTTACAGCTTTTGCCATCTTTTCCAATTGGGGATGTGTGTGAAATGGAAGCATTGTTTGGATTTGTATCCCTCTTTACAATTAGTGTTATGGAACACTTTTTCATGTGCTTGTAAACCGTTTGCAATTCTTTTGAAACCTATTTGTTCACACTTTTTGACCAGGAATGTACTGGTGCATAGCTCCCAGTCTTATCTATTTGTTTAATTCCTTTATATCTTGTGCATCAGACTTTTATCAGAGATACTGAATTCATGAATTTCCAATATATGGTTTCTCTCCTTATCTTGACTGCATTGATTTGGTTTATGCAAAATATTTAAAAATTCATGTGATCAAAATTATTTTTTTGTCATTTCCTCTTGCTTCTACCTCCCCCTTGTCCCAATCTGGAAAGGTGCCTGACTTTGTGTAACCATTTATAGTCGAGATGTTTATCCATTTTGAACTTATTGTAGTAGGAAGTGCATGATGTTACTCTGAATCTGACTTTTCCAAACTTTTTTCCAGTGCCACTTGTTCTCGTCACATGGAGAGGTCTTGACCAAGAAACTGATGATCCTTGGCACAGCAAAGTTTGAGTGTAAGGTAGAGATGATCATAGTCAAGCCACTTGTCTCCTTTAATTTATCTATCTATCCATGCATTCATTAATTTAATTATTTTTCTGCTCATTTGTTTATTCATTTATTTGTTTGCTTGTTTGTTTATTTTAAAACAAGCATGCTTAATGATTTAATGATCACATTTGTGTCAGATAATTTGAGGTCTGGAAGTGCTGTAATTTTCCCTTTCACTTGATAATATTTACATTCTTTCCTTTAAGATTCTAGACCTTTTGTTTCCACAATTAAATTTTGTTGCTCTCTGATCTAAGTCGATGAAACATTCCTTTGAAAATTTGTTTTGTCCAGTTATAAATCTGTAAATAAATACATTTAAGTTGCATCATCATTTAATTGTATTGTTGTGGTCTAAACACCATCAATGAATATCTCTCCTATTTAACTTTAAAAAAAAATCTTTAAACAGCTCTTGGTAAATTAATTTATGTGAATTTTGAGTGTGCCTTGGCAGCTTGGCTCCCAGATATTTTATGCATTTTGTAGTGGGTTTGACAGAGGCTTCCCTTATTATTTCCTTCTGAGTTTTCTTATTGCTATTTAGCAATGCTAATGATTTGGAACCTTCTTCTTTTGGTGACAATATTAGTTGTCTCATTTCACTTCTTGAAGATTTCCTGAGTTTTTAAAATCTCATTTAACGTTTTATTTTTCCCAATTACATGTAAAAACAATTTTAGCATTCCTTTTTTTCGAATTTTGTGTTCCAACTTCTCTCCCTCCCTCCCCACCCCCCACTGAGAAGGGAAGCAATTTGACATAAATCATATATGTGTAGTCATGCAAAACACATTTTCATGTAAGTTATTCTGTGAAGGAAAACACAGACAAAAACAAGAAAAATTTTAAAAGTAAAGAAAAAGTATCTTTGATCTGCATTCGGGCTCTACCAGTTCTTTCTCTCGATGTGGACAGCACCTTTCATCATAAATCCTAAGAAATTTTCTTGGATCCTAGTATTGCTGGGAATAGCTAAGTTATTCATAGTAGATCATCATATAATATTGCTATTACTGTGTACAATGTTCTTATGGTTCTCCTGTATCAGTTCATGAAAATCTTTCCATGATTTTTTTTTTCTGAGAGCATCCTGCTCATCCTTTCTTAAAGCACTATTTCATTACAATCATATCTAACAACTTGTTCAACCATTCCTCGATTGGTGGATATCTTCTCAATTTCCAGTTCTTCACCACCACTAAAAGAGCTGCTACAAACATTTTTGTACACATACATCCATTTCCTTTTTTTAAATCTCTTTGGTATACAGACCTAGTGGTGCTACTGCTTGGTCAAAGGGTATGCATGGTTTTATAATCCTTTTTGCATAGTTCCAAGTTGCTCTCCAAAATGGTTGCATCAGTATACAACTTTATGAATAGTACATTATTTTTTTTTAATTTTCCTACATCCCTTCTAACATTTGTCATTTTTCTTTTCTCATATTAGCTAATCTGACAGGCATAAGGTAGTAGCTCAGAGTTGCTTTAGTTTGCATTTCTCTGATCGATAGTTATTTAGAACGTTTTTTCATATGACTATAGATAGCTTTGATTACTTTGAAAACTGCCTATTCATATCAATTGAAAACTGGCCCTTATTTCTATAAATTTGTCTCAGTTTTCTTTATTTTTGAGAAATGAAGTCTTTATCAGAGAAACTCATTTTAATCTTTTTTTCACAGTCATAATTACCAACTATGTATTTCCCTCCATCCTATCTTCCTCATATTTATCCTACTCTTTCTCCTTTTACCCTGTCCATTCTCAAAAGGGTTTTGCTTCTGCCTTTTACCTCTCCCAAATTGCCCTCCCTTCTATCAGATCACATTCACATCCCTTCCTACTTTCCTGCATGGTAAGGTAGATTTCTACACAACCAAGTGTGTATATTATTCACTCTTTGAGCCAATTCCAACAAGAATAAGGTTAATGTGTTTCCCTCCCTACTTCCCCCATTTTCCCCTCCACTGTAAAATCTTTTTCAGGACTCTTTTGTGTCAGATAATTTAGTTCATTCTACCTTTTCCTTTCCCCTTCTCCCAGTTCATTCTTCTTTCTCATCCCTTAATTCCATTTTTTAGGTAGTCATACTACCACATTCGACTCACGCCTCTGCTTTCTCTATATATATACTCATTCTAACTTCCCTAATAATGAGAAAGTTTTTAGGAGTTATACATATCATTTTCTCATGTAGGAATAGGAACAATTTAACTTTGTCAAATCTCTTATTATTTCTCTTTCCTATTTACATTTCTATGCTTATTTTGCATCATATATTTGAAAATCAAATTTTGTATTCAACCCTGGTCTTTTCATCAGCAATCCTTGAAGGTCCTCTATTTCATTGAATATCCACTTAATCTGTTGAAGGATTATACCCAGTTTTGCTGGGCAGAGGATTCTTGGTTGTAATCCTAGATTTTTTGCCCTCTGGAAAAATCATATTCCAAGCTCTCTGATCCTTTAATTTAGAAGCTGCTAAATCAAGTGTTATCCTGACTGTGGCTTCATGATGCTTGAATTGTTTCTTTTTCACTGCTTGCAGTATTTTCTCCTTGATCTGGGAGGTCTGGAATTGACTATAATATTCCTTGGAGTTTTCATTTTGGATTCTCTTTCAGGAGGTGATTGGTAGATTCTTTCAATTTCTATTTAACCCTCTGGTTCTAGAATATCATAGTGGTTTTCCTTGATAATTTCTTGAAAGATGATGGCTAGGCTCTTTTTTTCCATTTGACTTTCAGGTAGTCCAATAATTCTTAAATTATCTCTCTTTGATCTATTTTCCAGGTCAGTTGTTTTACCAATAAAATATTTCACATTTTCATCTTTTTTTCATTTTTTGATTTTGTTTCATTGTTTTTTGATTTCTCATCAAGTCGTTTACTTCCACTTGACCAATTCTAAATTTTAAGGAGTTTTTTTCTTCAGTGAGCTTCTGTACCTCCTTTTTCCACTTGCCTAATTCTACTTTTTAAGGAGTTCTTCTCTTAAGTGAATGTTTGTGTGTGTGTGTGTGTGTGTGTGTGTGTGTGTATGTATATATATATGCATATATATGCATATATATATATGCATATATATGCATATATATATATATATATATATATATATATAAAATTCTGCTTTTCAAGGCATTCTTTTCTTCATTAGATTTTTGTGCCTCTTTTATCATTTGGCCTATTCTGTTGGGTTTTTTAAGGTGATGTTTTCTTCAGTATTTTTTTGCGCCTCCCTTACCCAATTATTGAGTGCATCTTTTTCATAGTTTTCTTACATCACTCTCATTTCTCTTCCCAATTCTTCCTCTGTCTCTCTTACTTGATTTTTAAAATCCTTTTTGAGCTCTTCCATGGCTTGAGATGAATTCATATTTTTGTTTGAGGATTTAGATGTGGGAATTTTGACTTTGTTCTCTTATTCTGAGTGTGAGTTTTGATCTTCCTTGTCACCATCATAACTTTCTAAGGTCAGAATTTTTTTCTCTTGTTTACTCATTTTCCAGCCTATTTATTGCCTTTTAACTCAATGCTAAAGTGAGGCTCTGTTTCCCAAGTGGAGGGGGTAGTGTCCTAAGCTTCAGGTTTTTGTGCAGCTGTTTTCAGAGGTAATTCTGGGGACCTGTAAGTTTTTTGCTCTTCCAAGGTGTTATGATCTAGGGAGAGGCGTGTTTACTACTCTCCTTTACTGTGCACTCATTTGTGAGTGACCATAAGCACTCTTTTCAACTCTAGAACTGTAACCAGGATCTCTGCTCCCCTGTGGCCACAATCTCTGTTATGATAGTGCTCCTCTTTGCACTGGTACTAAGACCCAAGACTGCCACCCAGATCCAAACATAGGCAATGCAGCAGAACCCTGCCCCTGCTGCCAGCAAAGGGATCCCTGTAAATCTCCTTCTGACACCCTTACCATCTGTAGGCTTAGAGGTCTGGAAACTGCCACTACTGGTACTGATTCAGTCATCCTGAGGCCTGATTTTGCTTTCCTGGGACCCAGTCTGTGCTGACTTAGGCTGCTCTAGCATAGCCTGTGCTGAACTGTGCTCCTCTCTCACTCTGGTGCAATAGACCTTTCCTTCTAAGTTGTCTTGGGCTAGAAATTATTTCACTCTGTCTTTTTGTGGGTTCTGATTCTCTAGAATTTGTTTGTAGTCATTGTTTAAAGGCATTTAAAGGTATTTTTAAATAAATTTTTTGGCATGTGCAAGTAGGGAACATTTTATCTTCTCCTTGGCATTGCTCATACCTTTCATTGTTTTCTCTTCTCTTATCACTATTATGAGGATTTCTAAATCTTTCAATAATGAAGGCATATAATATCTTGATTTTACACTTGAGTATATTGGGAAAGAGGCAGTTAGGTGGTGCAGTGGATATAGTGTTGGGCTTCAAGTCTGGAAGAATCATCTTCCTGAGTTCAAATCTGGCTCTAGGCACTAGCTATGTGACCCTGGGCAAGTCACTGAACCTTGTTTGCTGCAGTTCCTTATCTGTCAAATGAGCTAGAGAAGGAAATAGCACACCGCTCCAGTGTCTCTGCTAAGAGAAGCCCAAATTGGGTCACAGAGAATTGGATATCACTGAACACCAACAATAATGTTGGGAAAGCTTCTAGTGTTTACACATTGCATATAATTCTAGGTTCAGGCTTTAGATTTGTGCTTTTAGTCAAATTTAATATATAACATTTCTTGCCTTGGAATGTATAAAAGCATTTTGTACTTTTTTCAAAGATTTTTTCTTGCATCTATTCATTATTTTATTTGTTTTCATAGTGAATCATCTTTGCATCCCTGGCATAAATTAAACTTGGTCATAATTAATACTTTAAAAACATATTGCAGTTATTAGTGTTGTGCTTGCCTTGTATCTTATTTGAAAAGTTTTTTTTCTCTCTCCTTTAGTGCAATTGATCTAGAATTTTCTTTCTCTGCATTATTCTCCCATGATTTTGGTATTAGGACCTTATTTGCTTGACAAAAGCTATTTGTTCTAATGCTTTCTTTATCAATTTTCAAAATAATTTGTATAACTATTGAGTAAAACATCTGATAGAATTCACTTTTGAAATTACTTGTACTATAGATTTTCTGCCTTGTCCACCATGGATATTTTATTTAGGAATTATCCCTTTCATTTTCTGTAATTTAGTCATTTTCGAATCTCTAGTTCACAGTCTGTTAATTGTATTTTTGTAGAGGTAACCTTCTTGTTCTTTTACATACTCAGCTTTACTATCCTAGACTGTATCCAATGGGTTCTACTAATTATTTTCCTTTCTATGTTTTGTGTAATTTTGCCTTTTTCTAAGTTTGTTGACATTTGTTTCCCTCTTGGTCACGTTAACTAAGGGTTTATCCTATTTTATTAGCTAGAAGTAGTAAGTCAGTGTGCACTCATTACATCTTTATTCTTTGCTAAGAAATGGTCCAAGTGGTAGGAACATGGAGAAAGAAAAACATGTAGGTTCTCCCCTAGAAGCCCTCTCATTTGAATGGGGAGTGCCACCATGCAAACATTCAGGTCTTGCTTATTTGGGACTTCTTTATTTTTTTTTAAATTTCTAGTAGCTGTTACTATTTTAAACTTTCATTGAATGCCCATTTGACCAGTTCTCTCCCTCCCCACTGTGACCCATTTTGCTAAAATATTTTCTTAGAAATAGATTTTTTTCCTCTGAGATTTGTTTTGGTTGCATCCCAGACATGTTGATGTGTTTTTTTATGGTTGCCATTTTCTTTCATATTCATACTTCATGATCATCATTTTGATGATTTATTCTTTTACCCACTCATTTAGGACACCATCATGAAACCTTCACTGAGGTCTCTAAATTCTGCTTATATACCCTTCATTCAGTAATAATTTTATAGTGTTATGATCTATAAGGATACTTTGTATTTCTACTTTTAAAAGCATATGTATCATTAATCTGTGCCCAATAACATGACTGACTATTTATTTTAAAAGTTCCATGCTACATTGAAAAAGATTTTTGTCATTGTGTTCCCATTGGGAAGCCACCATCAGTCTTCTTTCTCTGTCTTCTCCAACATGCCATTCTTTTTTTGTTTTCTTTCCTCTTCCCCATTCCATTAAGTTTGTCCAGTTAAGAAAGAGGAACATTAAAATCTTCTAAGGTTATTGTGTCATTTCTCTGTCTGTTTGCAATTCAGCCATCTTTCGCTTTGTGCATTTAGATGCTGTGACATTTGGCATATACAAATTTGAGTTCTGATGTTGTTTCATCATCTATCATTCTTTCACACATAACGTAACTTCCCAGATTAACTCATAGATTTGGAGTTTTGCTTCGTCTAACAGGATGCTTCTTTTTTTTCCTTTTTTTAATTTAATTTATTTATTTAACATATTTAGTTTTCAGCATTGACTTTCACAAGAGTTTGAATTATAGATTTTCTCCCCATTTCTACCCTCCCCCCACTCAAAGATGGTGTATATTCTGGTTGCCCTGTTCCCCAGTCAGCCCTCCCTTCTGTCACCCCACTCCCCTCCCATCCCCTTTTCCCTTCCTTTTTTGAAGGGCAAGCTAAATTTCTACTCCCCATTACCTGTGTATCTTATTTTCTGGTTGCATGCAAAAAACTTTTTTTTGTTTTTGAACATCTGTTTTTAAAAACTTTGAGTTCCAAATTCTCCCCCCTCCTCCCTTCCCACCCACCCTCCCCAAGAAGTCAAGCAATTCAACATAGACCACATGTGTACCATTATGTATAACCCTTCCACAATACTCATGTTGTGAAAGACTAACTGTATATTGCTCCTTCCCAACCCCTCCCCCTTTATTGAATTTTCTCCCTTGACCCTGTCCCCAGTGTTTCTTTTTGATTACCTCCACCCCCATCTGCCCTCCCCTCCATCATCCCCCCTTTTTTATCTTCTTCCCTCTTCTTTCCTGTGGGGTAAGATACCCAATTGGGTATGTATGGTATTCCCTCCTCAGGCCAAATCTGATGAGAGCAACATTCACTCATTCCCCCCTCACCTGCCCTCTCCCCTCCTCCCACAGAACTGCTTCCTCTTACCACCTTTATGCGAGATAATCCACCCCATTCTATCTCTCCCTATCTCCCTCTCTCAATATGTTCCTCTCTCATCCCTTAATTTGATTTTATTTCTTTTAGATATCTTCCCTTCATCTTCAACTTACCCTAATAGGATGCTTCTAATTCCTGCTTTTTCAGAACTTCTTGTTACTTAGTACATTTTGTTTCCAGACTTTCATTACCACACAGGTTTTTTAAAAGCATATTCATTTTCTATGATCCTTCATTTATCTCTGCACATTCTGTTGACCAATATGAAGGTCAGTCATTTTGGCTTACATAGAATGCAGGTGTCCTTTCAATAGACCCATCTTTGTTTTCTCTTCTGCTAGCTTTTCTTTCACTTCTGTATTGTTCAGTTAGAAATATTCTCTTTTTTCTGAGTCTTACTACTTTGGAGAGACCTTTAGAGTCCTTTATTCTAAGTTTGCTAGTCTAGCATTTTCCTTCTCTAGACATTTTTACCCTGAGATCTTTGATATCTGACTAATTTCCAGCCTAACAGCTTCTTTTAAAATATGCATTTCTTTGTAACGTTTAATGTTATTTCTTGATATTGTTCTTTGATCACTGACGCACCCATAAAATTCCCTATTATATTATTCTAGTATGTGTGTGTGTGTGTGTGTGTGTGTGTGTGTGTGTGTATGTATGTTTGAGGGGCATTTCACTTTCCTCCAAAATGTAATACTCGTTCTTTGTGTTAAGACTATTTAAAAATATTCATAGTCTGATATCTTAATGTTTGTTTTTATTCTGAAATCTCAGCTTTTATTCAGTCTTTCTCACTTGGAACCTTTACCTTTCAGGTGTTCTTTTTTCCCCTTCTCTATTCCTAGCAGTTGGTTTCTAGTTCCCCCTCTAATTGTTTGGGGCCCTCTTCCTTTCACTGCTGTGGCATACACCTTTCATCTTAAATAGGAGAAAACTTCCTTTAATTGAGACTTGGGTAGGGGTGGAAGTTAGATGGGTTCCTGGCCAGGGTGAACTCTATATGGAAAAGGACCAACTGCAGCTCTGTCTCTTATCCTCTTTCCCTTTCTCACGTAAGCCTCTTCCTCTCTAGCCAGCTCTCTGATGACATAGACAACCCCACCTGGATTCATATAATTGTACTCCTTTTCCTTTAAATGCCCTGACAAGTTCAATGATTTTCATCTCTCATTAGGTGTACTGGTGGGGGCTTCAGAATGAGTCATTGCTGTGGGGGCCCCATGAAGGGATCACCACTACCACACTCGGAAACACATCCTATGAAGGTTTTTATACTGCCCAAGCCTGGCATATTCAATGCACTGGAGAAATAAAAGGGTGAATGGGAACTCAAGGTATTAAAGTTTTCCCAGATTATGCTATAATCCTTTTAGCCTATGTGGTGTTTCTCTCTGATTTGTTTTTAATTATTCTAAAAATCCTGGCACATTCCCTGCTTTGGAGAGTCTTCCACTGGGGGACTTTCGCTGAAGACCTTTACTCTGCCATCTTGTCAATTCCAAGATCTGGACCCTTTGGCACCTCTAATCAATAGGATATTTATGTTTCTATTGGCCTGAAGCCTTTTAGTCTGCATCTTCCCTTCATTTCTCCTGTTTTTTTTTCCCCAAGACCTAACCTGAAGAAGGCTATTCCCTCTTCCACACATGGACCTTTGGATATTGCAAGGCAGCTCAGCTGTTCCTCTTGCTGTAAGTCGAATCATCTCCAGACTAAAACATTCCTTGGCATTTCAGTTGATTATCTTATTATATCCAACCAGTCCATAAGCATTTATCCAGTATTGTTTCCTATCTCCTCATTACCTTTGTTCACCTACTGCTGTACATTCTCCAGCTTATCTGTGGTCTTCCTAAATGCAGTGCCTATGGTGACAGAAATGGGAGACTTCCTGAATTAGCAACTGGGGAAAAAACAGAACAGAATGTCACCTCCCACTTCCATTCAATCATGATTCTATCTATCCCAGTCTCAAATTCATTTATTTAGCACTTACTAAGGGCACCATGGAAATGTTCCAGTCTTTAGCCAGGAAGAGCTCATGTTGTCCTCCTCTCTGTGCACCAGACCTTAATCATGGACTATTATTTCCATTTACTTTTCATTGATGTTTATCACTTAATTATATCTCCAGGTGCTCTAAAAAAAGGACAAAGCAAAATGGTCTCTGAAAACCCTCTTGCCAACTCGGTAGAAAGCAGAGGTAAACATGAAAGATAGGAGTGAATAAGAGGAGACAAAGTGCAAACAAATCATGCACCTATCCATTCATCCATCCATCCATCCATCCATCCCTCCATTCATCCCTCCCTCCATCCTTCCATCCATCCATCCATCCATTCATTCAGTGTTTGGAATGTTCTCCCTTCTCATCACCACCTGTTGGCTTCCCTGGCTTCCTTCAAGTCACAACTAAAACCTGATCTTCTACAGGAAATCTTTCCCAATCTCTCTCAATTCTAGTGCTTTCCTTTTGTGAATTATTTCCTATTCACTCTGTCTAAAGCTTATTATTTTTTAACTATTTGCATATTGTCTCCACTATTAGATTGTGAGTTCCTCCAGCTCAAGGATTGATTATTGCTTCTTTTTGTATTCTGGTTCCTCAGCACAGTGCCGGGAATACAGTAGGTGCTTGATAAATGCTTATTGATTAGCTGACTATTACATGTCAGGCTGGCTAGAAGCTAGGAATACAAAGTTAAATGTGAAATGGTCCAGCTCTCAGAATCTGTCATCTAGTTAATAAAATATGAAAATTTAAGTATTTCCAAAGTAAATCACAAGCACTTTGGTAGCTCAAGACAGGCTTCCTATAGGTGGTGCTTGTGCTGAGTATAGATGGAAGCTAGGGATCCTCTAAGATGGAGGCGATGAAGGAAGTAATCCAGTGCATGGGAAACATTCTGTGCAAAAGTACAGAGAGGGGAGATTGAGGATCACATATGAGGAAAAACAGTAGGACATTTTATCCAAGATGTGATGGAGGAGAGTCATGTACAATGTTCCTGGAATAAGAGAGTAAAGAGCTTGAACAAGAAACAGAGGAAGTTCTAGGTCATCTGAAAGGCTATAGTGAATCCCTGGAGCTTTGTGAGCCAGAATTACATCATTCCTGGCCTTCAGGAAGATGTGCTTGACATTAGAAAGGCAAAGAGATGGGGCTAGAGGTGAGGGAGAACAGAGAACGATTGGAAGCTACTACTATAATCCCCATCAAGAAATTTAAAAGGGCCAAATTAGAGTGGAGGCTGCATGAGTGGAGAAAATGCCCCAGATGCCATGGGGTGCTCCCTACCAAGATTGAACAAGGCTTGGCAACTGACTGGAGATGGGGATGATGGAGAAGAAAGGCTGACAGTGTCACTGAGGATGTGACCTTGAATGCTTGGAAGGGCAGAAACAAGTGAGTCCAGAAAAGGAGGCAAGCTCTCTTAGCCCTTCCCCACAATGGGCCTGTGTTTGCTTCCATTGCTGGAAAGCACCCTGAGGGTTAGGAAACACTTCCCTCACCCCTTGCACTGTCTGGTATGGTGAAAATATCCAATTTCCATTGTGTTAAGCCTCAGAAAGAAACCACAGTCTCCCCAGGGTCATGGACCAAAGGCCTGCTAGGCCTCAAAAAGAATCCAAAGACCAGTTTGAGCAGGACTCACATTCCAAGCCCAGATTCACTTCCCCTCTAGTACTTTTCATGTCAATGTGACAGTCAGTATTTCTGCTTCCTAATGGGTTTACCGTATGTCTTCCCATGGATAGTTCCCTGGCTTTTTTAGATCTTGATACCCTTTCCTGAGGACCCTCACATCTTTTCAGTCTACTCTGGCTCCCTGAGCTTTTAAGGAGAGGCTATTTCCTGACCCAACCTCTCTCCCCTCCCACAGGGAAAATCACTTCCCTCTACCTCCCACAGACTAAGACCATAGGAAGCTCTCCTGAACTCTTCCACCTGAATCATGGCCTGAACAGGAATAACACTGAAATACCAGCCAGTCTGTGACATTTCTTATAATTTGAGATCTGTGATCTGATGAGTCTACCAATGTGGTCCACTCATTCCTGCCTCTGGTTTCATGACCAGGGTCTCAGTTTCCCTCTCTCTCCACAGGAGATGGAAATATGTAATACTCTGAAGTTTTCTCCACCCCCACCCTCTCCAGCACCCACCAAGTACAGTTTTTGGCAAAGTTCTCCAATGTTTCATTGTCTCTTTTAGCATGCCTATTTTCCATACATTAGAAATTCAGCTCCTGAGGTTGGAAATTAAGCCTCCTTCACGTGGGATGTGCAGATCTGTGCACACTGGGGGGCCTTTCCTAATTGCAGAATAATCAGTTATCATCAATCAAATGTGGAACCTCCTCCCGCCCTTTACAGATCTCATGAGAATCCTGCTATGGTCGATAAAAATACTGCTAACTTACTTTGATGTTATTAAAAACCCTCTTTTTAAAAATGGGTTATTGCTGATAATGAGTACATAATTTAATAAGGAGAACAAAACCATCTCAGACTCTAGAAATGCCCAGCTCAGGTCCACAGCAGGGTGAGAGATCAGCTACATAAGTCAGCAGAAAGCCCAGGGTCCCAGGGCTCCTTCTCAGTAAGTCGGCACACGTGCTGTTGTGTGGCCACAAGGGTTCTCAAGATCAGAGAAAGGAGTCAAGTAGTCCACCAGTCAGCCAGCTGGTCATTAGACATTTATTAAGCTCCTACTACATGCTGTGTTGGAGATGTCAAGAAACAAGAGCAAAAACCAAACAGGTTGTGCCCTCCTGGAGCTCCCATTTTCATGGGATAGACAATATGTAGATGCCGAGTACATGAAATGTGATCTCTGAGGGGAGGCACCAGCAGTGGAGGGGCCTGGGAAAGGTCTGCTGTGGAAGATGGGGCTGGAGCTGAGTCCTAAAGGAAGCCAGTGAAGCCAGGAGGCAGATGGGGAAAGGAGAACATTCCAGGCATGGAGGAAGAAGGTGGGGAAACAGTTTAGAAAGCCAGGGTTACTATATGGGAGAGTGTGTGGAAGGGAGAAAATGAGAGGGGAAATGTAGAAAGGGATTGGGTTGTGAAGAGCTGTAAATGACAATCAGGATTTTATATTTAATCCTGTAGGTAACAGGGAGCCACAGGAGTTTATTACATGTGTGTGCTGGGGGGGGGGGAGGGGGCGTGGAGTTGAGGGATGGTGACCTGATCAGGCCTGTACTTTGAGAAATTGACTTTGGCAGTTAAGTGGAGGATGGGCTGGCATGGGGAGATCCTCAAGGCAGACAGAGCCCACCAAAGGCTATTGTAGTAATCGAGGTGTAAAGTGATGAGGGCCTGGGTCAGGGGAGGGGGAAGGGCTGTGTTAGAGGAGAGAAGGGGATGCAGCTGAAAGATTTCACGAAGGGAGAAATGATATGATCAGACCACAGTTTGGCTTTTTGAGAAGCAAAGAAAAAGGGAAGGAATGAGAGGCTTCAGGTTTGCTGATTTAGGTCCAACCACTATCTTCAGTTTACTGAACAGACTGCATAAGGAATGGAGGAGAAGGAATATGGGGACTTCCTTGGATGCTTGTAAACAAACGTCGGAGAAAACTCATTAAGAATGAATAGGGGGTGGACGCCTCAAGCCTGGATCTCTGATCCCAGTTCTCATCACTTCCTAGATGTGAATCCTTCTCTCCTTTTGAAATGTCCAGTTTCTTATCTTGGGCTGCCTACTCCCTTTACCTGAAGATGCCCTGGTGTAACCAGAATGGCCTTTGTTTTCTTTGAGTAACTCAATTTATCTCAGTGAGCTTTACTAGGTGCTAAGCCCTGGGCCCAAACCCCATTAGGTGTTAACAAATCCATGTGGATGTGAACCTCCCAGGGTCCTAAGGGGAGGGGCCAACTCAAGAACCAATCACCATTCAGATTCAGATGATGTTTGATGTCTGAAGCCCTATAAGTAGGGAGGACAGAGCCATTTGTGCAGGGCTCTGGAGATGGTGTTGATGAGGAGACTCCAGGCAGCTGTAGCTAAGGAGCCCTCCAGCTTGCAAACCCGGATGTTGAAACTTTGTTGAACTCTGGTAACTGTGTTAGGATTTGATTCAGACAAAGTCTGTTGATGTTTGTAATTTGTTTGCATTTTGTTTTGAAGTTCAGGGTGCTGGGTTTTTCCCCTGAACTAACTGAATAATATTTGAATGCTGAATTAAAAGTAAGCTTGTCAACCCCTTCACCTTGCTTCCCTTGCTTTAGCAGATCAGAAGAACCTGTGCTGTTGGCAGCTTTCTGGGTGCTGGCTGTGGGTGAATCTTATACCCCCACTGAAGCTGCTACCCAGATTGTTAAAACACCTGGCCCTGCAGCAGTGTTGGAAATAACTACTGATGTGTGTTCCTCTTGTTCCTGCTCCTCAGACCCTATTTCCTTGGATCCATATGGGACTTCCCAAACAACCACCCACGCAGGGGATCCAGAGCCTTACCGATGGTGTTCATGTGGTTTTCTTCCATTAACCCTTTTCCCATATGGGTGATAGAAATCATGTCTCTCGATGAGTGGACATTTGTTTTGTTTTGGTTTGGTTTATCCCTCTTGTGACCTTGGGGACATCTGGATATATGGCGTAGGACATTTTCCCCTGATGGTCCATGATTTCTACCCTAAATGAAATACTTGTCACCTAATTAGACTCTCAAAACAGCCCTGACCAAGCTCACTTATGTATGCAAAGGCCACAGAATGTCATCCTCAGCCTCCATTATGAGCCTTTCCTGGACTGGCCTCTCTTAGACATAAAGCCTCCCAGGATGCCTGCCATGATGTCCTTGATGCTTAACTGCTCAATCACTCACACCTTTTTCATTGCAGATCTCTTCCTTCTAAGCTTCCCTGGCTGTTTCCCTTGGCCTTTTCATCAAACTTGACCAAGCAAAAGGACAGATACTTCCTTAATTACTCTTCTTCTGCCATATCTACATAAACCTGTTCTTTGGGCATGTGGCTTGGGCAATGAACAGTCAGGAATCTCTGGGTTCTCACATCTTTCCCATTTGTCCCATGCAACTGAGTGCAAAAAAATTACAAGGTTTTCCAGAAGTCTCACTTTACCCTTCAGAGCTGTGCCTCCAGGCTGGAATGAGCTGCCAGTGTGCCCTTAGTTACATGACCAATGCTCAGAGACATCTACATTTCAAAAGGGGGAGGGAAGATGAAGTAACAAACCTGGAATTTATGTAGGCAGGTGGAGGGATGCCGCTATCTCTTCAGATTCAAGAAAGGAAAGATAATGAATCCTGGGGCCTATTCTGAACCAGCTGGGCAGCTCTCTGTGCCAAGGGTAGGTACCTCCTTGGAAAAGAAAGATTAGTCTTCCCTCTTTCCTCCATCTTGGACTTAACCTTTTCAGAAACTGGCAACTACTTCTAACCTGCACTGTCAAGATGTAGGTTTCTATCCAACTACATGTGTGTCTAGGGTCAAACACAAAGTGGGAGGTGATGAGCTCAATTTCATTTCTGGGGTATAATATGATCTCCCCCCCCCCCATCAATGTTCCTTTTATCAAAAAAAGAAGAATAGATGGTGTAGTGGATAGAGCTTTGGCCTTACATTCAAGAATACCTGGGTTCAAATCTGGCCTTAGAAAAGTTACTAGCTGGGTGACCTGGGGCAAATCATTTTATTTGTTTGCCTCAGTTTCCTCATCTGTAAAATAAGAATAATAATAAAACCTACCTCCCAGGGTTGTTGCGAGGATCAAATGAGATAATATTTGTAAAGCCTTTAACACAATGCCTTACACATAGTAAGCAGTATATAATAATAATAATGATAACGATAATGCCGATAATAATATAATGATGATATTATAGAATTGTGGTCATTGAGGGAACAGGATATCTCCCAACAGTGAGCTCATGTCTGATAATTGTTTATTACCAAGATTAAAATATTGGTTCAAGCAGGCAGCTGTGTTTTGTTGATTTGTGTTACGTTTTACAAATATGTATTCTTCCCATGTTGGGTTCAAGGCACTGATGGTCCCCAAGACTCCACCCTGCCATATTAGTCTGCTGTATTAGTGTCTGCCATATTAGTGACTGACTCCAGTACAGCCCAAAGAGTAAGGCTTTCTCTAGGCCGGGAGGCACAATGGGCAAAGGGAACCCAACCCTTGGACAAGGTTGGAAGCACTTCTTTACTTCAGGATCTCTAAGTCCATTATGTACCAAATTCTCGGGGCTTGTCAAGCTCCCCCTGACCTCGTACAAACCACACAGGAGAGGAAGGAGGCTTGTGGCACTATGCTTAGCCAGCTGTGAAGAATTCAAAGACAAGCTGTAAATGGAGAGGACATGATATACTTGGCTGACTCACTGTGGCTCTTTAAATATTTAATCAATGGTTTATCCAGGCTTGATGTGCAAAGTTTTGTCCAGGGATGCCCTGAATTATCACCCCCAGAGACCTTCCAGAATGGTGTGAATCAGTGGCTTCATGTTAGCTCAGCTCTTTTTTTTTTTGCAATAGCCTGAGATGGAGCTCTCCAAGGTCAGCATCAGGCTGCTCTCCTTCAGAGAGGGAGAGACAGAGAGAGATACACACAGAAAGAGACAGAGATAAAGACAAAGAGAAACACAGAGACAGACAGAAAGACAGAGATAGAGAGACACACAGAAAAAGATAGAGAGTGAGACAGAGAGACAGAGAAAGAGAGATGGAGAAATAGAGAAGGGAGGGGGAAGGGAGAGAGAAAGAGACACACAGAGAGAAACAGAGAGACAGAAAGATATGTATATATATATATATATATATATATATATATATATATATATATATTTAGAGATAGAGAGAGAGAGAGAGTGACAGACACACACACACACACACACACACAGAGACAGAGAGAGACAGCGTGGTGCTAACCAGCTCTGAATGAACTGCTCCTGAATGGCTATGTGACCTTGGAAAGATCTTTCTGCCTCCATGGGCTTCACATTCTTCCTCAGCTAAAAGAATGTGTCTATGCATATATTGCTGCGTATGTTTGTGTGTCTGTGTACATCTATATTGAATGTTTGTGAATTTTTGTGCAACTATATGTCTGTGAATACATGTATATATGTGTATGCACGCCTGTTCATGCATATGTATGTGTGTAATTGTATGTGTGTATCTGTGTATGTAGCTGTGTATATGCCTACATGTGTGCAGAAGTAAGGGAACTAGATAGTTTCTATGACAATAGCACTTGGAATTTGAGTTTCACAGCATCTTGTGAGATAGTCATTGTGGGTATTTTAACTTCCATTTTGCAGATGAGAAAACTGGGTCTCAGGAAGATTAGGTGACTTTCTTATGATCCCAAAGACAGTAAATGTAGAAGTTGGATTTGAACCCAGGTCTCTCTAGAGAGGGAAAGGATCTTCCCAAAGTCACACAGCAAGTGAGTATCACTGTGAACCCAGATTCCCTATCTCCAAATCCAGTGGTCTACACCACACGTGCCGCTTGAATTCATTTGGAAATAAATGATTTCCCTAATGCTCGGGTTCAACCATGTCATCCCTTTACTCAAGAAATTCTATTGGTTGCTTATTGCTACCAGGATCAAACATAAGATGCTCTGGCATTCACATCCCTTCATAACCAACCCCTCCTACATTTCCAGTTTCCTTACACCTTAGTCCATACTCTTTGATCCAGTGGCAATGTCCTCTTGGCTGTTCTATAACGAAGAGGCTCCATCTCTTAGCTCTGGGCATTTTCTCTGGCTGTGCTCCTTCCCTGAAATGCTGTCCTTCTTTCATTGCCTACTGACCTCCTTGACTTCCTTTAAGTACCAGCTAAAATTCCACCTTCTATATGAAGTCTTCCTGATTCTAGGGCCTTCCCTTTGTTCATTATTTCTTATTTATCCTGAATAGATCTTGTCAATATTTGTTTGCTTGTTGTCTCTCCCATTAGAATGTAAGCTACTTGAGGGCAAGAACTGTCTTTTGCCTCTTTTTGTATCCCCAGTGCTTAGCATAGTGTCTAGTACACAGTAAACATTTAATGTTGAATGTTAATTGAACCTTCCAGCCTCCTTCCCAAGCTAGTGTTAATATCACCTCCCAGCCTTTCACTATCCTGTCAATGAATCAAAGGTTATAGGCTTTTCCAATGTTCCTAAGTGGAGCAGAATAGTGTGCTCACAGAAACAAGACAAAAAAGTATCCCAAACTGTCAGTGTGTGGCAGGAGCACACCTGGGCCTCTATGGAAGCAGCAGGATGTTGGAGACTGGCCCAGTTCATTGTTGAGCCCTGTCTCTTTTTCATCCATACAGGGTTGAGAGGGGATCTACCAAAAACTCTACCTGTCTCCCAGATGGCCACATGTCCACTTGGAAAACTTATTTGGTCTTCTGGAAGGAAACTCTGTGTCCTTCCCTTTGTTTTAAATGAGTAGAGCCAGCAGGACAGACCAGCAAATTCCAATCTCTCAGAGGAAATGAGTAGGAAAAATGTGTTTTCTCACTGGTTTTGAAAAATGAAACAAGCTACAATCTAGTTTGCCCACACGCTTACAAGAGAAGTGCTAAGTGAGAAGGGGCAACTGCCTCCTCTGCACAAATTTCAGTAAACATCTCCTTTCCCCAAGAGACAAGATATGTTTACAAAACTAACAGCAGCTCCATGGCCAATGAGTTCAGTAGTCTGGAAGTAGTGTTTGGGAATCAAGCAATTTGTCAATCATCATCATATACTCTGAAGGCCAGTGAGCATGGAACATGGCCACTCAACCATTCCCATCCCAAATAGTCATGATCTACTTACTAGAAAGTGGAGATGTGTCCCATATTTCTTAATAGCTTATCCAAAATATTATTCCTAAGACACAGGAATGGTCACATCACACCTCTATTCTAAAATATCAGTGGTTCCCCATTTCCTCTAGGATAAAAGAAAATGTCTTGGCCTCATGTATTTTAAAAAATACATTGTTTCCTTAAACAGTCAATCAATTTTCTCTCTCCCTTTTTCTATCCCTCCCCCATCCAAACTCATTTTGGGGGGAGGGGTTTTATAACAAATAGAGTGAAGCGAAATGATGCCCACAGTGGTCATGTCTAAACACGAATGCCTCATTTTCCACATTAACCCATCTTTTCTCTGTCAAGATGCATATAGCATTCTTTATCATTCCTCCTCTGGAGTCATAGTTGATCATTGCATATATCAGAGTGCATAAGTCATTCAAAAACATCCATTTTCACAATGTTAAAGTTGTATTATAAATTGTTCTCCTAGTTTTGTTTTACTGCACTCTGTATCAGTTTATACTTTCCAGGTTTCCATTCCTCACAGATTTCTCTGCAACGATCTCTATCATCATTTCTTATAGAGTGGTAACATTTTATTATATCCACATACAATCCTCTATCAAAAGAATTCTACGAATGTTTTTGTACTTATAGAACTTTTCCCTCTTTTTTGCTCCTCTAGGTGTCTAGACCTAATAATAGTATTCCTGGGTCAAAGAATTTGCAGTTTAGTGACTTTTTAAAAAGTACATTCAAATTGCTTTCCATAATGGTTTGACCAATTTTCAGCTCCACCAACAATGCATCAATGTGCCTTTTTTCTACCAGTTCCTTCAACATTTGAAGTTGTCCTTTTTTGGTGGAGTCAACACTGTCAATTTGATGGGTGTGAGCTGTAAACTAAGAGTTGATTTAATTTGGATTTATCTAATTATTAGCGATTTGAGACCTTTTGATATGGTTATAGATAACTTGGATTGCTTCTCTTGAAAACTGTTCATATCCCTTGAACATTTATCAATTAGAGAGTGACTCTTTAAAAAAATGGATCAGGGAGAGGATTCTAGGAAGATGGTGGAGTAGGTCAGCAAATCCCAAGCTCTCAAGATTTTCTCCCACAAAAGAGATAAAATAGCACATCAGGTGAGCATAGAGTGGTAAAAATAAATAAGAGAAGGGGAAGAATGGGGGTCCTCCTAGGATGATTGGAGAAGATCTAAAGAAAAATCCCAGGACTAGGTTTACTTCCAGTGAAGAGAAAACACCTTGAGGCTAGAGTCTGCTTAAATAACAAGTCACAGGCCCTGGAGTTAGCTGGGTTTGGAGGCTGCCTCAGCCCCTGCCACAGGAACTTTTACCCCTGGGACAGTGAGGGTAGTTGAGAATATGAGCCAAGGAAGATTGAGGGAACCTCTGCTGACAAGAAATGCCAGATCCAGTTGTGCTTCAGAGACACAGCCAGGGGGTGGCAAGCACATGCCTGCAGAGGGGTGGGGATGCTGCTGTCTATGGGCACTTACAGGAGGTTAGAGTTCTTGGTTTAGGTTCCAGGCCAGAGGGGAGAACTGAAAGAGCATCTGAGGTACCATTCCCTATATCCAAGAACTAGAGGTGATTAAAAAAGCTAAGTTACTACAAATAAAAAATGCACAGTCAAAAAAGAAAGAATACAACCATAGAGAATTACTGTAGGAATAGAGAAGACTGGGATTCATCTTCAGGGGAGGATACTGAAACAAAGAAACCCTCTTCTGCCCTAAAGAGTAATGTCAAATGGTCACCTACCCAAAATAATACATAGACTTAAAAAAAGACTTTAAAAATCAAATGAGAAAAATTGAGGGAAAACTAAGAAAGCACAAAAACAATCCAAAAAAAAACCAAGAAGATTATGAAAAGAAAGTCAATCAATTAGAAAAGAAGATCCAGAATCTTAAGGAAGAAAAGACTCCTTGAAAATCAGAATTGGCAAGGGTAAGCCAGCAAAGTTATATGAGATCAAGAAATAATAAAACAAAATATAAAGAATGAAAAATAGAAGAGAATGTGAAACATCTCATAAGAAAAACAACTGATCTGGAGAACAGATCAAGAAGAGAAAACATAAGAATAAATGGATTACCTGAAAGCTATGAACAAAAGTAATATTGATATTATAATACAAGTAATGATTAAAGAAAATTGTCCTGAAACATTAAAACAAGAGGGGAAAGTACAAATAGAAAAAAAAATCCACTGATCACCACTTGAAAGAGATGGCGATCAGAGGGAAAACCCACAGGAATATCATAGTCAAATTCTGAAACCCCCAGCTCAAGGATAAAATATTAAGAGCAGCAAGAAAGCAAATAAATATGGTGGTGCCACAATTAGAATCACACAAGACATAGCAGTGGTGACCCTAAAAGACCACAGGTCTGGAAACACTATATATCAAAGAGCAAAAGAGCCGGAATTCTGGTGAAAAATATAATACACAGCAAAATTAACCATAATCTTGAATAAAATAGGATATTTAATGCATTGTCAGACTATCAGGACTTTGTTAAAAAAACTGCACTTAATAGATTTGACATACAATAGCCAAAAGGAATATCAGTACATTCCAGACATTAATAACAAGGGACTCAATAAGGATAGACTATTTACTTTTTATGTATGTAAAATGTATGTCTAAGGTTGTTATTAGTAACTGGGTAGTTCCTAAGAAAGATTGAAGTAGACCTGAGTATGATATGACTTTAAAAAGTAAAACCATTTAGAAATAACTAAAAAGAGCTATTATCTTATACAAATTAAGTGTAACGGAAAAATTCTAGAAACCTACTTTAACTGGGAATGGGTTCAAGAGGGAACAATACATAATACACATGTACATATATGTATACATATGCATATACACATACATATATGTATAAAAGTCTTCTAAATTCAGAAAGAAATAAAATATTAAGGGGATATAGAAGTAAGATAAGGTAGGGTTCTCTAGAGGGGAGACTGAGGTAATAGGTTAAAGGGGGATATAGAAGGGCATTTAGATTAATGGAAATGGGAGGATAAGGGAGAGATTCTTGGGAGGATAAGGGAGGCATCTTGGGAGGGGAGAGTGAAGGAATAGATTAATGGGGGATATAGAAGGGTATTTAGATTTATGGGAAAGGGAGGATGAGGGAGGGATCATTGCCTGGGGGATTAGCTTAAGTAATAGGAGGGCAAGGTAGTAGGTAGACATAAAGTAGAGGAGTCAGGAGAGATAGGAAATAAGAGATACAAACACAAAAACAAAGATCAGGAGTAGAATTTGTTAGGTAAAGTATGTGTCTATGTATGTATGTATGTGCATGTATATATGTTTGTGTATATATCTATATTTATATATAAATATATCTACACTTAATAGGATAGGAAGTAAGATATACACACAAACACAAAAACAAAGACCATTCCCCCTCTTTCCCCTTGTTGAGTTTAATGTATTTCTATGCCAGAATCTGTGTGTATCATGTTTGTTCTACCCTCCTTTCACAAGTTCAGATGAAGGTGAGATTCAAGTGTTAGCTGCTTCTCTCATACTTTTCCTGTTTGTATAGACTTTTAATTTTGCACTTGATTTCATGAGGTAAGTTCTCTTCACCTTCTACCTAGGGTATCCTTTCCCTCTTCCCTTTCCTTCCTTTTTTGAAGATCACAAAACAAATTAAAATCACTTCCTGGTTCTCTGTCTTATTTGGCTTCCTCTATTACCTTTGATGGCATTAGGGTTCTGAAGCGACACTTGTAATAACCTCCACTTTAGAATGTAAACATTTAATCCATATAAAGTCTCTTCTCTTTTTTGAATGTTACAATCATTATTTATTGCTATTTGTCTTTTTAAAAATTTATTTTATTTTAATTTATGGAATAAAGCAAGCATTTTTATAACATATGATAATAAAAAAGATGATTGCATATGAAACTGAAAATCTACTAAATACAACTTGATATTCCTTTTAAATATGCAACAAAGTTATCATGTAAATTTCTTTTTTCTGTTTTTTTCTTCCTTTCGCCCTGCCTTAGAGATAGTCACCACAAAAAGATACGTGTGTGTGTGTGTGTGTGTGTGTGTGTGTGTGTGTGTGTGTGTGTAGTTATTCTATACATCTATTTATAAGTTCTTTCTTTGGATGCAGATAGTGTCTTTCTTCATATGTCTTTTATAGTTAATTTGGGTATTTATAATAGTCAAAATGACTTATTTGCTCACTTATTCTTAAAATAATATTGCTGTTACTGTATACAATGTTCTCTTGGTTCTACTAACCTCGCTCTTCATTATTTCAAGCAAGCCTTTCCTTTTTTTTTTAATAAGATCATTGAGCTCTCCATTTCCAACAGCACAATAGAATTCCATCACAATCATACACAATAACTTGTTCAGGCATTCCCTAGTCGATGAATATCCCTGAAATTTCCATTCCTTTAATAACACAAAGAGAGTTGTTATAAACAATTTAGAACATATAGGTTCTTTTTCTTTTCCCCTAATCATCTTTGGACATAGACATAGTAGTGATATTGCTGGATCAAAAGGCATAGGTAGCTTAATAACTCCTTGGGCATAATTCCAGATTGTTCTCCAAAATTGTTGGATCATTTCCCAATTCTGCCAACAACGGATCAGTGTCCCAATTATTCCAAACCTCCTCCAACATTTGGCACCCCCCCTTCAATCATTCTAGTCAATCTGAAGGTTCTTTCAGTCTGCATTTCTCTAACCAATAAGGATTTAGAGCATTTTTATATGACTATACATTGTTTTGATTTCTTCATTGGAAGCCTGCCCATTCATATCACTTGACCATCCATTAATTGGGGAATGACTTGCATTCTTATGGATTTGACAAAGTTCTTTATATATTTGAAATATGAGACCTTTATCTGAGAAACTGTCTATAAAATTTACCCCCCCCAGTTTTCTGATTTCTTCCTGATCTTTGCAACATTTGTTTTATTTGTACAAAAATAACTTTAATTTAATATGATCAAAATTATCTACTTGACACTTTACTCTGCTTTCTATCTCTTGTTGATTCATAAATTGTTCATCTGTCCATAAGTTTGATAAGTAATATGTTTGATGTTCTTACAATTTCTCTCTTTTTATCTAGGTCATGTATCCATTTTAACCTTGTCTTGGTAAATTGTACACAATATTAGTCTATGCCCAGTTTCTGCCATACTCCTTTGCAGCTTTCCCATTTTTTTTTACCAAATAATGAATTCCTATTCCAAAATCTTAAGTCTTCGGGTTGCCCTGTTCCCCAGTCAGCCCTCCCTTCTGTCACCCCACTCCCCTCCCATCCCCTTTACCCTTCCTTTTTTGTAGGGCAAGCTAAATTTCTACTCCCCATTGTCTGTGTATCTTATTTTCTAGTTGCATGCAAAAAACTTTTTTTTGTTTGTTTTTGAACATTGGAGTGGGGGGGGTAGAAATGGGGAGAAAATTTGTAATTCAAACTCTTGTGAAAACCAATGCTGAAAACTAAATATGTTAAATAAATAAATTAAATTAAAAAAAATCTTAAGTCTTTACACTAGTCAAATACAGGGTTACTATATTTATTTGCTGCTATAAATTGTGTGTCTGCTCTGTTCCACTGATCTACCTTTCTATTTCTTAGTCAGTGCCAGACAGTTTTGATAATTACTGCCTTATAATATAGTTTAAGATCTAGTACTTCTAAATCTCTGTCCTTTGCATTTTTTCATTAGTTCCTTTAATATTCTTGATTTTTTGTTCTTCCAAATTAATTTTATTATTATTTTTTTCTAATTCCATAAAATATTTTTATAATTTAATTGGGATGGTATGGAAAATATAAATTCGTTTGAGTAAAATTTCATTTTTATTTTACTAGCCCTGCCTACCCATGAACAATTAATATTACTCCAATTATTTAAGTCTGATTTTATTTGCTTATTTTAAAAATAATTTTATATAGTTCTTTGGTTTGTTTTGGCAGGTACCAGGTATTTTATACTGCCTAGAGTTATTTTAAAGGGGTATCTTTCACTGTCTGTTCTTGCAGTGTTTTATTTGTGATATATAGGAATGCTGATGATTTATGTGGATTTACTTTATATCCATTGAAATACAAAATTCAATATAACATATCCAGAAGAACTATAAGGAAAACATTAAGAACTAATTATAAGGCACTTATTAAAGTTGAACAGTTTACTTAGTATGTATGAAAATGTTATCAGTATTCTTAAAACTGTCATTATTAATAAGGTAGTTTGAAAGAAACATTGGAATTGAGTTGTGATGTTTGGGTGATTCTAAAAAAAATGGGTAGGAAAAGTCAAAAAAAGCAATTATCTCATAAAGATGGGGGTGAACAGAAGACCTAATACAGAGGAAGTGTGTGAGGGATGGAAGGCTGGCAATGTTGGAACCTTACTCTCATCTGGGCTGAAGAGGAAATAACTTGTGCATCTGGAAGAGTATAGAAGTATTCTGAACTTGTAGAGTGATGCGAAAACTGGGAGGTGGGAGAAAGTTTTAGATAGGTATTGGATGGTGGGGGATAAGATAAGGGAGGGACTTTGGGAGGATAAAATAGGGAATAGGATGGTAAGGGAAGAATGTATGGTAGCAGGGATAGGCTAAAAAGAGGATGAGAGTGAAAATAGTGAGCTAAAAAGTGAATAAAATATGGAAGGAAATTCACAAATTACAATTATAACTTTGAATGTCAATGGGATGAACTCACATAAAACAGAAATGAATAGTAGAATAGATTAGAAAGCAGAATCGAACAATATGTTGTTTACAAAAAACATATTTAAACATGAGAGATACACACAGTTAAAATGGAGGGTTGGAATAAAACTTATTATTCTTCCACTGATGCAAAAAAAAGCAGATGTAGCAGTTATGATCTTAGGCAAAGTTATGGCTAAACTAGATTTAATTAAAAGAGATAAACAGGGTAACTACATTTTGATAAAAGGTACCATGGACAATGAAGGAATATCAATTCTGAACATATATGCACCAAATGCTATGACACCTAAATTTTTAAGAGTTAAATGAATTAAAGGTAGAAATAGATAGTAGTACTATCATAGTAAAGTCACTTCTTATTGATGACTTGTATTTAAATTTTTATGTTTCTTTTGACTTCTGTGTTTGTATTTCAAAGTTGCCATTTATTACTGTTTTTTTTTTTCATCAGAAATATGTGGAAGTGTTCTGTTTCATTGAAGGTCCATTTCCCTCTGTAGGATTATGCAGTTTTCAGGGTAAATTATTCTTGGCTGTAGATGTATATATTTTGCCTTTTGAAATAAAGTATTCTATATATTCAACCCCTTCATGGTATAGCTGCTAAGTCCTGTATGATTCTGACTGTGACTCCTAGGTGTCTTAATGCTTTTCTCCTGACTGCTTGTTCCTTTTTTTCCTTTGTCCCAGAAGCCAGAATTTTGACTATAATGTTTCATGGAGTTTTCATCTTAGGATTTATTTCGGGATGTATTTGGTGGATTTTTTTCTATTTTTACTTTTTACTTTTGTTCCAATGTATCAAGGAAATTTTCTTTCATGATTTCCATGCAGTCTCTGTCTCTGTGTTTCTCTCTGACTATGTCTTTCTCTGTCTCTGTGTCTCTGTCTTCCTTCTATCTCCCTCCTCTCTTTTTCTTTCTCATAGTCCAATGATTCTTAAATTATTTCTCCTTGATCTGTTTTCCATGTCAACTGTTTTTGATATGAAATTCCTTACATTTTCTTCAGTCATTTGAATCTGTTTTTTTTTCTATTTTTAATATGCATGGTTGTCTTATGGAGTCACCAACTTCTATTTAGTCCATTATAATTTTAAGCATGTATGTTATAAGTTTCTAAAACTCTTGGGCTAAAATGTTAATTCTCTTTCCAAGTCTTTCCTTTATAGCTTTCACTACTTTTCTAGTTCTTTCCTCCATTGCTATATTTCATAATAATATCATTTTATCCCTTAAAAAACTCCTTGTTTCCTTTTTTCTAGGAATTCTAACTGATCATTGTCCTAGAATCCAGTTCTGACCTTCCAGAAACTGGACCTGACATCTGAATCACTTTTGTTCAAGTCTTATGCTTTTTAGTAGAATATGGCTCCTTAAGTTCCTGGACCAGGTTATAATTGATCGATAAGGGATTGTGGGGCAGCTAGATGGATCAATGGATAGAGGGCTGAGTCTGATATCATGAAGACTCATCTTCCTATGTTCAAATCTGGCCTCAGACACATACTAGCTGTGTGACCCTGGGCAAGTCACTTAACCCTGTTTGATATGGGTTTTCATCTATAAAATAAACTGGAGAAGGAAATGGCAAACCACTTTGATATCTCTAGTTGGATCACAAGGAGTTAGACATGACTGAAACAAGTGAACAACAACAATATCCACAGAGATGGAAAAAGTCTTCTTTTTGTTCAATTGAATTAAAGCAAGAACCTTTATCCAATGCCTGTATGACTTGGGTTGTCAAGCATTTTTGGTCGCTATCACATCTAGGATAAAATAGGAACTCCTGTGTTTGGCATTTAAAACCCTTCACTATGTGTCTGCCTCCTACCTTCCAGTCTTCTCCTCCATAAATTCTACAGTCTAGTGACACTGACCTCCTTGTTGTTCCTTAGATCCATATTCCATCTCTTAACTTAGCTCCTCATGTGTGGAATTCTCTCATTCATCATCTATGATTCCTGGCTCCCCTGTCTTCCAGCAAGTATCATTTAAAAAATCACCTCTTACAGGAGACCTTTCCCAATTAATTCTAGTGCTTACCCTCTGGTGGTTATCTCCAACATATGCTGTTTATATCTTGTTTTTATGTAGTTGTTTGCATGTTGTCTCTTCCATTAGGGTATGAGATCCTTAAGAATAGGGGATGTTTTGCCTTTCTTGCATCTCAAATGCTTAATGCAATGCTTGGCACATAGTAGTCACATAATAATTTTTTAATTTATTAATTATGGTCATCAGAGAGGAAAAAATACTGCAGCATAATTTTTAAAAATGTGAGTAAGGGTCTGGTACCCCTAGTAGATCTTGAGTTGCTTGGGGACAGAAGGTAATTCTTGTACAGTTTCATTGCACTCATCCATAACCTAGCTCTCTAAACAAGAAGTCACCCAGCACCACTCCAAATCAAGATGGGAACAGACAGCATTTGGACAGCTCAAATAGGAACTAGGAAGTCCTAGCACTAAAAGGCATTCATTTGACTTCTAGGAGAGGTCTTTGTGCCTTCTCTCAGAATTTACTAGTTATTGCTTTGCACACAATTCTCATAAATTTGGTGTTTTTTTTCTATAAAGGGTCACAGCAGATTACTCAGAATACTAGAGTTTATGTGAGATTTCATCCATATAGAAGTGTTTTCCAATGATGCAGATCATAATCTATACCTGTTCGGTCATCCTGGGTGACATTTATCCATGTGCTCTAGTAGGTGACTAGGTATCACAGTGGATAGTGCTCTGGACCTGGAGTCTAAAAGACCTGAGATTAAATTCAGCCTCAGACATTTACCAGAAGTATAATGCTGGGTAAGTCACTTCTCCTCTTCCTGCCATGGACCCCTCATCTGTAAAATAGGGATAATAATAGCACCTAACCCCAAGGGTTTTATGAGTATTAAATCAGATCTTTGTAAAGTACTCGAATGATCAAATACAGCATTTATTATGCACCAACTAGGTGCAAAACATTGTGCTAAATGATGAGACTACAAATAGAAAAGTCAGATAGTCCCTGCTCTCCAGGAGCTCATTTGAACGGGGGAGACAATACATAGGGGATGTTTCAACTATAAATCCCATGGAAGGGTATCACGGTATTTTGGGTGCAGTGACAAAACACATGCTAAGGCTTTTTCTTTTGGGACGTTCCCATTGATCAAATCCTATCAGTTTCTGATGCTGAACTATTTGACAGTGTCAAGGACATTGGTGGCAAGGACTTGCTTTTATGGTCTTCAATAAATGTGGCTGAGGCACCTGCAGGAGCAGTTGAAGTGTTAAATAAGTGTTATATTTTGTTGTTTTTCTTGTTATTGTGCCACAGTCCTTTGCTTCCCTTTAGCATCTTAAAAGTGTCCATAGTGTCATTGGGCTTTCCATTTGCCAGTCATCCTTCTTATCACGTGACTGGTCCCTTCTCTTTCTTGCTCATACATATTCCTGAAGACAAACAGTCACAAGGCCAGGAGCTAGAGCTAGAAGGGAGCCCAACGGCTGGCTATTCCAATTCCCCAAATTTATAGATGAGAAGACTGAGGCTCAGGGAGGTGGAGGGGCTAGCCTAGGGTCAGCATCATTTTATTGTCCCTTGGGTGACATTGATGTTCAATTCTGAGCATATGGCAACATTCTATCGCTAGCTGCCATGCAATAACATTTTTTTAAAAAATAGATAACTCTAGATTTCTGGGAGATGTTTGGTGTTATTAAAGGAGTTTTGCAATTTCCTGAAGGCCATCCAGACTCCTCATCTACCCATTTTATTTTAGGCCTGCCTAGTTGTATTCTCTGTCCTAGATATCTATACCAGTGGACCAGAACTATAGGTTCTTTGTCTAAATACATGTCACAATCTGGGCAAAAGCTTCTTTTCATCTGCTTTTTCTTTGTTTTCCCTGTGTGCATGGTAAACACAATTAGTTCAGATTGTTTTAGATTTCTTCTAGGAGGCCTTGAGAAGTTCTAGCCATTGACATAACGTGTATGACATCATCCACTAAGCAGGGCTGGAAAACTTCACCATCCAAAAGGAATCTCCCTTCACTGTAAAACTCCGAGCAGCTCCCCTCCATCGTAGGGGGAAGCACATATCGGGGACAGAGATCACCTGGTGTCATTGGTATGACTTGTCTGAGGTTTATCAACTAAGGGGTCACAAATTAGCTTGGTAATTAAAAATTTCAAGGAATCTTCAATTATTTTGATGCATAGATGAGATAACAACATTATCTCTGTAATTAAATATTTTAAAGACTTCAATAGTTTTGGTGCATGAATTGAGATCACTGTTGGAAAAGTGTCTTTATGGTATTATTTTGTGCTACATATAATATATACATAAGATCAAATTAAATAAGATGTAAAGCACTTCACAAACCTAAAAGTTCTATGTAAATGCTAGGAGATATGTGTTTGTGTGTGTGTGTGTGTGCATGTGTGTGTGTGTGTATATACACACATCTATTTACACACATATATGTGTGTGCATGTGTGCATATATATAGAAACATATGTACCCATGTGTATACAGATGTATATTTGTATATATACATAGTCATAAATACACACATATATTCAACAAATAATAAATACAGTAAGATTTTTACATTGTCTATATCTTTTATTCACCTGCGCGATAGTAGACAGCCTTCTATGGATTGTCATTAATAAAACCCTTCCTGGTCCCCACTAATACAGCTATTGACATTGACTTTGATTTATATTTGATTTATGTGTGTGAATTTATGTATAATGTATATTTCATATATGTGTAAATATTATATGTACAGGTATATTAGTCAGTAGTTATTGCTTTTTCCTCAGTCCCTTTATTTCTCTTTCCATTATTAATAAGGTCCAGTTTCCTTTTTTTCCCATGTGTGTGATATCTTCCCTTCCTATGAACACCTAGTAACTCAATCCCTCAATGCCTTCACAATCATGTGGCATATACCCCGGCTCTCCTCTATATATACTTGGTCTAATCCGGTTATTTTTTCCTATCTTTGCACACTTTATCAATATTTCTTTTTAAAACAAACAAATAAACTGAATTAAATTTGGATTTTTCCAAGGCATGTTATCTTTACTTCATGGTTATCCCAGACTTAACTCCTTGTTAAGACACAGAAACACCATCAGGCGCAAGCCTCCACTATGATGATGATTCCACTCACCCATGCTTACCATGTTTTGTCTTCATAGACCCTACTCTCCAGTGGTGAGAGGGGAGCTCTCTTTCCTCCCCATTCACTACCTCCTTTATTGGTTTTTCAGATACTCCAAACTGAGTATCCTTAGAGTCATCTCATTCATATTATGCCAGCTGATGCTTCTATCTGTCTTTTGGATGGCCAGATTTGCTCTCCCTCACTTCCTAGAATGCTTCCAGTGTCTCTCTGAATTCCTCCTTCTCCTTCTCTTTCTGCTGTTCTTCCTCCTTCTCCTCTTCCTCCTCTTTTCCTCCCCTCCAATAGTCTTGCATTATAGGCATATACTTTTCTTCATATAATGTCTGATTTGGGGGTGTTTGCTTGATTTCATTCTTTGATAGCCCATCACTTAGGCACTTTGGGGGCACCCAGCCTCTGCCTCTTTCTGAACATCCCAGTGTTACTGAGCACTGAAGGCAGTTTTGGTAATGATGAAGCAATGCCTTAATTGGTTCCTGTGCAGGGAGAGTTGATGAATCCCTGGACCCTTAAAAGGGAACCCTCTAAACTCATTTGTTTCTTTTCTCTGATGGGCTGCAGAGCTTGTAATTTTCCTTTAAGCCTCACCTGGGAGGGGTGGGATCTGGCTAGTCACCTTTCTCCTATATATTCTATCTGGCAACCATTCTTAAGTTGTAGCCAGAGCCAGAAAACCCAGATAGAAATGCTAGAGCCTTGTTAATGGCTGCCTCATGCTCTGTCTTTCTTTTCCTGATCATAGGTGACTGAACAGTAATCTAGTCTTGGAGACAACCTTGCAAGTTTGAGTGATTGGAAATACAAGAGCTGGTATGATAGATCAAGGGGAGTTTCTGAATCACAGAAGGTGAATACAGAAGGATGAAACCCAACCCTGGCCTGGCTTGCCAAGGTGAAATGTAATACATGCCTTTTAAGCATTTCCACAAATGTTTCATGCTCCAACACTGAAGGCTGAGCCTCCCAGCAGAGGGTAATACTAATTAGCATTGCAACTTCTTTAACTTTCTACCAATCTGCTCAGTGTGAAAATAGTTAAAAGTTACAGAATATTGTATTAAGTCTTTCTGTCACTGAAAGCTAGAGAGAACTTTTTGTGTTTAGTATTTCTTTTGTGAATAGGAAGTAAATACCTATCTCCTTCCAGATTTCCATTGTACATTTACCATTTTTATACATCCCCCTTTAGGGAGTCCATAAACCTGAACTAATTCGATTTATCACCTGTTGTTGAAAGTTTGTTAATGAGTCTCAGCACTTAGTTTAACTGGTCTCCAGGTGACCAATGTCCAATGTGCCACTGGGCATGATTAAAGGCCTTCCTAACAAGATTTATGGTCCTCAAGTTGTGCTCATTTGGTAGAGCTATAGATAAATTAGAATTGTAGAGTCACCTCTATATCACAAGAAACAGAAGAGGAACAATTTGGGAGAAGTTCCTTCTTCATACTCATTGTATTTGGCTCATCTTGTCAACTGGAAAGCCTAGAGATTTGATCTCTCTAGGAAGGCAGAAATTCAGATTAGGCAAAACATAACACAACAAAACAAAACAAAAGAAAAAACCATCATCACCACAATTAATAATATAACCTGTTTTTTTCCCTTCCCGTCCTCATGCCTTCTTCCTTCCTTCCTTCCTTCCTTCTTCATTTTGTTCTTTTTAAATGTATTTTTGTTCTTATGATAAACTTAACAACCATCAACAAACACAAAATATTCCTTCAACGAAGAGAAAAAGAGAATTATACATGAAACTCTGAATCACTGTTACCTAGAGCCAATTTTTTGAAGCACACAGACAATTTAATAGAGTATTTGCCACACTGTCCTGCTTGCCTCTGTTCCCTTTTGAATTTCCCTTGAGTTTCTTCTTGTGTTACTTCAATGTTTCATTGACAATCACTGCTTTTTATTTTTGTCACTATCACTGCTCCTCCCACCCCCAGGTTATTTTCATACTCAGTGGGAGATTCTGACTATACTTGGCTGGAATTTCTGGTCCTCCAGATCTGGTTACTTTTCATGTCCCCTCACATACGTTTCTTCCATTAGACTGTGAGCACCTTGAGGGAAAGGACTATTTTTTAGCTTCCTTTGTCTCTACCACTTAGCACAGTGCCTGACACATAGAAAGTACTTAATAACTACTGGCCAACTGATTGAATCTTGGGTATTTATCACATTCTTCTTGTGTTTCAGGTCCTATAGTCAATGTTGGGGACACAATGACAAACCAAAACAATCTTTTATCTCAAAGAATTCAAATCATGTTGAGTGAGGAAGGAGGAAAGTCACATGTACACAGATAAATACAAAGTTAACAAATCAATTCCAATTAATTGGGGGGACAGGATAGGCTTCATGTAGTAAAGAGCACCCAAGTTGATCCTTGACATGAGTTTGAGATTGTAGGAGGCAGAGGTGAAGGAGAAGAGCATTTTGGGCATGGGAGAATTAATTGCCTGTATAAAGGCTTGTTGATGGGAGAGAGAATGTTGTATTTAGGAAGCAAGAAGTGGGCCAGTTTGGCTGGAGTAGAGAATATGGGAAGCAGGGCTATTCATATCCAAAAAGAAATGGAGGTGAGGTAGAAGGAATGACCAGGATGTGATTGGTACATGATGAGAAGCTGTGATTAAGTGGGTTAGTGAGGAAGGGAAGATGCACGTGAACGTGTATTGCTCTCTCTAGCTTCGTCCATATACCTAGTGAGACACTGATTTGTTTTCTGAAGAGAGGCAGAAGCTTTCATTTAATATACTATCACTGGGGTGGACACCAGGAAACCTCGGTCCATTTCAAAGATCTGTCACCAATCTCTTTGACACTTGGGAAAGTAATTTAAACTCAATAAAACCCAGATAATTACACTTACCTCACTGAGATGTCTAGAGCATTAATGAGATCATGTCTACCCAGTGTTTCAGACTCTTCATTTTGCAATATAAATAGCAAGGAGCAGAACTCTATCCTTTCAGATGTCTAATAAAGATAACTAGAGCCAGGATGAGCTGCAAAGGTAAGCGGCTGCTGGAACAAGGACCTGTTTCACTTGAATCACTTGGCATTTCAATGGTCCCTTTTGTGTGCTCACATTTGAGAAGATCCATCCCCTATCTTTAGAGCTGCCTAGATGGCTAACTGAGCACTAAATGGAGAGAGGTAGAGCACTCTCTGTGCTTCAATTACCCTCCATAAATCACTGTGCACAGTATCGTAAAATAAATCACAATAAAAAGTTTAATGAAGCCCATAAATCACCTCTTCACTATACTCCTGGCCATGAACTAGGAGGCAGTAGTTTTAATCACAAGCCCCTCTATTCAATTATCACTGGTCTATGTAACTCATGAGCAAGTATGCACAAGCTCTACGTTTCCCCAACCAAGTTCTATTGTAAGGGTGCTACTAGACCTCATGACTCTGGTTCATTTTGCCCCTATCCAGAGTGTCCTGTGGACAGTCTTAGAATATTCCTTGAATGTAGCTAATTTCCAGGTCTTTGTAGGCATTGTTTCATCGTTCCCATGAAGCACCCAAGGTAACAACTTACACTGGGTATAGGGCAGCCTTTATTTTATTCTACATTTAAAAAAAGCTAATACCACATAAAGGATTTACCAAAGCCCCTAAAAATAGCTCCATTCTCTCCATCATAAGTCAGTCAATAAGTATTAAAAAAAATCTTTCCAGGCCCAAATGCTAGAGATGTAAAGGAAGGCAAAAATTGTCCCTGCCCTCCAAGAGTTCACATTCTAATAAGGGAGATGATATGCAAATGAATCTGTACCTATCAAGATATATACAGTGCAAATGGAAAGCAGCCTTAGAAGAAAACGTTAGCAATGGGTTTAGGAAAGACCTTCTACAGAGGGTAGGGTTTGGGCTGAGCTTGGAAGGAAGTCAAGGGAACCAGGGAGCAAAGGTGACCTTCTTAGAGGTGAGCTTTTGCTTTGGGGGCTTGCTTACAAGAAGGATCTTGTGATTCTTTGGTCGAGACCCTGAGTGGCATATGCTCAGAGCTCCCCTACGGCTCAGAGGTAAAGGCTTTCTTGATTCAGTGGTGGATGTAAAGTATATAGCAATATTGCTTTGATTGAGGCAGTAGAGTCCTGTCTGTTGGTCTTTATTTCTCTGCTTCCATTTTCTTTGTTTGTATTTTATGTAACTAAGGAAGACTGTTGATTCCTTTAAAGTTGCTTTCCTTAGTAAAGCAGAAAAAAACTTCACTAGCAGCCATCCTGGGTATGCCAGTGTGGTTGTTATTACAGTTAAAAGGGTCACCACCTGCCCATCAGACCTGTGCTAATCAAGGGCATCCTGGAAAGGCATGATCTGGACTCTCTATTCTGTAATAATGGGGTCTGATTCTCAGTCTTATGGCTTCTGTGCAAGTGTTCAATTCTCTTCTCTCCAAAAGGTTGGTGTTGCCCAGTAATCCCCACTTCCTTCCCCAGGCCAGATTCCCAAACACTCCCAGAAGTTGATATTGTCCAGGAAATACCCTCCCTCTTACTTATCCCTTCAGGAGACCAAGGTTGGGAACTCTTGGTATTGTCCAGATGTTGTAGCTTGGGGACTGCTGCCCTTGAGCCCAGGACCCCCTCTCCTAACTTGTGATCTGAGGAACAGCACCCCTGCTTCTCAACAGGTGGGAGCAACTGCACCTGTGATGCCTAGGCACCCAGTCATGCTTCTTGGGACAGGAGGAAAAGTGGGTGTGCCCAAAGGGCACTGTGGGACTCTTATACTTGCCCCTCTGCATAAATCTTCATTAGGAAAGGGAGGAGGTATTTCTCTCTATCTCTGGAGTTTAGCAGAACCATTGGTTATCAGTGGATCATGGGTCTAGTGATGGGGGAGACCTTAGATGCATTTTAGACCAGACCCCTCATTTTTACAGGTGAGGAAACTGAGGGCCAAAGAGGCTCAATGACTCATTTCCAGGCAGCATGTGGCTGAGCATGCCTTGAAACTTCAAATCTGGCTCCCTTTCCCCTGTACCACACTGTCCCCACCCACCCACTCTCAATGCATGACTGGCCTCCTCCTGTGCCCACTGTACATCTTTTAGACAAAGTCCCCACTGCACAGACACCCTTGCCATCAGACCCAAATGATTTTTAAGTCCAGAGTCCTCAGTATTCTTCCTCTTCTGTCAACCATTTGCAAATTAAGGCACTTATCTTCTAAACTGAATTGCATTTTGTTTTAAATGAGCCAGAAAAAGAAATGTTGATTCTAACGGGAACAGGCGTGATAATCTCCTGGCAGAGGCACTGCTGGGAGAGTTGGTTCTTGGCAGGGATCGGGGCTCTCTGACAACTGGCCTTGGCCTTGGGACTTGCATCCCCAGACAGGGACTTTGAAATGAAACCAGATATTGGGTCTGGATCCAATAAATTCTAGAGTAAGGAAGGTCAGCGACAAGCCGAGTAATTGCCTCCCAAAGGACAGCAGCATTTCTCGGCAGGTCCCTTGAGGACACTCCAAGTTACATTTATCTAACAAGTTATTGCTGGAACCCATCCAAAACTTTGTCAGAACTCCATAGCCCCTCACGCTCCACATACATGCCAACGAGGAGAGACAGATTCCAAGAGACAGTCCCTGGGAGAAAGATAACCTCTGCAGGAAATTTAGTGGTATTTACTATGCTTGTAATGATGGATGGGGAATAACAAGAATGATGATAATTTTAAGATTACTGCCATTTATATACACAGGGCTGGGTTCTAGATAGGTGATTCCTGCCTCTAAGGCTAGATGTCTTCCCAAGACACCAAACTACTTCCAATTAATATGTATATATTACCTTACTTGAGCCTTCTGATATCCTTGTTAGAAAGCTACTACAAATACTATTGTCCCCATTTTAGGAAGGAGCAAACTGAGTTTGATACAGACTGAATGACTTCCCCAGGACTGATTATAAGCTAGCACATGTCTAAGGCAGAATTCGAACCCAGAAGTTTTACATTCTCCAAGAGCAGCCCTCTCGCAACGGCACCTTGGCACTTTCCCTTACTGTGTGTGTCTCACTTGGACAGCCACAGGACTAAAGGGCAAGGTCTCACCTGTGCTTAGAAAGGTAGCTGGAGTCCCAGAGGAAGTAATGGGGATGAGGACTGGACCTTCCAAATGTGTGACAGACAGTATCACCAAATCCCTGTTTAGTAAGTAACTTGACGTGAAGCATGTTACCCCAGGTGCTGAGGTTAAATATTCAAAAGCAAAACAGTCTCTGTTCCTTAGGAACTGAACTTTTGCTGATGGGATACACTATCTGCATGGATAAGGAGCTGAAAAACACTCCCAATGAACAGAGTGATTTCCAGGATGGGAGCACTAACTACTGAAGAGATCAGGGACGGCCTCTTGGAGGAGGTGAAGCTTGAGGTGAGCCCTAAAGAAATCTTGGGCTTTTACAAGACAGAAGGAGATCAAGAAAGAGATCAATCTGTGCCAAGTCACAGACAGGGACTCGGAAATGTATGCTGAAGGAACAGCAAAGAGGCCAGTTTAGCTTGGACGTGGAGTGTTTGAGAGGGTGACCTGAGATTAGTCTGTAAAGATGAGCTGGATCGGAGAGATCAACAGATAGGAAAGCTCTTTAAATATAAACAGAGGGATTCAGATATTAACCTACAGGTAATGTGAAGTCACTGGACCTTCATGACCAGGGGAATAGAGTAGTCAGGCTTATGCCTTAGGGATATCCATTGGGTAGCTATATGAGGTATAGACAAAAGACAGAGAGAGTTGAAGGAAGACACCAAACAGCCCAGGCAAGGGTGGGGTGGGGCCTGAACTAGATTGCTTGCATTATCGATGGAGCCAATAGAGTGGATGCAAGAGTTGTCGAGGAGGTAGAAGCTCATTGATTGAGAGCATGGTGTGAGTCAGTTACTGTAGGTTCTTCAAGTCAGAAAGCTAGTGCACAGACCTTCTGTGGACTCTTCCAGGATCTGAGCCAGCCAAGAGGAATGATGGAATGATGCAAGCTCTATCCTCTAGGTGTCCTCAGAAGGCAGGACCAGGTGGGGCAGGAGGTGCTGTGACCCACAGTCCCCAGCTGCAGTCATGGGAAGGCCCCACTCAATGTGAATCTCTGAGGACATGCCCTCTGCAATGAGCTGGGCTGCTCTCTGTCTTTGTCATTCGGTTTCCAGCCTCTTCGAATCATTCCCTGAAGATGTCAGCAGACCATCTGCTCCCATCAACAGTGTAAATGACTTGACATTTCCTCAGCACAACACCCTGAACAGTGTTCTCAGAAGTGCACGTCAAGCCCTTAATGAGGCAGAAATTGCCCACCAGGAGTTGCCAAAAGAAATGACTCAACCAAACATTTCCATGGGTCCGGTTGGATCCTCTTTCGAAGGGGCTGTTTCAATCATCTATGCATGCAGAAGTTCTCAACAGAGTGTGCTCTTCTAACTAACAGAAAATAAAGCCTGGAGGACTGGCTTGGAAACTGAGACTTCTCTTTGAACCAGGCTGCTCAGAATCCCACTCCTCTTTCCAAAAGCCTTTCCATCAGACCTTCCTTAAACAGCATAAGCTTCTGGTGCCTGCCCCAAAATTCAGGGAAGATTGTTTAAATTCCTTATTCCATGGAAATATTTATCCCCCACTTAAAATACTTTTAGGTAGTTATCTGAAATTAACATTTTGCAAATTATTTGTATTGATTGAGAGAATATTAATGATTGTTGACTCTTTATGCAGCACTTTTGATTGTGGTCTATACACAATTTGAGTGTGTCATCCATGAGGTTTCAGGAGAACATAAGAAGGCTTTCACAATGGATGTTTAACAGCAGACCACAACCTTATCATCTCACAAGTGACTGAAAGATTTACAGCCCTAACGTCAATCTTATTTTGGTGGATCATTATGAAAAATATTCAGGTCCATTCTATGCAAATTTAAGTCATGATATGGTCTAAGCATACGACCTCCATTGAAAGGCTAAATGACTTTCCCAAGGTTACATAGTCAGTATATGTCAGAGGAGGACTTGGGTAGGATTCATCCTGGCTCTGAGACCTATTGTCTACTCTGCCTAATACATTCTACTTCCTCTCTAGCCATTATTATTGTAGAAAATTGTTGGTGGAAGCCTGCCTGGTCCTTTCCAATATCTTCATCAAGGCTACCTTCAATATGTGTGTTAATCCCTGCCACAGATGTTGAAAAGAGGCAAGAGAATAGCACTAAAGGTCAGCAGTTGCTCTGGTGGCAAGTTTTCCCCCAATCATTTGGTATCTTTTCTTCTTTGTTACACATTCAAGATCAGTTTCTCAGTGTATTCCAATGTTTTTATTTGTGTATTGGTTTTATTTTCTCTCCAGCACCAATTTCTTATAGAGATACTCTGGTCCAGCCATTCTTCCTGATTTGATCATCTTCATCATGTTGTCACAGCCTCTCAGAACACACCAAGGACCAACGTTAGCATTCAGATATGTCTGTCTCCAGGTGATTAGTGATGAGATGATATCATTAAAGAAGTGATGGTCAATGCTATTCCTTTCCTCCCATCTGTCCTTTCATTCTCCATGCATGCCATTGGGCAAATTTTGGTAAGAAATGGTGACAGCCTCAGCCAATGTCTTCATCACTACTATTTCCAAATGTGCAGCAGTGACATCCTATTAGAATAGATCACATTGGAGCTGGGCTAACTTCACCCAGGATTTTCTCGTCTTTCATCTTTTCTTCTAATTTGGGGTTGATATTGAGTTCTTACTAGTGAGTAACCTGATTATGCATAGGTTGCTGATTCAAGAATGACTTTGACTTTAGGAATCAATCATTTTCTGTGTGTACATATAGAGTCAATTTCACTTTTTGTGAGGTTGTTCAGGGCTCACCATGTCCAGGGTCTTCAGACTGACTCCTATCACTGCCACGATATACAAATATGGGGCCTGCATTTTAAAAGCTCCAACAATCAAGGCATCTATGCAGGCTTTGATCCAGTGACACTGACCTCCTGGCTGTCCATTGAACTGGACACTCTATCTCTTGGTTCTGGGCATTCTCCCTAACTACCCCCCGTGCCTAGAATGCCCTCCTTCCTCATCTCCACCTACTGACCTCATTGGCTTCTTTCAAGTCCCAACTAAAATTTCTGCCTCTACAGAAAACCTTTCCCAATCATCCTTAATGCTAATGCTTTCCCGCTGTTAATTATTTCCTATTTATCCTACCCGGAGCTTGTTTGTACATATTACTTGCTTGTTGTCCCTCCCCGCTCAGATTGTCAGTTCCCTAAGGCAGGGTCTGTTATTTGCCTCTTTTTGTATCCCTAGCACCCAACATAATACCTGGCACATAGTAGGTGCTTGATAAATACTTTTTTTAACCATTTGTCTTAGTGTAGACAGCTTACACAATTTCATAGACTTTTTCCCTCAGAAATGTTTACATATTCCTGGGAGGCCTTTTGTTTATTCTTATCACGAGTACCACATGGTGTGATAACCATGTGTCCAATGCATTGAGGTTTCTTATAGCTGCCTGGCACACTCAATGAAGCCAATCTCACCAACTCCCCTACATCCCACCTTTGCCTCCTTTGAACTATCTTTTGACCAGGCAACAACCTCTTGTATATTGGTTGCTTTTTTTTAGGAGAAATATCTCTAGTGGACATAGCAAACATTGCTACCCTTCATAGAGAGCCATGATCTCCTTGAATCCTCATGGTAACCTCAGCAGATTTGTCCTTCAGGCAGTCATAGAATATGATAACCTCAAATTCAAGAGAGACATTTTGCACAAAAGCATACTTAGCCAAGTAATGTCTCTACCATATTCCCAACAAAGAGTCAGTTGACCTCTGCTTGGGTAGTTCCAACGAGCAAGAATCCCAGCAGCTGTGATGGCTGCCCAAAGCCAAGGCTTGCAAGAGCTAAGGACTATGAGCTCAGGGTTCTGTCAAATGCCTAGACCTGCTTGTCTATGTCCTCTACTTTCTGTACCTTATTTTATTCTCTGTGGCCAATCATTCCAAGGCTAAACCTGTTCCACAGGACAACCCTTCTGAGGCTAAAGCCAATCTCATGACCCCATCAAGTCCTTTCTACAGGTTAACCCTTCCAAGATGTATATATACATATATATATACACATATATATATGTATATATATATATATACACATAAATGCACACATGTGCCATTTTTATACATCTGCACTCCTTCTACATATCTTGATCTATCTGCCATATTATGCCATTGACTCTTCAAACCAAAGGTGACGTCTTTTTGACATGAATTATAATACAATTACAATACAATTAGGATAAAATCTTCATTTTACCAATAAGCTCACAGAGACTTAGAAAACTTGATTGGGCCACCCATAGTTCCCTAATGACTAAATGGTAGAGGCACCTAACTCTGGGTCCAACACAACCCACTTCCCCACAGAATTAAGCTGGAGGTGAAGCCCTCCCTTAGATGTCTCCCTGACATGACTCTCAACCATTTGCCTCAGTGATGCTTTTGAGATAAAATATTACCAACGTGTGTTAGGATCTCAGCTTCAACACTTTTTCTTGGCCATAGATCAAGATTTTGTATATCAACAACTCAAGGCTCAGACTTGATTATTGGCCTAGTTTTTATATCGTGTTTCTTGTGAATGACTGGTTCTCTACCTTCATATTCTCCTCATTTCTCTCTTGCTTCTCTCCAGAGTAGCTGTCATGTCATGTCAGGTCTGAGTGGATGAATTTCTATTCTTCCTACACATCTTTGTTGAAGTCCCTTTGAAATGTATGCATATACATGGAATGTACGCACATGTATATATATATATATATATATATATATATATATATATATACACATAAATGCATAAATGCATATATGTATATAGATATCTATGCATGTCTGTATATGCACACATACACATTTTCAAATTCTCTGACACAAGTGACAGGATCTGGGGCACTCCTCTGAATACTTTATCTACCATCAAAATGTACAGATGGCTCTTGCTATGTTTATTCTATCCTTGACCAAGAACCTACAATTTCTACATTTAAAGTAATGGTTCAGAAAACTAAATCTCACCCTCTTCACATCTCAAAGTATGTCTCTCTTCTTAGTCCTTTCCCTTCAATCCCCAGCAGAGATAGGAAGCAACTTTGACCCTAAGATTGACACTAAGATTGGCATATTCTCTTTTCTCGGGAGACCCTAATCTTTAGCAAGGATTTCTAGGTTCCTTCCTTTTTCTCCACTTATGCCCCCAGATGTGGTGAGTCTCAGGCAGGACTCAATGGATTTGCAAGGTGATGTCTGACCCTTCTGTTGTTTATGCCTATAGCTTTTTTCCCCTTTGTAAAAGGAGGTGGAGCATGTCCTAGAGAAGAGAGAGGTGAATAGACTTGGAGCTTTTCCTACCAGTGATATAAACATGGGTGATTAGTGGATTAAAGCCAACTTAGAGAGGCCACTAGAAAAGTGCGAGCTATTATTATGGAGAATATTCAAGCAGAAAAAACTTCTTGGAAGAGATGAGCTAGGAGGAAGGTCTTAAAGGAATGCAGTGTGGTAGGGTCACTGGATTAGCAATCAGGGAATGTGGCTTCAACTCCTGGCTCCATTGTGTACTCCGGTGAGACCTTGCATAATGACATGACCTCTTTAGGCCTTAGTTCCATCAGTTTTTACATGAGGGAGATGGACAAGACTTGAGAATCTCTCAGGTCTCTTCCTAGTGTCAATCTTGAACTCCTGGGTCAGTGGCAAGGGTGGACACAGAGCCTCCTTGGACCTTTGATTTTGGGCTGCTGACCATTATGGGGTTTGGTGGCAGGGCCTTTATCTGGTCACCTGCAGCAAACTGTTGGAATTTGGAGTTTTCAAAAGCAGATTTGACATGGAATCACAGATAAAGGGAATCACAGTGTAGGTTTCTCACTATCCCATCAAATCTCTGCCATCAAACGAGATTGGGTGGGGGGAGCAGAAATGATTTTGCCCTGTGCTTTCAATGCAATTATTGAAAATTATCTAGATTAAACTTGAGCTTCTCTCCTGTAGCTCATTAGGCACAGGGTTCCACTGTCTGCCCTTTCCATCAGAAGATGTGCTCTCATTTTCAAATTGAATTTCTCCTCCATTAACTGACTGCTTCGGTCTATTTTTAATGGGCTTCCTTTCAGGACGAGCCTGCTTGTTTGGTTGGGGAATTATCTCATTTCCTCATACAAAGCCCGGCCCCATTTCTGCTTCTTTGTAATTGCATCCCTTTCCAGGTAAAGGCTTCCTATCCAAATAATGAGCCAAACCTCCTCACTGCTGGCCCAGTATGTTCAGTTCTTCACTCCCAAGGCTCCATCTCTTGATCCTGCTCCCTCCCTATAATCACTGTGCTGGCCTCCATTCTTAAATATGAATAATTTGCCTCAACCATTTTGATTTGAGGAGGAAAGCCAAGTTCAGCAAACATATTCTCACCTTCATATACCCAGAGTCATCGCAGAAGCCCTGACATAATTAAATCAAAACAACAACAGAAACCCATTAGCTAGTGATCTACCATTATGCTGTGTGTTTTGCCTAGGGTGGATTTCAAACTAGGATCTCTACAAAATGCAAGAACACTCCCCAGTTTATATTCCCCCCCCCCCGATTTCCCCGATGATGAGTGGCTGCAGCCATGAAGGGGTGAATGGCAACTTGCTGGTGGTTGTTGTCCTTTGTTCTTGAAGAGGACCAAAATGACATCACTGTCAAGATTCAATGTGTCTGACTATTGCTGACCAGGCCAATACAATCTCAGAAAGCTCTACCCCACATCTGGTACAAATAGTCTGTGAATGTGTGGGATCAATACTTTAAACTTGTACATCCTGTGTTTCTTTTGAGCTGTTTCAATTCTGCTTTGCTTATAGAGCACAGCACCTTCTCTGATGTGGGAACACCATGCTGTGCCAATGTGTCCCATGTCACACAATCAATTTCAAAGTTCTTGAGAGAGACCCCGAGAGTATAAGATATATCTGATTCTATGCCCTCTTGGGGAGGGAGGGGGGAGGGGGGGAAGAAAATCTGGAACTCAAAATCATATGGAACCTAGTGTTGTAAACTAAAAATAAAAAATCTTAATAAAAAAAAGAACGAGACCTTGAGAGTGTTCTTGAATCACTTCTTCTGACCATCATGTGAATGCTTGCCCTGTGTGAGTTTTCCATAAAATAATATTTTTTGGCAAGTGTACATTTTGCATTTGAACAATGTGGCCAGCCCATTGGAGTTGTGCTCTCTGAAGCAGAGTTTGAATGCTTGGCAGTTTAGTTCAGGTAAAGATCTCAGTGTCTAGTACCTTATCCTACCAGGTGATCTTCAGAACTTTCCTAAGACAATTCAAATGGAAGAGATTCGGTTTCCTGGCATGGCACTGATAGACTGTCCAGGTTTCACCAGCATACAACAATGAGGTCAGCACCACAGTTCTGTAGACCTTTAGTTTGGTAGTCAGTCTAATACCTCTTCTCTCCCACACTTTCCTTTGAAGCCTCGAAAACACTGAGTTAGCTCTGGCAAGGCATGAGTCAACCTCATTATCAATATGTACTTCCCTGGAAAGTACACTACCAAAGTAAGTGAACTTATCCACAGCACTCAAAACTTCTCCATTTGCTGTAACTAATGGTTCTACATATGGAAGGTGGTGGTGGCTGATGGAGCATCTGTGTTTTCTTGGTGTTAATTTTTACGCCAAAATTAGCACAAGCAGCAGAGAAGTGATCCATACTTTGTTGCATCTTAGCTTCAGAGGCTGCATTGAGTGCACAATCATCTGCAAACAGAAAATCATGCACCAATACTCCCTCCACTTTTGTCTTGGCTTGTAGCCTTTTCAAGTTGAAAAATTTATCATCAGTGCAGTAGCTGACCTTGACGCTGCATTCATCCTCATTTGCATGCCCCACTTACCTAATTTTCTGGTTTACCTGAGTTACTAAAGTAGTGAATGAGGGGAATTGGAACATTGGAACATATTGGAACATACAGTTTGCCTAAATTTTAGGCTCAGGCTATCCTCTGAAAAGGATGGAGAGATGTGGGCAAGACAGTTGTACAAGGAAACGTATTCGGAACTGATTATATGGCCTCCACTAAAAAGAAGTAGTTAGTGGATCCATGTCAACATGGAGGGAGGTCTAATGAAAAAAAACAAGAACAACAAAGACACAAACACAAAACATTAAGAGTGCTGTGATACATTCTGGACTCCAGTGAGAATGATGTTGATGAGTCCAGAGTAGGTGACAGGCTAGGGAAGGGTTAGGAGGCTAAGTCAAATGAGCATTGGTTAAATGAGTTGGACTTGTTTTGCCTGGAGAAGAGAAGACTGGGGTGGGGTGGACAGAGGAAGAGATAAATATTGTCTTCAGGTATTTGAAGGAACCAGAAACATTTCTTTTGTTCTGCTTGTAGCTGAAAGGTGGAACTAGGACCAATGGTTAAAAGTTTTCAAAAAGCAAATTTAGTAATTCTTCCAAACAGCCAGAGCTGCCCTATACAAGATAGACTCACTAAATAATTTCAATGTGAGGCCAGAGGTTCACTTTTCTGTGTCCATATTATCCCCTTGCTCAAAGAGCTCCAGTGGGTACCATTTACCTCTAGGGTCAAACATGACCTTCTCTACTTGGAAGTTAAAGCCTTTAAAATTTGGCTTCAGCCAGCCTAAACCCTAAGGTCCAACCAACCATGACAGTCCATTCCCCACTCACATACTTTTGTTCAATCTGTCCCCTCATTCTTAGAATGGACTCTTCCAATAAATGAGCTTTCCTTAAAATAATAAATAGTATCTATCTAAAACCATCAGCAAGCATTATCTGTAATGGGGATGAGCTAGAAGTCCTCCCAACAAGATCAGGGATGAAGCAAGGATGTCCATTATCACCACTATTATTCTATATTGTACTAGAAATGCTAGCTCTAGCAATAAAAGAAAAAAAAGAAACTGAAGGAATTAGAGTTAGGCAAAGAGGAAACAGAACTGCTACTCATTACAGCTGATGTGATGGTATACTTAGAAATCCTAGAGAATCAACTAAAAATTCCTAAAAATAATTAACAACTTTAATGAAATTGTAAGATATGAAATAAACCCATGTAAATCATCAGCATTTCTACATGCTACAAATACAGCGCAGCAAAAAGAGACAGAAAGAGAATTCCATTAAAAAACTATAGACAGTATAAAACATTTGGGAGTCTACTTTCCAAGACAAACCCAGGAACTTTATGAACACAATTATAAACCACTTTTCACACAAATAACATCACATCTAAACAACTGGAAAAATATCGATTGCTCATGGGTAAGCCAAGGTAATATAAAAAAAATCACAATTCTACCTAAATTAATTTACTTACTCAGTTCCATGACAATCAAACTACCAAAAATACTTTATAGAGCTAAAAAAACCAAAATTAATCTGGAAGAACAAAAGGTCAATAACATCAAGGGAATTAATAGAAAAAAATGTAAAGAAAGTGGGCCTAGCCCCATACTAGATCTAAAACTATATTATAAGCAGCAATCATCAAAACTGTTTGGTACTGATGAAGAGAAAGAGTGATGGATCAGTGGAAAATTTAGGTACACAAGATACAATACTCAATGACTATAATAATCTACTGTTTGATAAACTAGAAGACTCTAGCTTCTGGGATAAGTGCTCATTGTTTGACAAAAACTGCTAGGAAAACTGGAAAATAGTATGGCAGAAACCGGGAATAGACCAACATCTTGCACAGTATACCAAGATAAGGTCAAAAAGGGTACATGATTAAGACATAAAGGGTGATACCATAAATAAATTAGGAGAGCAAGGAATAGTTTACCTCTCAGATCTATGGAGAAGAGATGAATTTATGACCAAACAAGAGAGAGAACATTATGAAATGCAAAGTGGTTAAGTATGATTACATTAAATTAACACGGTTTTGCACAACCAAAATCAATGCAACCAAAATTAGAAGGTAAGTAGAAAGGTGGTAATCAATCTTTACAGCTAGTTTTTTTTCTGATAAAGGCTTCATTTCTCAACAATATAGAGAACAGAGTAAAATTTATAAGAATACGAGTCACTAGCCGATTGACAAATGGTCAAAGAACATGAACAGGCAGTTTTCAGAAAAATAAATCAAAGCTATCTCTGGTCATATGAGGAGAAAAAACTAAATCACTATTGATTAGAGAAATGCAAATCAAAGCAACTCTTAGGTACCACCTCACCCTGTCAGACTGGCTAATATGACAGAAAAGGAAAATGATAAATCTTGGAGAAGATGTGGTGGAATTGGGATGCCAGTGCATTGTTGGTGGAGTTGTGAAATAATCCAACCATTCTGGAGAGCAATTTGGAACTATGCCCAAGGGGCAATCAAATTGTGCATACCTTTTTTTTGAAGGACTTTTTTTAAAAAAAAAATATTTATTTAATTTAATATTTTTAGTTTTCAGCATCGATTTTCACAAGAGTTTGAATTATAAATTTCTCCCCATTTCTACCTTCCCGCCCACTCCAAGATGGAATATACTCTGGTTGCTCCATTACCCAGTCAGCCCTCCTTTCTGTCACCCCACTCCTGCCCATCACCTTTTCCCTTACTTTCTTGTAGGGCAAGATATATTTCTATGGACCATTGCCTGTATATCTTATTTCCTAGTTGCATGCAAAAATTTTTTTTGAACATCTGTTTTTAAAACTTTGAGTTACAAATTCTCTCCCCTCTTCCCTTCCCACCCACCCTCCCTAAGAAGGCAAGCAATTCAACATAGGCCACATGTGTATCATTATGTAAAACCCTTCCACAATACTCATGTTGTGAAAGACTAACTATATTTTGTTCCTTCCTATCCTATCCCCTTTTATTCAATTTTCTCCCTTGACCCTGTCCCTTTTTGAAAGTGTTTGTTTTGGACTACCTCCTCCCCCTATCTGCCCTCCCTTCTATCATCCCCCATTTTTTACCTCCTTCCTCCTTCTTTCCTGTGGGGTAAGATACCCAATTGTGTGTGGATGTTATTCTCTCCTCAGGTCAAATCCTACAAGAGCAAGATTCACTCATTCCCCCTCACCTCTCCTTCTTTCCTTCCTACAGAACTTCTTTTTTTTTGCAAATTTTATGCAACATAATTTACCCCATTCTATCTCTCTCTTTCTCCCTCTCTCAATATATTCCTCCCTCATGCCATGATTTTATTTTTTTTTAGATATCATCCCTTCATATTCAACTCACACTGTCCCCTCTGTCTATATATATGTATATATACATACATACATATATACGTATACACACACACACACACACACACACACACACACACACATATATATATATATATATATGCATATTCCCTTCAGCTACCCTAATACTGAGGTCTCATGAATCATACACAACATCTTTCCATGTAGGAATGTAAACAAAACAGTTCAACTTTAGTAAGTCCCTTGTGATTTCTCTTTCTTGTTTACCTTTTCATGGTTCTCTTGGTACTTGTGTTTGAAAGTCAAATTTTCTATTCAGCTCTGGTCTTTTCACTGAGAAAGCTTGAAAGTCCTCTATTTTATTCAAAATCCATATTTTGCCTTGGAGCATGATACTCAGTTTTTCTGGGTATGTGATTCTTGGTTTTAAGCCTAGCTCCATTGACCTCCAGAATATCATATTCCAAGCCCTTCCGTCCCTTAATGTAGAAGTTTCTAGATATTGTGTTATCCTGATTTTGTTTCCACAATACTGAAATTGTTTCTTTCTGGTTGTTTGCAGTATTTTCTCCTTGATCTGGGAGCTCTGGAATTTGGCAACAATATTCCTAGGAGTTTTCTTTTTGGGATTTTTTTCAGGAGGTGATTGTTGGATTCTTTCAATTTCTATTTTACCCTCTGGTTCTAGAATATTAGGGCAGTTCTCCTTGATAATTTCTTGAAAGATGATATTTAGGCTCTTTTTTTGATCATGGCTTTCAGGTAGTCCAATAATTTTTAAATTATCTCTCCTGGATCTATTTATCTATTTTCCAGTCCAGTGGATTTTCCAATGAGATATTTCAAATGGTCTTCCATTTTTTCATTCTTTTGGTTCTGTTTTATAATATCTTGATTTCTCATAAAGTTACTAGCTTCTGCTTGCTCCAACCTAATTTTTAAGGTAGTATTTTCTTCAGTGGTCTTTTGGACCTCCTTTTCCATTTGGCTTATTCTGCCTTTCAAGGCATTCTTCTCCTCGTTGGCTTTTTGGGGCTCTTTTGCCATTTGAGATAGTCTATTTTTAAGGTGTTATTTTCTTTAGTCCTTTTTTTTGGTCTCCTTTAGCCAGTCATTGACTTGTTTTTCATGGTTTTCTCGCATCACTCTCATTTCTCTTCCTAATTTTTCCTCTACTTCTCTAACTTCCTTTTCCAAATCCTTTTTGAACTCTTCCATGGCCTGAGACCAGTTCATGTTTTTCTTGGAGGCTTTTTATGTAGGCTCTTTGACTTTGTTGACTTCTTCTGGCTGTATGTTTTGGTCTTCTCTGTCACCAAAGAAAGATTCCAAAGTCTTGGTCTGAATCTGAGTCTGTTTTCACTGCCTGTTCATGTTCCCAGTCAACTTACTTGACCCTTGAGTTTTTCATGGGGGTATGACTGCTTGTAGAGTAGAGAGTACTTTGTCCCAAGCTTGAGGGGCTGTGCTGTTGTTTTCAGAGCTGTTTCTACACAGCGAGCTCTACCACACCAGTAGTACTCCTACCCCAAGAACTGCCAACCTGGACCGGACTCAGATCTAAGCTGGCTCTGCACTCCCGCTCAGATCTGCCACTTAATTCCTCCTACTAGGTGGGCCTGGGGCTGGAAGCAACTGCAGCTGTAGCTCTGGGAGCAGCCTCAGAGCTACACCACTTCCGCCACCCCTGGGGTGGTGGCTGAACTGTGAACTCCTTTCACTTTCTCTCAGTAGCTTTTCCCAGTAACCTTCTCTGTTGTTTTTGGTATTTGTGGGTTGAGAAGTCTGGTAACTGCCACAGCTCTCTGATTCAGGGCGCTAGGGCCTGCTCTGCCTGGCTCCCAATCTGGTTGGTCCAGGCACTGCTCATGCTGAGCTCTGCTGTGCTCCGCTCCCAGTTCAGTGTGATAGACCTTACCCCGCGACCATCCAGGCTTCCCTGGGCTGGTTCCCTGCCTCCTTCTGCTATTTCATGGGTTCTGCACTTCTAGAATTTGTTCAGAGCCATTTTTATAGGTTTTTGGAGGGACCTGGTGGGGAGCTCACACAAATCCCTGCTTTCCAGCCACCATCTTGGCTCCACAAGGAGCTTATATTCTAATGAAGATAGTTCACAGAGAAGAGCTAGATAGGAATGGACAGTCCCTCCCCACCCCCCACAAGCCCTCAACCTTCACAGCTTCAACCCATTGCAAGGTTTAGACGTGGTGGCTCTGAAGGTATGGGGATGACCATTTCTGGATAACATGAAGTAAAGGTGCATTTCTTATCACTCAGGGTTATTCCAGGGGCAGAGTCCAAAGTTCTTCTGGGATGGGGATAAGGAGGTTGAGGATATGGCTGGAGTGTAAATTACATGGTTTGGAAACCGGGGCCTATAGGATTTCTACCACTTGATTTGTAACTGAAGTAGCTGAGAAACCTCCCCTTTGTCAATGCCATGGAGTAAAACGGGTACTTCTCTTAGGTGGGTTATTACTTTACCCCAGAGGTTCCCAAACCTATTTGACCTACTGCCCCTTTTTAAAAAGAAATTACCCAGTGTTCCCCTGGAAATCTACTTTCTTTAAGACTTTAACATTTTTTTGAAATTCATGTCATTTCATGTACATATATATATATAATACATCTCAAATTTAATAATTTATTGTAAATTTGTGGGGTTTTTCACGCATTGAAATTTTGATGATGCCATACTGCGTCGTATAACCATACAACATTATATTGTAAACAAGTCATTACACACACATATTCTTGACTATGCATGCTGAACTTTCCATCAATGTACAACATGCTTGCCTGCCAACACTTTCCACCGCCCCCTTATTTTTATTCAATACCCAACCCCAGGCTCCTATCACCCCTCCTCCCATCATTCCAGTGGCCCCCGGGGGGGCAGTGTCACCCACTTTGGGAACCTATGCCTGAGTCTAACACCTCCAGGGGAAGTGGGGATTTGATATTGGGTTTCACAAGATGTGCATGAATAATTTCAGATGAGACCTCCAATTCTACTCTTATAGGGGATTCTCAAAGAGAAATAAAAGTCCCTCTGCTAAGACTGATTAGCACCTTCTCTACAACTTACAGACAAAGAATTCCACAATAGACTGAAAAGTTAAAAGACTTGACCAGGGTCACACTGCTCTTGGGTGACAAAGGTCTGAGTCAAAGTCAAGTCTTCCTGGCCCAAAGGCTATTTCTGTTAGAGTTCTATTTTACTGCCTCTTACACATTCACACAATAAATACATTCTAAATACAGACAAAGTAAAGAAAACCTGATTGGGCATGGAGGCTACTCTGACATTTCTCTCCAAATCCTCTTTTCCAGCCCAACTAGTCTCCTTCTTGAGATATGAGGAGGGAGTTCCTTCTCCCGGGCCTTTTGGGATGGGCTCATTCACATAGACACTTTCAACATAGATAATACCTCTAAATTAGTTCTAGATATCTACAGTGTTAAAACATGCCATCAATGAATGACTGCCATTTCCACATGCAGACTCTGATCATTCACATATGCCTTTAGCCTTGGCAGTTATGTCAGTTACTGACTCTCTCTGTATCATTGGGACCATGTCAACCAAAGGAGAATGGCCAGCATACAGATTCTCAAACTCTGCTCTCACTGCCCCATATCCTAAGCAAACAAACAGAGTCTGGTTTCCACTGATTATCAGTATGGCCCAGGGATTATGTGAACACCACCTGCCCCATGACCCCTCTTCCAAATTGATGACCTCTATTCTTGTCCTTCTTTCTTAGAATGTCACCTCTTTCCTTTTCCACATTTCCCATTCCTGCAATCCCTTTGGATCCAATACAGTTTCCATATCCTCCATGAAGCATTTCATTACAGCCCAGGTACACAGTGACAACCTGCTCCAGTAGAGGGGTCTGGTTCTTCAAGGCAATGACTTGCCCTACTGTCTACTATACCTCCCCCACAGTGAACAGAGTTAGGAGAAGTGACTCAGGCCAAGTAGATTATTTTGAGAGTCTTCCAGTGGCTGAACTGGCAAGTGATGTGGTGGGTCCTCATTCCAGACTAATCATACTTGGATCCATGAGAGCCTGGGGCTTGGGATGCCTAAATCCAACATCTGTGACAAAATGGGACTCAGCAACTCCTGAGGCTGGTGTCCGTGAGCTGACTGCCTAGCCTGCCTGGCTACCCAGAAAGGCCTATGTCTAAATGATGAATGGCCTGACCAGGCTAGAACCATAGTGTCAGTCCTCATCAGTCTCCTCCACTGATAGCTTTGATTCCACCTCATGCCAAAGGACTTCAACTAGAATTCTTGTTTTGGTCCCAGGGAAAATGAGCTGGAAGCAAACAAAGCTCTCTCATCTGCACAAGTGCTGCTGGGAATCATTCACCCATTAATGGGTGGGCAATTTTCTGCATGCGACTTACCCAATTTAATTAGCTTTAATGGGAGTTTACTGTGAAATCCTGAGTGAATCCTTGAGTGAACCGAGCAGGAAACTTTTGTGGGCAACAGGGAGAATTTGCCAGGCCTTTTGTTCTGGAGCCCAATTGTTCAATGACTGATTCTCCCAGTAGATTCTGCCTTCTGGGCTGAGCAAATTCCAGATTTCTGAAGCTCACTGCACAGGAGAGCAAGGCCCCAAGCTAGGCCTGGCTACAGTGTGGGAGGTCAGCAGATCTTAAGTTGTGTCTGCCTGCCTGCTGTGGGCTTAGATTTTCCTGCTCAGTCACTATGGGGCTGTTCAGTTTTGGGTGTAACTGTTAAATTTGCTTATGAGACATCTAGCAAGCATTTACAGTGTGTTCACAGCTCTGTGTCCATTTCTGGGTAAGATGCAAAGTTCAGAGCAGCCAAGATCCCTGACCTCAGGGAGCTCATTCTCTAGCAGATAGGAAATAACCACATAAGCATAGATAAAGATAGACTGCTAGGATACACCATGTGAAGTCAGATGGGGAAGCCCATGGAGAATGTGGTAGTGTTTAAGCTGATTATTAAAAATTGGCACAATTATTATTAGATTTTTTTAAAAGAAAAAAGGAGAAAATTGCAACGGAGTAAGGTGAGACACAAAACAGAGGACTAGACATTTTTTTCCAATTCTCACAGCCTCTCAGACCTTTCCAAAACAGGAAGTATGCACCAGAGATAAAGTCATTTCAGTTGTCTCTCTGGTCTAGGATACCAAGAATCCAAACAAAGTAAGAACTCAGTGAATTGACAAGAGAGAATACCAATAATCCTTACCTAACTCTTAATGAGTGCTTACCTGGCACCCACTACCATCACCCACCACACTCTCAGCAGCAGAGGTTCATAAGTCAACCAAGGGCTTACAACAGAAGTCAATGGTCCATCTCCACCCCACCCCCACCCCTATCCCTAATGCAAACTCCAAACAGTAGAAATTTGCTCAGCCTGAGAAAGTAAACTAGTATCACTTTGGGTCAGAGAATGGAGGAATAGAACGAATCAGGGCAGGTGTGTGTATGGGGTGGTGGTGGGGAGGTATCCTGTGTGGCATTCCACTAAGCCTGGCATCCAGCTGGTGACAGTTCTGTCCACATAGAATTCACTTGGGTCAGAGGCCTAGTCTGGTGGATGATGAATTGCCCAGCATGAGGGGAGGATGAGATGCTTTGAAATCTAACCTCCCCTACTCCCCACCCAGAAACCACCATTACAGGGGAAGGAACAAGAAAGTAACCAACAGGGGAAAAGAAGGAGGAAAAAGACATGACCAAAGATCTCAGGTGGAAGAAACTCGCTTAAAGATCTTAGCTATAAGCAGATAAACCAACAGTAAAAATATTAATAGCAGAAGAAAATGAGAATCAAGATCAAGTAAAAGAGTCCAGGCATCTAGGAAAATGTGGGACAAGACAAAGGAAAATCAATCAATACTTTTTGAGGGAGAGCACCCTGTGTATTTCCAAGAGGACACAGAACCACAGAGTACTGTTCCTGGATGGCTTGAAAGACAAAAAAGAATTGTGAGAGAAGAATTTAGAAACTGTGCAGCAGAAATAATTGGCATAATAGGGGAAAAATCATTATTCGATGATGGCAAGTCTCACCAAAGAAGCAAGAAGAGTATAACTGATTTTGAATGAAAATATATAGAAGTGGAGGACATACTCAAAAGGAAAAGCAAATAAATACATATATAAATACGCAAATAAATAAATCTGTAAATGAATGAACAAATGAACAAACAAATAAATAAATGAGAGCACCCCCCACTTCCATACAAGAAAAACATAATGTCTTAAAGATAGTATGCAAAGAAACAGCTTAACAATTATAGATCTCCCCAAAATAACTGGTAAAAAAGATCTGACAACATAATGCAAGAATTACTTTTAGAAAACTGACCAGAACCTTTGAACACAGAAAACAAAGGGCCAATTGAACAAATATATGAATATATAAATCATATCCCGAAGGAAACCTTGTGTTATAAATTCAAAGACTTAGTAGTTACATTCTTCAAGTTACTAGGATAAAGGTTTTCAAATAAAAAGAATGGAAATTTAAATAGCACAAGACTATTCTGTAGCAACCTGGAACCCAAGGAGAGAATGGAATAAGGTATTCTGAAGAAAAAGGAAGTCAAGATGTAGCCCAACTCGATTTATCCTGCAAATCTGAGACTAACCACAAATGAAAAAAAATGAATGTTCAATAATAAAGAAGTATTTCAACCATTCCTAGGAAGAAAATCAGATCTGAAGAAATCATTTGCTTCTCAAACAGCCAATGCAGCAAAATGTGCAAGAAGCATAAACAAATTCATCAACAAAATAACAAGAGAGAAACCATTAAGAGAATTCATTCTAAATTACATGAGAAGACAGGGTGAAAGCAGAAGTTAAAGAGAAGAGGTAGTATAGAAACAGGCTTGAAATGTCATGGATTAAACCTCACAACATCCCATCTACAGATGAAGTAGTATTTCTGTGGGACTAAATTACAAAATGGAAGGGTACAGTAAGTGGGGGAGGGAAGAAAGAAGATAGAGGGAGAAAAACATGATATACTCTATGCAATCCAAAGGCTAACAATGAAGGGAAAAATAATCCATGTCATTTCTCAAGAAGAAGAGAGCCTACAGAGGAGAGAATGGTTAAGGAGGGAAAGGGAAGGACTGAAAAAGGGGGGAACTATTTCAGTGATGTAAAGGGGTACCACTGATGGACACTCCCATATGAGAAGATAAATATACTGTAAAGGGAAATAGGAACTTTCCACTCAGTACTGAGTATCATCTTCAGAGTTTGAATGCTTAGAGAGACCACTTGTGCTACTTCAGGAAAAGGAGAAATCAGAGGTCCCAGCAGCAATTGACACTGAAAGAATGGGAGGGCATAGACACTGGGAGGAGATTTTGAGACAAATGGGAAGAACTGACCAAGGTGAGGGCAAAGGTCAATAATTAACTGCACAATCAAAGATACAGGACAATTCCTTCCATGTAGCAATATTCTCTCTACCATTCTCAGGAATTGATATTTCTATGAGTGAGACAAAACAGAAAGAAAAGAAGAGGGTCAAGGCCTACAAGGTAACAATAGAAACTCTTTAGAAGAGCAAACTCAAAAGAAGTACCGCAAACATTTTAATTCCATGAGGAATACAGGGACTAAAGAAGGACTGGATGAGTAAAAGGACCATGGATCAAATAATAAAAGTCAAGGATAGACAAATGGGAAGATAAATAATGAAAAGAATGAGGGAAAGTAATCCCTTCTAGAAATAAGGTGCAGAAAAGGAAATTTAAGGAAACTAATACAAAGCAAGTTGAAGGAGAGGAAAGAAAGGGAGATTCTACTTGACTACTTAACTGGGAGAAAAAGAAAGAAGAATTATATGACTAGATAAAAGCAAGAGAGGAAAATGAATTTTAGCAAAACAGACCAAACAGTAGGGCAGCCAGGTAGCACAGTGGATGGAACACCGGGCCTTGAATCAGGAAGAGTCATCTGACTTCAAATCCAGCCTCAGAAACTTACTAGCTCTGTGACCCTGGGCAAGTCACTTCACCCTGTTTGCCTTACCTTCCTCATCTGTTAAATGAGCTAGTGAAGATAATGGCAAAACACTCCAGTATCTTTGCCAAGAAAACCCTGAATAGGGTCATGAAGAGTCAGACATGACTGAAATACTGAACAACAAAAGGCATCGGAGTGGCAGGGCTTGAAAGTGAGAGGAAAAGAAGTGGTGGGTAAAGGGTTGCCTAAAAATAGATTAAATTAAAATACCTGGAAAAAATACTGTTTGCTTTTTGTCTTTGAAAAATAGTATTTGATATGTTTTACATGATTGCACATATATAACCTATATCAAATTTCTTACTATATTAGGGAGGGTAAAGGAGAGGGAGGGAGGAATTTAGAACTCAATTTTTTTTCAAAAAAATGAATGTTAAAATTATCTTTACATGTATTCAGAAAAAATAAAATACTATTTAAAAGTAAAAGAATAAAAGAACAAAAAATTTTAAATAGTATTTATTACATGGGTGTATCTCTGGAAGGATAAGAGGAGAGATGCTGGGGCAAGTCTGGTGATATAAAACAAAAGAAATCAACACAAACTTATGGAAAAACAGAGGTAATTAACATGGAAGTGTAGAATGATACCACTTATGAAGTAAAAAGTAGCACAGGCTGAAGACAGATTCCTGTGGCACTCCACTGGAGAGATTCCTGACTGTGGACATGAGGCCATTAATGACTTCTCTTTGAGTATTATATTAAATCTGTTCTGAATCCATCTAGCTGTACTGTCTCCTAGACTCCATGTCTTTATGTTTTCTACAAGAATAGCATGAAATATTTTACCAAATGATTGACTAAAATCTGGGCAAACCAGAAACTCAATCTACAGTATTCCCCTGATCTACCAATTTGGAAATCTTGTCATAAACACAAATATAATTAGTCAGACACAATCTGTATAGGTGAAGCCAGCCTGGGGCTTTGTGATCATTGCTCCCCTTTCTACGTGTTCATGAATCATCACTTTAATAATGTGGTCTAGAATTTTCTCAGTATTCAAAGTCAAATTTCTCAACCTTTATCACGTGTTACTTTCTATGAGAACTTGGAGAAGATCCATCTCCATAGATATTCCAAATGAGGCTGGAACGTGTCTGAGAAGCCTTGTGAATGAGTGTCCATGCACACATGGGTCAGTGTGTGTCTTCTATTTCTGTGGGTACTTTGGAAGATAGGGTCTTAACACACTTTCTCTGTCTGGGCCTCAATTCCCTCATCTGCAAAATAAGGACGTTGGACTAGATGACTGCTATTTTAGTGCAAAGTGTATGATCCTAGGTTCCCATGACCCAAAGGAAGTCCCTTCCAGATTCACTATCCTAAGTGGGAAACAAAGCCAAGGCTTGATGGCAGAAGGAGCGTTGTTTCCTCCAGGATCCCCGCGGCTTACAAAAATGATTTCTTCTGCTCATCGGCTTTACCCTCCACTCAATGGAGGAGGGAAGAGGGGAGATGGGGTGAGGCTGGGACACAGAACAAGAAGCCTGAGCTGCTGGGGCCACCCGCCTCACTGTCTCAACAGATGGACTCTGAGGAAACAGACTTTGCCAAATTATAACATCCCAAGCTATTATTCTCTGTGAGAAAGACTTATTGCTCTCGACTGAAGAAAACACTTTTGGAATACATGTTTTCAAATCTGTCCTCGGGAATTATTTAATTACTTGAAGCTCTTCTTCCTGCAGGCAGCCTGGTTTTTTGAGGATGCATAGAAACAGAGGGAGCCTGCCAGATGGTGCTTCTCAGGAGGGGAAGGGCGATGGCTTCTGCCGCCAAAGGCCACACAAAGAATGCACAGGGCCAGGAAGAGCGCCATTTTCTACGGTGATTCGAATTTCATATTTAAATATTTTTCTAACTGCAAGTGGTTCTTGTGTGTAATGGGGATCCTTGGCACATCTGTGTCTTGTTTAGCTCCTTGAGACATTGCTTGCTCAGTGGCTAATTTATCTGAGGATGTAATTATTCATTGTCTCCACATACTTGACAGAAGAAAGGGGGGGAAGGCTGGGCATAGAAACTAACATGCAGAAGCGTTGCTATCATGAATCCTGAGAGTCTGGATGATTCCAGCCTTAGGCTCCTACTAAAGGGCACAGAGGGGGGTGGCCATGGCAATCATAGGTGGGTCCATATGTTAACCATGTATCAGCTCAAAGTCAACACCAAGGCCTAGGTGTCAGTGAAGGGCAGTGCTGGATGAATCTGGGTCCCTACTACAAAGATACTTGTTACCCACTGGTATTAAGGCCACTTGTGGCCTTAATCTGGGAAAGGCAGGTCCTTAAAAACAGATAAGACTATAGATGGAATGCATGACTGGTTCCTGGAAATGATCCCTAAATCAGGATAGTGTGAGTCCAGGCTATGGCCCTTGGCCAGGGCCTGGTGATGAGGATGGATGCATTCAGGACTACCAGCTGAGGGCTGTCAGCTGTGAGCACTAGGATGACTGTCAAATCACAGCCCAAGACATCCCCAAATCCAGGATCCTCCTGATTCACAGCATGTCAAAGGAGTACACTTACATTTGTTGTAAAAACTTTCCTATCTTGTGTGTGCCACCTCTGTGACACCAATCCCAGTGGCCAGGACCTCACAATCTTCCTTGCCTTCCATGTGATTGCCTGAAGCTAGCCATTTCAACTCTCATTCTCTCCCAATTGCTTTACCTTCTGACTTCCACTTCACCAACTTCTGAGTTTCAGTGTTGGAGGGTGCCTCTGAAGTGCCTACCTATATAAGGATCCCTTTTCTTGCTTACCTGACAAGGCAACATCCATCAGCCTTTGCTTCAAGACTATCTGTGATGCAGAGCCTGCTCTTTACCAAGTAGGGAGGGCCAATCACCTCCACTCTCCAGGAAATGAGCTCTCTCTTCATTTAGTCAAGTCAAAAGGCTGAAGACAGTGTTGTGTGAAGTCTGGGGAATGATGTTGGAAGCCCCAAGTACTTTCCCAGATTTTGGAGATGACTGAAACCCCTTCCTAAGGGGGCCTGTCCCATGGTGATAGGGAAGGTGGTAGTTCCATGATAATGGCACTGCTCTCTGTCTGTCTCTCTCTATTTGTCTCTCTCTGTGTGCCTCTCTTTGCTTCTGTCTCTCTGTCTGTCTCTGCCTCTGTCTCTCTCTCTGTCTCTGTCTCTCTCTGTCTCTCTGTGTGTGTGTGTGTGTGTGTGTGTGTGTGTGTGTGTGTGTGTGATTGTGTGTGCAAGTGAGGGTAGAAGGAGGAGAGGTAGGTATCCAAACTTTCACATACAGCCAGAAAACAGTAAAATAATAAAATCTTTAAATTATAGGTCATTGAGTTTCACTTCATGCCAGAGGTGTTCCCTCATTTCTCCTGACATCCCAAGGATCCCAGTGAAGAAATTGTACCTGTAAACCTTCACTCTCACCACATGCCTGGACTGTCTTCTTATCAGACATCCTTTATTCCCATTCTTTTCATAGCTGCTTATTTATTATTGGTTTCAGCCCTTTCTGCCTACTGGTCACTTCTCCAATATCTTCTGAGTGATCCCTATTTTCAGCCTTTGGGATATTGCTGTGTTCCATGCCCCGAAGCGACATTACTGCACCAGTAGGAGGTTGAAATTAAGAACACTAGAGGAGGCCCAGCAGTAGCAGATTTCAAATTATATTACAAAGCAGTAGTCATCAAAACAATCTGGTACTGGCTAAGAAGTAGAGAGGAGGATCAGTGGAATAGATTAGGTACAAAATATGCAGAAGCAAAAGAGTATAGTAAACTAATGCTTGTTAAACCCAAACGTCCAAGCTTTGGGGGCAAGAACTCACTATTTAACAAGAAACTACTGGGAAAACTGGAAAACAGCCTGGCATACACTAGACATGGAGCAATATCTCACACAATACACCAAGATAAAATCAGAAGGGGTACATGATTTAGACATAAAGGAAGACATCATAAGAAAATTAGACGAGCATGGAAAAATGTACCTGTCAGATCTATGAATAAAGAAAGACTTTAGAACCAAGAAAGAGATAGAGAGCATCATGGGAGGTAAAGATAATTTTGATTACATGAAAGTTTTGTACAAACAAAACCAATGCAGCCAAAATTAGAAGGAAAATAGGAAACTGGGAAATACTTTTTACATCAAGTTTCTCTGATAGAGGCCTCATATCTCAGATATATGGGGAACTGAGCTAAACTTATAAAAATAAGTCATTCTCTAACTGATAAATGGTCAAAGGATATAAACAGGAAATTCATAGAAGAATAAATCGAAGCTACTTGTAGTCATATAAAAATGCTCTAAATCACTACTAATTAGAGAAATACAAATTAAAATCACTCTGTGGTACCATCTCAGACCTATCAGATTGAGAAAAAGGGGAAAATAACAAATTCTGGAAAGGATGTGAGAAAATTGGGACACTAAAGCATTGTCTATAGAGTTTGAACTAGTCTAACCATTCTGGAGAACAATTTGGAACTATACCCCAAAAGCTATAAAACTACATATACTTTTTGACTTAGCAATACCCCTACTAGGCCTATATCCAAAAGAGATCAAAAGAAAAGGAAAAGAAAAATGTGTTCAAAAATGTTTATATCAACTCTTTTTATTGTAGCAAAAATTAGAAATTGAGAGGATGTCCATCAATTGGGGAATGGCTGACCAAGTTATGGCATATGATTGTGGTAGGATATTATTGTGCTATAAAAAATGATGAGGGGAATAGTTTTAGAAAAACCTCAGAAGACATAAAAACTGATGCAAAGTGAAGTGAGCAAAACCAGGAGAACACTGTACACAGTAACAGCAATACTGTAGTAATGATCAACTGTGAAAGACTTAGCCACTCTGGTTATGAAAATGATCCAAGACCCTTCCAGAGTATTCATGAAGAAAAATGATATATACTTTCAGAGAGAGAGATGTGATGAATTCTGGGTGCAGAATGAAGATTTTGTTGATTTTATTTTTCTTGCTTTTTTGAGTGTTTTCTTTGGTAACATGGCTAATACAGATATATGTTTTGTGTGGCTTCACATGGATAATTGATATCATGTTGCTTGCCTTCTTAGTGGGAGGGGGAGAGGCTACAGGGAATAAGAGAATTGGGAACTCATTTAAAAAATGAATGCTAAAATAAAGTAAAATTATTTAAAAAACAACAAAAAAGAACACTAGGTCATTTTATCTGGAAAAATATGTTTGGGGGTCATAAAGGAGCTTTACAATATACTAACAACAATCCAGTCCTCTCTCCTATTGAATTCTAGTCCATTTCTACTATCTGTCCAAATGCATATGTTAGAAGGTAAGCCCTATAATTTTTTCTCTATCTGCCTGTCACAATCTTGTCAATGGAAGTTTTTCATCCACTTGCTTTTTCCCATGCAGATATTTAAATCAAATTCTTTTGAATGATCATAGATCTCTTCTAGGCAATTCTGCAAATATTTCTGGTATTCATGAGATTCCCAAAATGTTATCTGCCAACAGGAGCATCTTAAGGTCTTTTCCATCTATAAAGAATCTCTGTTCAACTTAGACTCTGCCTTAGATTTCCTCTCTTGTAGTGGCGAGTGCCTTTGGCAAGTAGAAATGTCTATGTTTTCTGTCTCATCTAATGTTTATAATCAGTGGATCAATGAAGAAAGATCTGTTCTTCTGGCTTTCAGCATAATGAATAATTTTCATGTATGGGTGGGACATCCATATATTTTGCTGAAAGATGGTCTTTAAGGCAAAATTTTGCTCTACTCAAACAAATGATTTCTTATAATCAAATATTGGCACATTTGAGTGTAAATTCTTTATGCTTTCAGTCAACTGTGGGGTGCTAAAATGTGATCTACTGTAGTTATCACTTCTCCCCATGAAGGTGGTCATGTGTGTGTGTGTGTTTGTGTGTGTGCCTGTGTGCATGTGTAGATAATTCTTAGGTTGTGGCAAACAAATATTTTATTCCTTCCTTCCTTCTTTCTTTCCTTCCTTCCTCCCTTCCTTCATTTCTTCTTTCTTTGCTTCTCTGTCTCTCTGTTTCTTTCAATAGAGTTTCTGGAACAGTAGATAAAGGGCAATGAAAAAAGTTATAATAGCTGAGGTCTCCCAACTCCTTTGCCCTGGCTGCTCCCAGGACTTGGATGAGTTGAAAGTCAACAAAAGAAGACAAACCATCATGCCATCCTATTCCACTGCCTCCCAAGACCCTCCAGGCCTTACCATCTATCCTGCCTCTATGTCCTTCTATCTTCTGCCACTAGCATCTGTCCCTAGATAACCTAAAGACTTCTGGGTCTTCCATCTGCCCTGCTGTTGCACCTGGAGGATTTCCAGACCTTTCCATCTGACTTTCAACTAAAACCCCTCTAGGTTGCTTTCCCTATTGGAATGTCAGCTCCTTGAGAGTACCTGTTAGCTAATTTTTCTAATTGTATATCCAGCTCTTGGCACACAGTAAGTTCTTAATGGATATTTTTAAATTGTCATTTAATATCACTTATTAAGATGTTAGCAAAGGGAAGGACATTCTCTATTAGTATAAATGATAGGGAAAAGGAGCTAGGTGATCACCTAGGGAATGAAGTCAGATCTAATTGAATGACTACTCAATGAGTGGTTACTAGTGGTTACTAATGACTTGATGTCCTTCGTGGAGGGTCCAGGACCCTAGGTGACTTAACATGTGTATCATCAACTCAGGTAAGGGCACCTATGGTGCTGTTCATCACATCTGTAGATGACAAGCTGGAAAGGCAAGCTAACACAGTGCATGACAGAGTCCAGGAGCCAAAAGGATACCGACAGGCAAGAGTACCAGGCTGAGTGTAATAAGATAAAATTCAATGGGGATCAGTGGAAAGTCTTGCACTTGAGTGCAAAAAAAATCAATTTCATGAGTATAAGATGGGGGAGGACTGGTTAGATGACAGTATGTTTGCAAAAGGTTTTCAGGGTTTAGAGGAGTGCCAGCTCAACATGAGTTGGTAATGTGATGTGGCAACCAAAAAGAGAATGTGGTCTTGAATGGGAGAGACAGAGAGAGGCAGAGAGAGGGGGAGAGAGAGACAGAGAGACAGGAGAGAGAGAGATAGAGAGAGAGATGGAGAAACAGAGACACACACACACATAGAGACAGAGACATAGCAGCAGAGAGAAAGGGGGGAGAGAGAGACAGAGACAGAGACAGACAGGCAGAGAGAGGGAGAGAGACAGACAGAGAGAGAGAGAGAGAGAGAGAGACAGAGATAAAGAGAGAGACAGAGACATAGCAGCAAAGGGAAAGGGGAGAGAGAGACAGAGACAGAGAGAAAGAAAGACATAGAGAGAGGAAGAGAGGAAGGGAGAGAGAAGCAGAGACAGACAGAGACAGGGGGAGATAGAGACAAAGAGAGAAAGAGACAGAACATGTAGGGACAGGTTTCTGATGTTGAGAGAGTAACTCAGTGGAGGGACTGATGGATATGGAGTCCAGAACACCTAAGGATGGATCCTGCTTCAAACACTAGCCATATGCCTCTAGGCAAGAGAGGTATCCTATTTGCACCTCAATTTCCTCATCTCTTAATGAGGGAGCTGAATTTGATGACTTTCTAGCATTAAATCGATGAGCTCCCAACTCTCTGGTAACAGCCTCTGTTCTTGGCCTGGATCTGACCACACCTTCCATAGTTCAATAAGGACAGGGATGAGCTGGTGGCCATGCCAAGGATGGTGATCATCATGAAGAAAGTCAAACCAGTTCTATATGAGAATTGGTTGAAAGACCTGTGACATAACCTGGAAAAGCCTTGCTCAAAGCTGGAGAGATTGAATCTTCAGTCTCATTTCTCCCTCAGGGGAAGGCCAGCATTGCCTGCCAACCTGTTTCTCCCAACACCAGGTTGATAAATGGCCCCCTCTTCCCCAGGGGTCTCTTGTTTTCCTTCCCCTCATTATTCTTCTTATGACAAACTCACACACCTCTCCTCTAAGGCCACAACTATGGCTTGTACTGTGAGTGTGTGTATGTGTTTGTGTGGGTGTGTGCATGAGCGTGTATCCCCATCACACTGACTTAATGTAGCAGGTAAGGCTGCAGGGACAGAGAACAAAAAAAGACGTTCATTCTCTGAGATATGCGTAATGCTCCAGGATAAATTAGATGACAAAAGATGACATCCTTAGGTTTTTAAGACAACACACTCTTCCTTTCATAACCTAATTTCCTTCATCTGAAAGAGAAATGTATTTTTAGCCACCTCTCTGGGACCAAAGGCATTGATTTATGAAGATAAGGTGAAAAAATTCAGGAGTTTTCTCCTGACCTCCATCTGTCATTCCTGAGACATGTCTATTTTCAGGACCATAAAACAAATTGTCCTAATGTGGCAGATAATCACCTTGATCACTCTCACATACAGGAAGAACAGCATCCCCCTCTCCCACACAGCAATGGTGTTCACACTTGTACACTGATCATTGGGTATGTTGCTGAGGCCCTGATTTTCACACTTGCGCACTGATCTTTGGGCATGCTACTAAGTCTCTGATTCAGGCCTCCATCACCCCCACTCCTCCCTCAGTTCCTCAATAGGATGTTGGATGTTCCCCAGGTCCCACCATGGATGTCCTAGCCTCCTGCCTGTTCTAGGAGCCCCTGGATATCCATGTCCAAGGAATGAACACCTGGGCTTGAAAGAAATTGGAACTGGTAATTCTTTCTGCATATTTGCAGCCAATGCCTTCCAGGCTTCTGATCTTTCTGGGTGATCTATCTGTCTTATATATAGAACTAAACCCCTGACTTTCCAAATTCAAATCACATTCAAAGAATAGACCTTAATTGAGTGTTGGCCACGCCCAAAACCTTGTGCTAAGTGTTAGGGCAGAGAGGAAGACTAAAGATGGAGTCTTGCCTTGAGGGCACTCACAGTCAAGTGGGGACCAAGGCATGAAAACAGAGATTTCAAGAGTATATCCTCTGGGTCCCCAAAGAATGGATCTTCCTGGGGGTGGAGAGTGAGGAGGAGAATAGGAGTCAGGAAGGCATCCTGAGGAAGACAGCATCAAGCTGGGACTCATTAAGAACTCAACAAACCAGGGAGGTGAGGATGCTGTCTTCCAAGTATAGGGAACAGAGAGAAAGTAGGAGATCTCATGGTGTGTTTGGGGACACACACAATTGATCAAAAGCGTCAAGTGTTTTAAAGAGAATTCTAGCCTTAGGCTTGGAATTGGTAGGTGATCTCAGACTGTGGATAGCCTTGAATGTCAAATTTATTGCTCAATCATTTCAGTCCTGTTCAACTCTTTGTTACCAACCATTTGGGGTTTGCTTGGCAAAGATCCTGGAGTGGTTTGCCATTTCCTTCTCCAGATCATTTTACAGATGAGGAAACTGAGGCAAACAGGGTTAAGTGAGTTGCCCAAGGTCACACAGCTAGTAAGTATCTGAGGCTAGATTTAAGCTCAAGAAGGTGAGTTTTCCTGACTCCAGGCCTGGCGCTCTATCCACTGTACTACCTCAATGCCCTGTCAGAAAAGTAAGCTGGTGCTTTACTCAGTTGGTGACAGAGAACCACTGCATGTTTTTGAAGAAAGAGGCAATATCAGTCACATGAGCAAAGGAAAGGTGAGTTTGCAAATGGTGTGAGGGGTCTCTTGGTGAGTGATATGGGAGGAAGGGGCTATCTTGGGATCCTTTGTTGTCTTCAAGATTCAATTCACATGTGACCTTCTTCAGGAAGCCTTTACTGACTTCCTTCCTCCTCTTCCTTCCCCCCACAGCTCTTGGTACCCTCCCTCTCCAAAGGACCTGGATTCATTTCATGTGTATTCTGTATTCATGCCTACCCATATGTGTCCATGTGAGCTCCTTGTTAGAATGTCTGCTCCTTGAAGGTAAGGTCTTTGTGTCCACAGCTCTTGGGGCTGAAAAGATACCTGTCAACTGAATGACAACTCACTGAATTGGAGTGATTTTACTGGTGGAGACCTGCTCATGAGTGATCCTTCTTTACCAGTGGATGTTGATTGGCATCTTTCCAAAAGCTTTAGGTTCACCACGGATGTTGCCTGCAACATTTGGATGTCATGTGACTGGAGTAGGATCACACCCCAAGGTGGGGCAGAATGAGGACTGTGGCCCAGGTCTTCTTGGGTTCTCTGGAGCTCAGTGGTCACCATACCACCCTGCTTCCATTCATGTTTCTTCTACTTGCATTATTGTTATGCCACTGAGACAGGACTGACTCCTACATTGGAAATTCTTTTCCGCTATCTACTCCCCCATCAAAGCCTCATTCCAAGAGTGTCCTGCATTGGAATGCTCAGGATAACAGAGGTCCTGGGGAACATGGAAGGGAAGATACCTTCTCAGTCCTTGTTTTCTACCCTAGCCTCCACACATGTCCCTGTAGGTGGGGGAGGGGAGATACTTCATGAATGTTTACTCATTCAACATGGATTCAAATACAGAAGCATGGGCTTTTACCTCATTGAATATCAAATACCAATGATGCCCCTTGACATCCACAGGGCTACATCTTCAATACTCTTGAATGTGCCGCTTTGCCACTACCTAGGGGTGGGGAGCCCTCTCTTCAATGTGTCCCCAACTAAGCTTATTCTCTTTGCCCCTAAGCATGCTGGTCTCAAGTTCATTTTTTTTTTGCCCATTGTCTCTACCTCCACCCATTCTTCTCTTTTCACAGCCTTGGGTTGGGGGAGATAATCTTTCACTTTGCTCTCTCATAGCCCATCATATAGCCCCAGAGGGGTTGGTCCTGCTTCACCCCATCTTGGGCTAGCCCCATTGAGAGCACTGGGGTCACTTCAGGGCACCGTTGCTTAAGAGACTCATTAAGAAGAGCTGGGGCCATCTAGAGAAGGGTGACCAGGATTCCAAGAGGCATTGAACTGCAGAAAGAAAGGAACAGCTGAGGGCATAGAGATATTTTGCTAGCAGCAGACAGGCAAAGTATTAGAGCTGTCATGATTTGAAGGGTTGTCACAGGAAAGATGGATTAGACATTTGTTGTGACTCCAGAGGGCAGAACTAAGAATAATGAATAAAACAAGGCAGATGTATATTTTGGCTCAATATGAAGATGAACATTTTAATAATTAGAGCTTTCTGGCAATAGAATAGGCTGTCTTAAAAAGCTACTGATTTCTCTGTATACAGAAGTATTTAACTGGGTATCCCTTGGTCAGAAATAACTTAGATGAAATCCCTGCACGGGATGGGGGAATGAATGACTGCCAAAGCCCCTCCAGTTCTGAAGGTCCAAGATTCTATGAAACAGATATATTTTATTAGTAGTGCTGCCCCCTTGACCACTGGCCATGCTTCCAGCCCAAGGTCCAGAGCCATCATTCTGTGGGTTAGCCTTTGTGAAGAAGGAGCCCACCATTCCTGCCATGACCAACACCAACTGCTGAGAAACTGCCAACATGGAGATCAAGCCAAAAGATCTGGAAATGGCAGTGTCTCCCTAGACTTCCAGAAGCCCTGCTTCTGGACCAGTCCCTACTGCTATTATCCAGAAAAGCAACCTTTTAGCTTCCTCTGCAGGTAATGAGTCCCCCACCTCCTCCATAGCAACAGTTCCTAAAGATCAGAGACAGAGGTTCTCTGCACCAGTGTCATTGGAATTGTCACCTGGCTCAACATTAGAAATGGATATGGCTTTATCAGTGGAAATGACACTGAAGAAAATGACTTACCATCTGCTTTGTACTCTAAGAACCAAGAGGCCTTTCCCTTTGCCCAGAAGCTGAACCCTCCTCTATGTGGTGGTTTACTCTGTTAGAATGTGAGTTTCTTAAAGACATTGACTGTCTTTCTTTTTTTTCCATTTGTGCTGTTTATACTTAGTAGAGTGCTTGGCACACATCAAGCACTTAATACCTTTGTCATTCATTCATTCAGTCAGTTGATTATTTGCTGTGGCTGTTACGTGGCATGCCACACTTTCAGAAGTCTGAGGTCAGTTCTGTGGTCACTCCAGCTCTAGGACTTGGGCTTGCACACAATAGGAACTCAGTCAATATAGAGTGAACAAATGAATAAAAGGTTGGAATGTATTTCCCTAAGTAGCCTTCATTCACTGATTGTGATCTCCCCTGCCAGGTAGTCATCAACGGTCTGTGACTTCAGCCTTTGGGAATGCTTCTTTGGAATCACATTATTACATCTTCACTCAAAATCTCAAATAGATCTTGGATCTCACTGCTGTGGACATTCCCTTCCATGATGGATATTACAAACTATTTTAGAAAAAAAATAACAAATGTTGGAGGGGCTGAGGGAAAACTGGCATATTTTTGTATGGTTGGTGAGCATGTGGATGGGTACAACCATCCTGGAAAGCAATTTAGAATAATACATACATATTTCTGAGCGGTGTATGGGAATCAACTAAACACTCTACCCACACCTGTTCCTCCTCTGTTACTTTCCCTTTATCCTCCCTGGATACTTTGGCATCAAGGCTTTGCCCAACATTTTGGGGATGACGTTTTCACTATGCCCCTGTCACCCCTTACCCTTTCTAGGTGGCCCACTATTCTCTTCCTCACCAATATTTCTCTGATGATATCCTTACTCGTGTTCTTCTCAATGAATAAATTCAATGTTTATTCAATATATACCTTGTGCCAAGGTCTGTGCTCAGTGCTGAGGATACATAGGCAATAATGAAACCAGCCCTTCCCTCAAGGAATTTAGATTCTAAGAATGAGTCAATACATATGTGAGAAGAAATAGACATTATCCCACAAAATGCCTTCCACCAATTCACCAAAACCCTTTAGGATTCCTTGGAAAATATAAAAAAATCACCATGTTCAACGACTTTCTGATAGTAAACATTGAGTCAGTTATGTAGGGACAGAGGAAACCCATGTGAGCTAGATGGAAGCCAGGCTGGGAAGAGTTAGAAATGCCAAATAGAGGAGTGTATGCTCGGTCCTGACCCTAATAAAGAGCCACTAGATCCCACTGGGTGTGGCAGGGAGAGAGGTGACTCCCTTAGAGGAAAATCCCTTTGGCTGCTTAGTGGAGGATGGACTGGAGAGGCTACTGCAATAGAACAGGTGAGATATAATTAGGGATTGAGGTAGCCTTTGGCAATGCAAAGAAAGAGGAGTGTAGGTATACCAAAGTTGTTGGGGAAGTAGAAACAGCAAGATTTGTCAATTGATTCTAAATATTTGGGATAAGTAAGAATGAGGAGTTGAGGATGACACTGAAGTTGTGACCCTGAATGACCAGGAAGAAAATAATTCCCTCAGCACTGAAAAACAAAGCTTAAAGAAAGGGTGCATTTGGGTGGGGGGGTGTAAATGAATTTTATTTTGGACACCTTGAGCTTGAGGTGCCTTGGGGACATTCACTTGGAAATGTCCATTACCCATCAGACTTTTGGGCCCAAGATGGTGTGGGCCAAGAAGGTACCAGTGGATGTGGAGGGCTTGAGTTAACCCTCATACTCCCACACCTCCAACTAGGGATGGGGTGAGCCCAAATTAGCAGAACTAGAACAGTTTAAAGTAACTTTGCCCCAGGTCATTTGATTTGGGACTAAGCTGGGCCCTTTGAGTCCAGAGTAGATAAAGGTTGCTATCTGACTTTGGAGTGCCTTTCCCACTGTTTACTATCAAGAGGTGATGGAACATGGTACTTTCTGTTCTATTTTCCAAGGCATCCTGAAGGATTTTGATAAATTGGTGGGAAACACTTTGTTGGATGAGAGCCTCTAAGGTGATGTTTTGCTGTGCCAAATCCAATGCTTCTTGATAATTAATGAACAACAATCACAGTGTGATCTTGCACCTCAGGGGACTTCCTTGAGGATTGCTTTTACCCCTTATTGGACTGCTTTCATCTTTTGGTGTTGGTATTGTTCAGTCATTTCAGTCATGTCCAACTCTCTGCGACCCACTTGGAGTATTCTTGGCAAAGATATTGGAATGGTTTGCCACTTCCTTCTCCAGCTCATTTTACAGATGAGGAAACTGAGGCAAACAGAGTTAACTGACTTGTTTAGAGTCACACAACTAGTAAGTGTCTGAGGCCAGATTCGAACTCAGGAAGATGAGTCTTCCTGACTACAGGTCATGCATGATATCCGTTGCACCACTTAGATGCCCCTTCTTTTATCTAGAGGTCACTGAATGTTTTTTTGATTGAATGTCTGAACCATCACGCTTTAAAGGGTCCATTGTACCAGATGTTGAACACACCTGGGACATCTGTCCATTGCCCGCTGGCTGATGCTTGCTTCTAATGCTTCTGGAATAACAGTCACCATCTTTACAACAACAGTGGAGGAATAATAGTATTAAAAGGATGAGCTTTGGCTCCTGTGACAGTCATTAAAGGAGCTTCCCAATGAAGTGAAGGCAATCTAGTACACTCTCCTCCCTCTGTTTAGTTAAGAATCAAATGGTTTGTCCTCAGTAAATATATGTATATAATAGACATTCTTCATTCTCTTACTCTCTCTTCTGTGGATGGACAGACCAAGCTCCTTGGTGACCTCAGATTTCTTCCAGAAGGCTCTGCCATGTCTGGGGACTTGATGCAGGTACCCCAGTGGTAGCCTCAGACTGGTGTATCTGAAGGATCTCACCACCCTCAGGGAAGCCTTCTTTTAGTTGGACTGTGCCAAATCTCCTCCATCATACTGGGGAACGGCTTTGCCAAGTACCCATGTCCCTGCTGTATGCCTTACCCACTGTTTACTCTCAGGAGGTGACTGAACATGGTAATTGAGGTTATTGTTTCTTCCAAGGAATCTTGAAGGGTTTTGATGAATTGATGGGAGATGCTTTGTTGGATCAGAGCCTGTAGGGTGATATTTTGCTCTCCCAAAGTGAATGCTTCTTGCTAATCAATGAACAATAATCACAGTGGGATCCTGTATCTTCTACATCCTTTAGTCACTTGTGTGATGATGAAATCTGTGCTCATGTTACATCTTCATAACATTGGGCTATTTGAAATATCTTTTCATTGTCCTCTTTAATAACCCAAGAGTGACATCCAGGCTTTAGTTTCCATCATCTGCCCCATGTTACTTCTCCTATAAGTCATCCTTTGCCTCCTGAGCCCAGGAGATTTCTCTCCCTCCCATGGGAACATGTGTCCCATTTCATAATGGAAATCAATGAGTACATGTTTTCTAGACAGTGTCCTTAAATCCAGCTGCTTAACAGAGCCCTTCTCCTTGCCCAGCTGAAGTGAGTTTGGGGTGGCCTAATAGAACACCAATGGCATGAAGGCTAAGCAGAGATGGTGAGGAGCAAACAAGGGCATGGCTTGTGTTCTTCCCCAGTTTCCCCTTGTTGCCATTAATTTTGATAAACAATTTCATATTTGAAGCCATAGAGGGAACTATAAATGACTCCAGAATTCTCACAGAATACCACTTTCAAATTGTGCCAATCTCCAGGGTGACATGGACAGAGTTTGGGGGAGACCAGCTGTGCTCACCTTTGTGACCCAGGTCTCCTGAGAATCATCTTCTTAAGCAGGGATTGTTAACTTGAAGCCCCCAGACCCTTGAGGGATATGAATATCAAAGATCTGTGAACTGGAATGAGGGAAATTATTCCATCTTCATTTTCACTCATTTTTGGTTTCTTTTGTTATCCTATGCATTTATTTTTGCCTTTAAATACATGATTCTGAGAAGACTTCTCCAAATACTTTGCCAAAGGGGTCCATGACAGATACAGAAAGGTTAAAAACCTCAGATCTAAAACCAAGGTTGCCTAATTAGACAGTCTCTAAAGGAGAAGTGTGCCCAGAATCACCTTACTGATGCCCCCAGACTCACCTTCAAAGTACAGGCCAATGAGCTCAGCTCACCATCTGGTGAGAGCAGTCATGTAAAGGGTCAGGCCCACCATGTGCCCCCATGATTCTGCTGCATGTTGGCTTGTCTCCCTGGAGCAGACGTGGGGCCTCACACAGCTGCTGTTCCTAGGGCAAGGGATTGCCATCACTTTCCCAACTTACTCTAGTTGGCACCATAGGAAGTGGCCCCTGAAAACAAGTTCTGGAGCTCCTCTAACTAGTCCACTGCTATCATCCAAAGGAGGAGATGCCAAGCTTCACCACTGAGCATATTTCTGGTTAGTTTGCCTTGATCCCAGCTGCTTTGCTAGGTGCCCAGGTACCTGTCACAGAGAGAATCAGCAGTAAAGCAGAGCTTCCTGTATAGAGGGCACAATCTGGACTGTCCAGAACACCTCCATTCTCAATTTGCAGCTCTGCTTGGGGCTTGTGAGCATTCCCTTAAGGCACCTACAACTCAATGCAGCATCCTCCCTTCTATGTATCGCCTGGTGTTCTCCCATCCTCTGCCTCCCCCTTCCAGCTTCCTTTTGTGTGTTATCTTCTCTATTAAATTGGAAGCTACTTGAGGGCAGAGGCTGGCTTTCTGTCTTTCTTTTTAAAAAAATTTTATCCCTAGAACTTATCTCAGTGCCTGGCACATAGTACGTGTTTAATAAATGTTTATTGAATCAAATTGTAGCAAAACTGTGGTCCAGCCTCCTCGGTGACCATAGTATCTGTGTCTTTACTATTCTTCCATGATCTCCCTCCCCTTCCTTGCCCATTCCCCAGTCCCCCTACCACACACATATACAAACCCACAAAATCTATCCCTGAAGTCAACCAAAGAAGCATGGAGTAATCCAGGCAGAGAACCTTCCCACCACATTATCCACCCCCCACCCCAAGTCTCTGATGACACTGTTGACTTCACATAACCCCAGGGGTTCCCCTTGTTAAAGATGGAAAGAGACACTGAAAACCTCAAGCAGTTTCTGACCTATTGGCCAGGGAAGGGCCCTCAGGACTCCATTAATCCAAACATTGGCACCAGAGAGCAGAAATACAATGGAATCCCAGGCACTCAGCCCATCAGCCACATCCTCACTAGGAAAGTACAACAGCTGCTGAATGGTGCTTGTTCAGAGCTCCTGGTGTCAATGTACAAGGAAAGCTTTGCTCCAGGGCTCATGAACATGTGGGGGAAGTTGGTGATCACCTCTTTCAGTAATGATCACATCTGTGAGATTTTCCACCCTTTCGGCATCACTTCCTCTTCCGGGTAGCTAGAAAATCAATCCCTCAACACCTTCAATGTGGTATTGCCCCTAGTGCGAACCTCTTCTGAGTATACCTCACCAGGTCAAATGGCTGTCCTCTCCCTCCTCTTTTCCAGGGCCACCATCCTCCCTTCTAAACACACCCACACACATACACACACATACACTCACACACTCACATGCAATACACTCACACACATAATACACTCACACTCTTTCATTCATACACATACATACCCTCACACACACACATGCTCACACACTCATATGTAATACACTCAAACCCACAATACACTCACACACTCTTTCATTCATACACATACACAACCTCACTCACACTATTACACACACCTCACACACAATACACTCACACCCACAATATACTCACACACTCATTCATACATATACACACCCTCGTTCATACACTCTTACACACACACACTCACATCCATATCTACACACCCACATCCACACAGTACAAATACTCATACTCCTACCCTCACACGTATACACACTTACACACATACATGCACTCATACTCTCACACACATATATACAAACACGCACTCACACGCACACACCTGATACACACACATTCTCACACATACACCAATACCCTCTCACATCCATATACACAGACACACCCATGCTCCCTCACTCATGTACACACACATATACTTACACACATACCCATACCCACACACAGTTACACAAACACACATACATACCACATGATGGACTACAATTCGAGAGTCAAAAAGAACCTACACCATGCATATTATTGGCGAAAATAGTTGTTATGAAAACCTTGGCACAGATTTCCCATGTTCCTTCATGTCTGTCTGCTCTTCCCACTCTCATCTTTACATCCTCTAAAGAGAACCTTGTTTCCCTTTGGCTCACAGGAAGCTTCCCATAAACTCAGTTCTCTTCTCATATTGTTGTCTGCACCATCCTGCTGAGGGTGGGCAAATGAGCCCCAGTCTCACCTTCACACACCAGGGCTCCCACAACTCTCCTCCTGGCAAGGAGAGCAGGGGCATTCCTGCCCCCTCCCAACTCTTCTCTCTGTGGGGTCTGTTTTATAGTTTAGAAGCTCTTTTACCTGAATAGGTCATGTTGGAGCAGCCATATTTGAAACCACAAATCTCAGGTTAGGGTTGGATGGGGGTCTTGCCTCTAGTCTGCTCAGTAAGTGCCCCTGGACAGTGGATTCCCAAGAAGCCCCCACCTGTGGCACCAGCCCTTTCCCATCAGCTAAGATGCAATTAACGGTATTTGGAGGATGATATTCAGGGCTCCCCTGGACCAGCACTTCGGGATCTGCTCATGAAGAAAAGGCATCCCTCTAGTATAGGCATAAGGAGCCTCCTGGGTGGATATGCTTTTGGTTTTCTTGGCTTCCCATCATTTCAAACCTATCTGTTTGACATCCTGCTCTATACCTACCTACCTTGCCCCTGGCATGAAGATGGATGCTGCCTCAGCTGTGAGGCCCTTCTGGAGACCTTCCCAGACTTCCTTTGCCTTTCTGGACTCTATGGCCAACATGAACCTTGTCTTCAATTGTAAGTGAATGTCTCCTTACGCTCATCACATGTACCATGACTGGAGGTGATTGAGATAGATCAGAGGCCACCAGAGTCCCCGGTTGAGATGTTTGGTCCTTGATATTTCATTGAAATCTGCTCTGGGCCCCAAATGAACAAGGCTGATCCATCCCTTTCAAGCAGCTACCATGTCCTACTCAAGTAAAGAAAAGAGAAGGGGCCCAGGGGAGACAAATAAGAGTATTAGGGGTCACATATAAAGAATAAGGTGGCCAAAGAGCAAGGCCCACAGGCTTAGCAGAGACTTAGAGCCAGGTGATACCTCAGGGGCCTTCCAGGCCAACTTCAGAAGAAGGAGAATCTAGGGCATGGAGCAGTCAAGGCACACAGTACAATAAGTATCTGATGAGGGATTGGAACCCAGATCTTTTTGGCTCCTGGTCCCAAGTCCTTTCCACAGCATTGCCTCAAGGAGTGGCAATCATAGAAGAACACTGTTATTTCAAGTGGGAGATTGTTAATTACATTATTTCAAAATTCAAAATGATGATAGTATTAAATAAAGAGCTGTTTAGTGTTGTGTAAGTGTGCATGTGTGTCAATGTGTGTGTTCATTTTGGTGCACATTTGTGTGTATGTGCACCTGCATGTGTAAGACTAAGCTGGGACTGGAAATATAAATGGCTTCTTTCTCTTTTCATAAAATGGAGAATTGTTCAAAGCACAGCCAGGGAAGGCAAAGTCATCAGTGACAAGGAAGGTGTTCTTCTGTCCCCAGAAGGATCAGCTGCTTCATCATCCCTGATGGACCAGATAGCTAAGACTCCCTCTCCCCTCATACCCCATACCTGCCCCCTCCCACTCTCACCCCTTCATTATCCCTGATGTATCAGAGAACTAAGATTCCCTCTTGCCCCACCCCCATGCCTGCCCCATTCATCCTCATGCCTTCATTATCCTTGATAGGCCAGAGAGTCAAGAGACACCCCCCTCACCCCTCATACCTGCCCCCTCCCACCCTCACCCTTTCATTGTCCCTGTTAGACCAGAGAGTCAAGAGACCCCATGCACACCCTCATCTGCCCCTTCCCATCTCATCCTTGAAGAAGGTGGGGCTTGGAACTAACTCAAGGGGCCAAACACTCCCTTGGCTGTAGCTGCCCCTCTCAGTCAGAAGCAGTGACCAGCCCCTGCAAAGGACCCACTTAAGGCATCTTGGGGAGGTTGGCCCCACAGAAATGGTTCCTTAAATTCAATCTGAAACCAGGCAGGAAACATCATTCCCAACTTTATTACTTTCAGAGTTCATAAAAGTGGTTTCCATCTGCAGCGATCAACCTGGGAAAATATTGCTCTAAGTGGATTTATTTTTTATTTCTCTGTTCTTTTCCCCTTTCTTCACATTTTAAAGGGACATGTCGGCTGGAGCTGCTAACATATTGGAAGTATATTAAATCTGAACGATGGTGGCAGCCTCTACCACCCACTCTAACCCACGCAGCCAGGAGAGTGAGGTGGAAACCAATCAGTCCAAGGCCTGCACATGCATGCACTTGCTGCCCCCAGACCCCCCCCCAAGAAGGCCCTTGGCCAGCACCCCACTGCAGAGAACTGGCTCTTGTGGACAACAAACACAAACTCCTCTGCCTAGCACTTAAGCCTTCATAATATGCAGGCTCCTGCCCACCTTGCCTGGCTTACTTCCTAACCTGCTCCCTTTACAACCTCCTCAGTTCAGCCACATCAGCCAATAACTATCCCCTGAACTGAACCTGCTGCTCCTTGCCTCTGGAAAGTTTTCCAGGACATGGCCTAGGTCTGATGCACCCTCTCCTCTTACTTCTGCCTGAGGAATCCCTATCTTCCCACAAGCAAGCAAGCTGAGGCCTATTGATGGGCAGGGATCTTATTCCTCATTAACTTTACACCTTGGGTTTGGACTTCCTGGCTAAGATCATGCCAACAGTGGTGAGCTCTTTTTGCCTTTGCATTATGACCTCAAGGTTTTCCATGATATTGTCCAGAATGGCTAGGACTATGGCTGAGGTGGCCACTGCTCTACAGCCAGGGACCAGAATGATGAGTGACATAAGAGCAGGGCTATGGGAAAAATCTTAGTGCTGAAACAGACAAAGTAAATGCCATGAAAAGAAAGGCCCCCAAGCTGCCAGACTTGCCAGTTACTATGCATTGTGTTGGACTGGAGAGAGGGAAAGAGGAGACTGATTCCCTTTATTTTCTCTCTGCATTCACTCATTTACAGCCATCATGCTCAGAGGTGATGAGAAGGATCAGCTTCCTTTATTCCTTTGGAAATTCATGTAGCCAGTTATGAAGATTTTGGAGGACTAGATGGAATGAATAAATGGACAGATAATGGATAGATGGATGGATGGATGGATGGATGGATGAATTAAGAAGCAGCTAAGTGCTTACTACAGATGAAATTTAGCAGATGAATGGGGATAGATAATTTTGTAGGTGAGTGCTTGACTTATTTCCTTTCACTTTATATTATGTAAAATACACTGTGACTACTATATGATACATTTCTAAATATTTGATTGTATGTGCATTTGTTGGGGGAGGGGGTAAGAGAGATGGGATGGGGGTTCATGAGTTGTGTATATTCTAGAGGTTTTATAATTTTAAATTCTGAGTGAGATTTCACTTTCTCCCCTAAATTAATTTCAGATTAGTCAGAGCCTCTGCTAACTTTGGTATTGATGGTGGAAGGAGCAGTCTGGGTAATTACAGTCTGAGTGCTTTCTGGTGACCAGTGTGAATATTGTAGCTTTTGAGAAAAGCTTTGCCTTTCATCTGCTGGAGAGCAGCTGAGGAGGCCACTAGGTTGGTGCCTCAAGCAGAGTATCCCCTAGTGGGGAACTCTGACATTGCACTCCCTTGCTGGATTAGTAACACAGTGACACCTTGTCTTTTTGTACTCTTAAGGAGAGTAGCACTTAAGAGGCAGGCTGTTTGCACTGTGCCAATGTCACAGGCATCATCATATGGTCCAAAAATGTGATTCTCAGCAAACAGAACTTTTGAAAGTAAATGCAGAAAATGGGACAACTTCTTCCTTTTTCTACCTTAAACATTTTTCTTCTTTCTGTAGTGAGAAGACACTTTTAAAAAAATACAAATCATTTTTAATGTATTTTTTTTAAAATCACTTTCTTTTGGAATGAGAAAAAATCTTCATTCTCATCTCTATTGTTATTTCGTGTACTAGCACATTCAAGGAATTCCAGCATTTACTATCTATGTCTGTGCCTGAACATTTTGTGCCTCTTGGAGAGTGTGATAAGAAAAAGTTTTCACTAGAGCAGTGTCTGTGGCTGCTTTTCAGCTTCAAGGCTGTGATGAACTTGAACAAGGCTCCTTTAGACCTTTTGCTGCCCAGCTTAGCCCAGATTCTCTCTGGCCCAAGTGGGCAGCCTCCTCTGGAAGACTCTGGACAGGAGTCAGTTGCTAACTTTTATAATCCATTGATTTGCCTACAGCTTGATAAATAGCCTGAGATCCTTACAGCTGCTCTTGAGGATATAACTCCCTTCCCGCTGCTGGGCAGACTTCTTGGCCTTTGTGGTCTATTCTCAAAAAGCTAAAGAGATGTTCCCAGGGCTGTCATGGATCAGTTGGGTCAGCAATAGATCAGACCTCCATAGCGGAACAACAGGCGTAAATCAGTGCCAATGTTTGTCCGCATGCCGGCGCTTTGTCACCTCCGTGATGATCCCTTTACATTCTACTTTGCACTGAGATGCATAAACCAATTTCTGAAGACACCATGAAATACTGCTGCTTCCCAGAACAGTAATCTTTAACCTCATGGAGACAGCTACTCAGGCAGGATTTGCATCAAAGGTTATCATTGAGAAACTCCAAATCCCAGGGCTAAGGCATTAAAAATGTCTGGAAGGCATTTGAGTGGCAAAAATCTTCCCAGTCCGGGACAGAGATGATTCTGTCTGAAACAGCTGAACAGGGAGCAAGATGAAATCCATCCTGGTTGAGGGAAATCTCTCTGGTTCTGGGAAGTCCTGGCCAATAAACTTCCCCACAATCTCACTGTATTCTAGAGGGAGGCGGGGGGAGGGAGAGAGAGAGAGAGAGAGAGAGAGAGAGAGAGAGAGAGAGAGAGAAGGAGGAGGAGGAGGAGAAGGAGAAGAAGAAGAAGAAGAAGAAGAAGAAGAAGAAGAAGAAGAAGAAGAAGAAGAAGAAGAAGAAGAAGAAGAAGAAGAAGAATAGGAAAAGGAGGAGAAAGAGAAGGAGAAGGAGAAGGAGAAGGAGAAGGAGAAGGAGAAGGAGAAGGAGAAGGAGGAGAAGAAGGAGAAGGAGAAGAAGAAGTAGGAGAAGGAGGAGAAGGAAAAGGAGAAGGAGGAGAAGGAGAAGGATATCTCTTCCATGAAAACCAGTTAGGAATGACAATTTCTGGTGGATTCCCTAAATGACAATTTATCTTGACTTTGAAGACAATACCTTATTCAAGATGTTGCTGTCATTTTCTATGCAAAGAAATGAAGAGATTTCAACTTCATCTTATTAAATTCAACCCAGTACTCATCATCTAATGCATATCTGCTCATGAGACTGAGACCCAGAAGGGACCTTAGTATCCACTCAATCCAACCACTTCATTTTACTAATGGGGAAACTAAGGCAGAACAGGGTAAGGATATACACCAAGGACAGGCATACACACCAAGTACATGGTAAAGGTAGGGCTTATGTTGCTGGTACTCTGAGTTCAGGGCTATTTCTCTAATATGGCACAGTAACAACTGCTGGACATTTGTAAGTTGTTCCCCAATGGTAGGTTGAGCCCTATGAGTAACACCCAATTCTTCTACATTCACTAGTGGTCAGTGGGGAAGTCTCATGACATCATGTACAATGGGTTTTCTAAAAGAAATGGGCTTCTGGGAGCCTGGGACAGGTATTTGTAACATCTTCTATGAGCATGGAAAGGGCAGGGGTGGGAGTAAAAAGCTGGATATTACTGTGCCCTGCTTCTCCATGGGTCATGCTTAAAGTTATTGCTGGTAGGTCATAGACTCAGATCGCAGTCCACTGTGACTTGATGTGAGACCAGTCAAGAACCAGACATTTTGCCACTGAGAAGGGATGTATATGAGTACCCCTAGCTAAAAGAGTGAAGCCCTTGGGTGCTGGTGGCTAGAAAGAATTCAGGAGGGTCAAAGTTGGAGCACGAGACCGGCTGATGAGGACCAAGGTTATGAGAAAGCCTGGTGTACTTCTTGTTCCAAAGGATCCCCAAAGCCTCTGATCAGTGTCATCGATGACCTCCACTAATGGTCCCTTCCAGTAAAGGATTCAGATGGCCATCTCAGGAGACAAACAGAAAACACAGAGCAGACCAAGAGGTCAGGCCAGCCCCCAGGACAATGGGTATTTCAGACCCAATAATCTTGCCAGACTAGAGCACTGGGCTGAACTGAATAAGATGAAGTTGAAATCTCTTCATTTATCTCCAGGCAGTGCTCCAGAATCCTCTATGATGCCCCAGAAAACTCTTTGTCTTGGAAGGTATCTCCAGTCCTAGAGTTCAGAATCCCCTCAGCCAGTGCAAACCCTTCTGCTGACAAGGTAGTTACCCTCAGGGCCCTCCCCACAAGCCATTTCATTTCTCTCCAGGGGGCAGTCTGTACTCTTCCATCTTGCCCTTCCTGTGCTGAATACCTTCCTTCCCCCAACCTTTGTGTGTTATTAGAGTGGAAGCTCCTTGAGGGCAAAGATTGTCCTTCTTTCTGCTTGTATTTTTATTTCTAGGGTTTAGCCTGGGGATACAGTAAGTACTTAATAAGTGTTTGTTAACTGGCTGATTTAAATCAAACATTTGCTCTATGATCGCTATGTGTCAGGTTCTATCTCCCAGACACTGGGGACATAAATCAGTCAGTCAGTCATTAAGCATTTATTAAGGCCTTACTTCCAGCTAAGCACTGTCTAAGGGCCAAGGATGCAAATAAAGGCCAAAGCCAGCCCCTGCCCCCAAGGGGCTGACAGTCTAATGGGGGAGACAACATGAAAATGACCACATACAAATATGGGCATCATCAAAAGAGGCCTCGTGACCAGGACCCTGAAGGCCAGAGGCTCATTGGACCTCATGTGGCATGGAGGGCTCAGTCTGGGCACAGTGTCTCACAAAAACATTGATGACCTGGCACGTGTCCAGCAGAAGATGGAGCCAGGCAGGGAGCCCAGGACAGAGGAGGACTGGCTGCCATTTGGAGATGTTTAGCCTGAGAGTCGATTTTATCCATGTGGAAGCCCTAGTGAAGGGCTCTCGTGTAGGGGAGGGAGACCTAGAAGCAGAACCGGGAGCACAAAGGAGTGAGGGAGGTGGAGAAAGGATCCCAAAAGAGGAAATTTAGGCTTGACTCCAGAACCATGCACAGGCTACCTGGGGCTCCCCTCCATGGAGGTCTTCAGGCAGAGGCTGTACCACCAAGTGTCAGATACGTTATCCAGATGTGGATTTTGTTACAGACCCGAGGTCCCTTCCTGCTCAGAGAATCTGCTTTCCTCATTCTGTGATACTTCCAGCTCTCTCATTCCAATTTAACGTTAGCTCCATCACATCCTAGTGACTTCTCCAGGGTGACTGAGAAAATGAGGCCTGTAGTTCCTCTTCTTGCCTCCAGGGGTCCCCATGCTATTCCTTCTTGCTTCTATTTGCCTTGTACATTTTCTTAGGTAAAACAAATGTTCAACAATATGGGCTAAAAGGCCTTGGGATAAGTGTTCCTGAGCCATCCCTCCCCATTAATTTATCCTTTTAGGTAGCCATTATTTTCAAGAGCAGAATCTGATCTCAGTGCACCACTGGGATTCGTTACCATCTTTAGTCAATCAGCTGAGATGCCCCATCTTTCAAAGTCTCTGTCAGGGTGTGGAATGTTTGCAAAACCAGCATGGATGCTTCTTAGTCACTTTAAAAGATTAGACCAAGAACGGCTTAATTTCATAATTCCATGAGAGTATCAGCAGGTCAGTCTATGACTCAGAAAACCATCCTGCAAGTCACTAATGATCTCATTCAATCTCTCAGGGCCACAGAGTTGGGACCAATGGAAGAGATGGGCTGGTAGGTGCCTGTGAACTGTGGTTTTACAATGTGTATCAGGGTTTCATCAAATTAGTCCAAAATGAAGGCAAGCCTCCCTTGTCTTCTTCCCTTTCATTTATCTTGAATTCCCCCCTCCCCAGACCCATAATGAGTCACTGACATTCGCCCAGGGATGCTCCAAATCACCAAACACTGCAATCTCTGAAGGATCACAATTGCAAGTGAGCTAAAGGGTAACAGAGAGTTGAATGATGGGCTCGGGAAAGCTTGGACCCATTAACAGGGATATTTGCCCACAAGGATCACTGTGGAAGATCTTATCTGGGAAGACCATCCTCAGAGAAGGAGGAAATCTGGCCACAAAGAAACAGTGAGTCATGGCAGCCAGGCAGGCTGCATGCTGCACTAGTGCCCATGGCCTAAGATGCCTCGGGGATGGCCCCAAGCATCATGGATAGATATTCTGTGGACCACTATTGTGGGGCAAGATCAAACTCTTCAGTCCAAGGGGTATAAGGAGCTGTGATCTGCACCATAGGATGCTCATGGGATTGTGTGACCATGGGAGTTTTGAGGTATTCAAGAACATTTTTAGAAATTATATTTTCCATTTCCAATTCAAGAAGCAGTAGGCTTATATACACTCCACCATTTCCAAAGCTCTGTAACCCAGCAAGGACCTCCCTTCAGCACTTCAAGTTCTAGTTTCTCCTACACCTAGCCAGTGAGTCTTCATGAGTTACTACAGCCCTCAAACACTGACCCCTGGGAGCCAGGCCTCCACAAATGAGCTTCTAGGGACTTGGGCATCAGGAAACAGGTGAACAATGTACCCATCCTTGCTCCCCTTCAAGTCAGAATTGGGTTGGCGGTTGGTGAGGCCTTGTGGGTTCCTTTCATGTTTTCTGTCCTTGCTAATAGGCTCCTGGGAGTTCTTTGTGTTTTCTTCATTTCCTGGGGATTATAAACATGAGTACTGTAAAACATATGAGGACCTATTATACTGATCTCTTTGAAAACTGAGACATGAACTGAATTCTGAGATTTTCTCATAGTTAGCCCTGTGGGGGGAAGCATGATGGAAAATACAGATTGGGCCTGGTCCATGTAGGCCCAAAGTTTAGGGAACTGGGTCTGTGCTACAGAAGAAGCAAACTCTTGAAGCCTGCTAAGGCTAGCAATTCACCCTGGCTTCTGAGATTCTGCACCAGCAAGGTTAAGACCCTCATTTTGTTACTGTGCTTTAGGATTGGACTAAGGCATTGCTGTACTTCCTGACCAGGAGCTCAGCATGGTTTCGGGATGGGCAACTTCGAGTTGGGTTATATGGATCTCCTTGGGGTCAATACATGAGACTAATCTCAGTGTTGAGACTCTTTGTCACCCCCTTCTCTCCTTGTGTCTTCCATGGCCACATCCATGGACTTGGGGAGTGAGATGATCGAGACCAAAAATGCTGATTGCTATTGCCTGGGAACCCCTGAAATGATGTGCTGCTAGGCTCCAGGCTTGGCCGCACAGAGCCCAGCTGATCTTTTCATGGCATGTTTCTTTCCCCTCAGAATGGGACAAAAGGAGGGATTAGTATTCCAGGCAAGGAGATGTGGACAGAAATATAATAAATGACTTATTTCAATCGTACTTACATTGATACCACTGTACTCACAATAACCCTAATAATGAGGCTGTCATTATCCCCACTGAGAATGAGGACCCTGGCCATGAAGTAGTGAGGGCACATCTTTGCGTTCTGCTCCACCTGCCTTTTGGTTCAGTTGATGTGATAAGAACAGGAGAGACACCAAGGGTTCCCAGAATCCTGAGAGGTTGAGGGATCCTTTAGGAGAAGAGCGCCAGGGTGGGAGATATCTTGTCACAGGAGGCAAGGGAGCTGGGTCTTGTTTGATGGAAAGGGAGGCATGGGCAGTCGGGGTTGGGGGAGGGGTGTTACCTGCTTCTAGGAAGAGGGATTATTGTTAGAGATGGCAAGAAAGAGAGAGGAAAGAAGATGAATCCAGAGGACAGTCATCCAGTTGGAGAGAAATGTGGGGAGGAGCACCTGGGACAATCAATCGATTGATTGACAAGCATTTCTTCATTGTAGACCCTGGCCATGCCTAGTGCAGGGTCTGAGGATGCACAGATAAAAAGAAAGCAGTGTTTGCCTTTAAGGAGTCCACCTTCTAGGGGGTAATTATTAGTTTTAATGTTTATGATGGTGATGGTGACCACCACAAGAGTAAGAGCTAGCATTAATACAGTACCTACTGTATACCAGGTACTGTGCTAAGCACTTCTATGAGTACAATCTCATTTAATCCTCGCAACACCTTGGGGGGGGGATCTATCATGGGCCCTGCTTTACAGTTAAGGAAATTGAGACAGGTGGCTTCCAGCCTCCTTATTCCAACATAACTGTTCTCCTCAAACCATCAGTGATCTCCTAGTGGCCAAATTCAGTGGCCTCTTTGAGCAAATACAAAATGCTCTGTTTGGCCTTTGAAGGCTTTCCTGCCCCAGCCCTCTTCTACCTCTACAGTCATCTCATACCTGACGCCGCAACAAATGCTCTTTGATCCAGTGACCCTGGCCTCCTGGGCATCCTATAAACACAACCCCGCCATGGCTCAGCCCTGGCCCTTCTCTCTGGCTGTGTCCTATCCGTATAATGTTCTCCATCCTCCGATCCAACTACTGACTCCCCTGCTTCCTTTAAGTCCCAGCTAAAATCTCACCTCCTCCAGGAAGCCTTCCTTACTTCTCTTCATTCCACCATTAATCATTTCCTGTTTATTCTGTATATAACTTGTTAGTGCATATTTGTTAGCAGGTTTTCTGCCAGATTAGTTTATAAACTCCATGAGGACAAGGACTGTCTTTTGCCCCTTTTAGTATCCCCAGCGCTTAGTGTACTGCCTAACACATAGTGGGTGCTTAATAATTATGCATTAATTGTTGGTGTCAGGTGTGTGTTGAGGGGGGAGGGGCAGAGGCATACTGAAAGGTGCTTGCCTTACCTATGTCGAGGGCAAGCCAAATAGGCTAGCCTCTCAGGAATGTGAGGAAAGACATCCCCCAAACACTGAGCAGTTTGTGGGCAATGGGCCCATGTCTTCTGTCTCTCCCACTGTGCAGGTACTGGCCTTCAGAGCCCACTCTGGGGCCAGGTGGAGGAAAGTAGGATCCTAAGCAAGTCCTTCAAGGAAAGATGGCTTAGACTCGGGTCTGTGTTTGGGAGATTCTGAGATCTCACCGTCTCCCTTTTAACTCACCTCCCATGGAATGCCCTGATCATCTCTGCCCTCGGGGACCTCATCTGTCCCCGATGGGGTCAGAGCCCTTTCCACTGGGACTTTCTGAGAATCTACAAAGACCCATCAGGGTCTTGTTGCCAATCCTGAAGCCTCTGAGTAAGCTAGAGACTCAACTTGCCCTAGCATAGAGTGGAGCTACCAGGTCCCTCCCCAGCCCAGCCCCACCAATGGCCATAAATGAGGCTTGTGAAGTTGGCAGGGAATGTGGGCAGAGCAGGACTGTGGGAGGGGGCTGTGAGGAAGGGGCCCTTGGTCATCAGGAGGGAGGGAACTCAGTGGTGTCTCACGAGGCAGAAGCTGTCCACCCAGACCCCTGCCCAGATGCACAGGAAGAGTATGGGGGCCCACACTTAGGCCAACTTAGGGGTGACTGACTTCTCAGATCTTCCCCAATGGATGGGGGAGATTCTGGCCAGCAGCTCTCCTTCTGGTCCCATGCCCTGCTTTCTGTATTCTCTGGTGCTCATTGAAGCTCTTAGGTATTCTCAGCTTAATTCCCACTCCCTCCAAAGAGGCAGGTGCCCCAGAACAAGGCAATGTTTCTCCTCAGGGGTCTGGGGCAAACCTGAGGCAGCAGGCAGATTCTCTGGCTGTCATTTGGAGCCCTGCCTGTAGCTTCCTCTTGGGATGACTAATTGATAATGAATTAATAGCCAATAACCTTTAGAAAAGGGCCTTTCCCAGGGTGGTAGCAGTAGGACCAGGCCAAAGCATCCCTCCAATGGTCTGACACATGGGAAAGTGGGTTCACACATAGAGGGGCAGAGGCCTCCTGGCCACTCCCATCTGCAGTGTTGAAGACCCCCTCAATCTTGGCAAATCTGGTCCAGTCTGTCCCAGGCTCCCAGGACACACACTGCTACCCCTTGCTGCCAGGGGCTGACTCAGGGTGTGGATGGGAAGGTAGGAAATCCCAAATCCCCTGGGCCCTTTGAAGTTTGCAAGGTCTTCTTCTGCGCAAAGCAGAAGTGGGCTGGGGAGAGGAGACCCAAGGCCAAGACAAAGGCCTCCCCCCAACCCTGGCAGTCCCTTCTTGGGAGTTTAACTCCAATGCTGTGCTCGGGATGACTGCAGAGCCCTGCTCTCCTGATGAGGGAGTCCTCATTGGGCCTGGCCCCTGCCATGCTGGTTTTCCCCTCCCCCCTCCAGTTGTTCCCTGGGTGGGCTCTGTCCCTTCCTCCCTCCCTGCCTTGTCTCCCTCTCTGCTGATGTGATTTTCTCAGGAGTTGAATCTACTGTTTTGTTTTTCAGCACAGTGCCTGGCACCCGGTGAGCCTCGGTCCAGCAATCCTCTGACCACGCTGCACCGACCCTCCAATGGTCTGCTCCCTTCCAGTGACTGCGGGATGATGGCCAGATTAAGTCTGTCAGGGAAAAGGGTTGTTTTGGAAGTGAGAATTGATGACAGCCCCTCTAGCCAGGTGCTTCCCGAACTGAGGACAGCGGCTTCCCTTCCTTGGGGAATGAGCATGACCTGAATTTGCAGGATGGGTGCAAGCTTCTGTAAGATCCAGAGACAGCACTGCTGTTCAACCTGGTCTGACCCAGGAAGTGGCTCACATCCAAACCCTGTCCTCCAAGAAAGTCCAGTGTCTAGCATGATGACTGAGTCCCCCAGAGCCCTGCCCCAGCAATCGCCAGCAGGCATTTATTAGGCCCCTACTGTGTGCAGAGCACTGTGCTAGGCACTGGGGATGCAGGCACAAGGAAGAGACCTATGGGGCAGAGCTGGGGGAGACTCCAACCCCAGGGAGCTTTGACAGAAGGAAACTGGAGGTCCTTCCTTTGTGCCCTGGGTCATCTGGCCTCCCAGAGGAGTGATCACAGAGGAGGGGGACAAGCTGGAGGGGGAGGCAGCCCCCTCCCCTCAATGAGGGGGAACTCTTCCTCACTGTGCCCCTCCTTCGTCTACTCCACAATCAGCATGTTGCATAGTCAGGGCTTTATTTCCCATGGTAGATGTAAGGAGTCACCCCTTTGAGTTCTTCAGAGGGGACAAAGGGCACACATGTGATCCCCATTGAACCCCTCCAGCAGCCCTGCGAAGTCATTGGATCCCTTATCCCCATTCCCCAGATGAGAACACTGACGCTCAGAGGATCAGGTTCTGCAAGGGTTACATGGACCCAGGTCTTCCTGACTTTGAGCCTGATAGCATCACCCTCTGCCTCCTCAGAAGCCCCCCGCCCCCATGGCTACAAAAGTGAAATGACCTGTCTGAGGTCCCACAGTGAGTCCGTGGCCGTCCCTGGACCCCGATAGGGAGATGGGGAGCTGGGAATCATTAACTCCACCCCTCCCCCTACTGAGGACCCGAGAGGTCCTATAGATCACCCACAATTACCAAGGTGACAAATGCCCAAGGCCTTCTGCCTCCAAACACATCCCGAAGCCTATCAGGGCTTCCTCTTGGTGCTTCAGGGCCATAGTCTTCCCCCAGGGGACTGGAAGGAAATGGGGAAAAAGCAGGGGTCAAGCTGAGGATCCCCAGTTACATCAGTGGGAGAGAGGCCTGTGTGTGTCATTTGTGAAATGAGTGGGATGAGCTGAGTATTGCATCTAGAAGGCAGGGACTCCTGCCCCAGGATCTGAGGACCCCGCCCCTCTCCAGGCCACACCTTCCTCCCTGTAGAAGGAAGAGGTCCAGCTAGATGCCTCTGAGCTCCCTTCAGCTCTATCAAATAATCTCGTTAATCATATTGACTAATCGATATAATAAAATTACATCAAATAATATTACCATCAAAAGAGATAATATTTGCAAAGTACGTACTACTGCACACAGTAGGTGCTTAATAAATGATTATTCCCCTTCCCCCGTTACCCTCTTTCCCCCTCCCTCATTATTAGGGCTCATTTTAGAGGCAGCTAGGTGGTATAGTAAGGAAGACCTGAATTCCAATCCTGTGGCATATGCTTACCCTGGGTAAGTCACCTAGCCTTTGTGTGCCCTGTTTTCCTCATCTGTAAAAGGGGCATAACCAGGGTTGTTGTAAGATAGCACGAGATGTCTCTGAATCACTTTGCAAACCTTAAGGGCTCTAGAAACATGAGCTATTTATTATTAGATTCCACGATCCCTGAAAGTTCTCTGAGGGTAGCTTCCTTCCTGCCAAGGCCCCTGTGGAGAAGCTGGGGAAGCAGCCCTGGGCTCACAGGCTGTGTGAGCAGCCCCTTCTCAGTGCAGCAGACCAGATACCAATTGTGGTCGTCCTAGGACTAACTCCATTCCTGATGGGCAGAGGACACGGAAAGAGGTGGTTCTCTGGGGGCAGAGAGAAGCAGATACCATAAAGGGTGTGTGTGTGTGTAACAACTGGGCAATGGCCTCTAGCCGGGGATGCCAGCCTGCCTGCCCTCCACTTCAGAGGCTTCCTGCTCACTCCTGTAGGAGAAATCTCAAGAAAGCCATTTGGCCAGACCCAGGGGACAGACTTGACAGCAGATAGGCTGGAGGGGACGAGGACCTGGGGTGGCCAGGATGGCGGATGGGGGGAAGCCAAGGCAAGGCAGGCGGGCAGCAGCACCTAATTCTTTGGGGCTGTCCCCTCGGAGCACACCAGGGGCTACTCCAGGCCAGGCTCAGCTCATCCATCCGATGTCATTGCAGTCCCATGGCCCTCCTGGGAAAGAACATCTGAGCTGCTGAGACAGGAGATAAGTGCTAGGCTCAGCCAGTTGTGAAATTGGTTAAAGGGGAGGAGAGATGAGCCCCCGAACGATAGCCTTTTACAACTGGGCTAATATTGCAATAAACACGTTGATACCTGCCCACCCCCTCCCTCTCCTTCTCCTCCCTCCCCTCTCCCACCCTCCACTGCCCACAATTCTGAAAACTCTACATGCTATTAGAGATAGCAGAACAAGGCTTTGGGAGCAGAAATCCTTGATGGAGAGGAGAAATAGGTACGACAGAGGGGGCAGGGTGAGCAAGGACACTCCCACCAGGGCTTGCAAGACACAGGCTGAGGGCCAAGACACCAGGGGAGGTCCCTTCCCTTGGGGAGGCCTAACTGCTTGGAGGAGAGATGCCTAGAGAAATTATGTTTGCCATTTGATGACCCTACATATGAGCTCTTCCATCCCTGCTGACCCCACTCCTCTCCAGTGGAGCCCCGTGAGGGATGAGGCAGCCATGATGGGCCGATGGCAAGACGGAGCCAGCAGCCAAGATGGGGAACCCAAGGATGACCTCAAGTGAGACTTGCGTGTTGGTCGGAGCCTACCAAAAATATTTCTGCCAAGCGTGGTGCTGAGCGTGGGCGATGAGGGACAAGCTTTGGGCCTCCCTGCTGCTGGGGAGCGCACGTTCACCCAGGGGAGGCCCAGGGCATAGGGTAAGCACCTTCCTCCCAGGCTGTTGTGGGGATTCAATGAGGCAGTATTGTAAGGCACTATGGAAATGATATTATCATTCATCATTTTTAATAATAATATTGTTTTTTTTGTTGTTACCACCACCTGTCTAGACTGATGCCTGGCCTAGGAGCACAAACCCAAGAGGAAATCCACCCAAGCTCCTGAAAGCCTCTCGCATGTTACACCATCACCCACCTCTGAGCCTTTGCATTTCCCAAAAGTATTCTTCCTCACCTTGGCCTTTGGGGGTTCCTCACACCCTCAGTCCTTTCAAAGCCCAGTTCATGTACCATTTACCCCCAGAAGTCAGCCTTAATCTCCCCTCATTCCTCTTGAACACTTGGTAACATTTGTGGCTGTGAACCACCCTGTGCACCATTTTCCCTCTGAGTTTCCATGGACATGCTTTCTCTTGGTTCAATTTCTATCTAGTTGGCCATTCCTCCATCTCCTTTGCTGAATCTTCATCCATATCATGCTCTGGAACTGTGGGCATCCCCAACGTTCTTGCCTGGGGCCACCTTTCTTTCCTTCTTCCTTCCTTTGTATCTTCCTTCCTTCCTCCTGCCTTCCCTTCTTCCTCCTCCTCCTCTTCCTCTTCCTTCTCTCTCACTCTCTCTCTCTGTCTCTCTCTCTGTCTGTCTCTCTCTCTCTCTCTCTCTCTCTCTCTCTCTCATCTCATCTCATCAGTTCCCATGGGTTCAATTAGCTTCCCTCTGCCAAGGATTCCCACATCAGTCTATCCTGCCCTGTTTCTGTCCTGTGCTTCATTTCAGTACAACAAAATGTCCATTGGATATTTCAAACTGGACGCCATATAAGAATCTCATGCTCAGCTTGTCCACAACATAATTCATAATCTTTTCCCAAAAGAACTGCCCCTATTGTTGTCTTCCTCATTGGAATGTGAAGTAACTCCTTAAGCAAAAAGACTCTGTTGGGTTATTCCTTGTACCTCCTTGCTTAACACAGCTCCTGGCACACAGAAAGGGCTTAAGACATATTCACAGAAGACTGATTCATAAAAGCCTTTGTTGGTTCTTAGAAACTTGAGCTGATTGTTAAATGACTCAGAACCTGCTCCCAATTTGCTGTGTGACCACAGGGATCCCATCTGCTTTCTAGCCTTGGTTTCCTCATGTGTACAAGGAGGGCCTCAGAGTCTGTTCTCCCCAAGGTCCCTCCCAACTAGTGCACTCTTAAGACCTGAGTCGTGACCAGAGTAATAGAATAATGTTGGGGCCTTTGAGGCCCACTCTTAGCTGAGCCTCCAAACATATAATCTTGATGATAGAGGCTGCTGTGGCTATAGCTGACCACCAGCTCAGAAATTAATGGGGGAATCCTCTCCACTGGCTACTCTGTCTATCCTCAAGGAGCAGTCATGACCTTGGCACTTTTTTTTCTTTTTTTTTCTTTCTTTAGTTTTTAAATTTAAATTTATTTATTTAACTTATTTGATTTTCAGCATTGATTTTCACACCAGTTTGAATTACAAATTTTCTCCCCATTTCTACCCTCCCCCCCCCGACTCCAAGATGGCATATATTCTGGTTGCCCTGTACCTTGGCACTTTTAACTTCTGAAAAAACAAAATCAGAAAGGATTCAAAGCAATCCTGCAACCCAGGCCTGAGACTCCCTAGAGAGGAGAGAAGGTCTCATCCCTGTCAGAATCATCCAGACGGTCACTGAAACAGACCTGTGCTCTCATCAACTTTAACAGACAAATTTGGTTGGGAGTAGGTGAGTGGGGAGGGAGACCTTGAACTTCAGGACCTAAGGCCTTAGAAGCAGAGACAGTAGTGCACACCTCTGTGGGCAATGACCTAAAGATCTAAGAACACCAAGGGTGACCATTAGACAGACCACCACTGGGGAAAGCAGTAGGGTAGAGCTAGGTACTGAAGAGCTCACCCCAGGTTAGGGGCAAGGGGTGAGGAAGGAGACCAGAGGAAACTACCATCTGAGAGTTCACTGTTTTAATTAATTATTCTCATTAACTATTTCTTAAGCTCAGATGAACTTATTTGCTTTAGGACTATCAAGTGTCATTAATATTCCCTAAAATTTCATTTCCCTGGGACAAAGCCCCTGTTGTTACCTGGGTTTTGGCTCTGATATCTTTATTCTCTTACTCATGGAGATGGGATAGGACGAGATTACCTTTGAAGGGTGCTTGGGAGGAAGACAAGATTCCCTAAACATGGAAGAAAACATGATTCAGTACAAGAATTCTTGCTCCCCTTCTACCTCTCTGATTTCTCCTTCTCTCTTTTTTGCTGGATCCTAATCTCAATTGTGCTCACTAATGCATCCCCCAGGGCATTGGTGCCCCACAGGGCTTTCTCTCAGGTCCTCTTCTCTTCTCCTTTTACGTTATGCCACTTGGTGATCTCATGATCTCCTAAGGATTCAATCATTATGTCTTTGCAGATGACTCTTAGATCTCCTTGTTCAGCCCTAACTTGTCTCTCAAGTTCCAGTCTTGAATCTCTGCCTTTTAGGTATCTCTAACTGGATATTCCAATGACATCTTACACTCACTGTGTCCAAAACTTAAGTGATGATCCTTCCCCCTAAATCCTGCCCCTCTGCCACATTCCCTATGACTGTAGAGGGCAATGCCCTCCTCCAAGGCCTCCTGGATCATGACCTTGGGGGTCTTCCTGGCCTATTCGCTCTTACTCCCTATATCCAATATGGCACCAAAGCCTGTCAATTTCACCTCTGCAGCATCTCTTGTTGATTTCACCTGTGCTGCATCTCTCCTATAATGCCCCCTCTTCTCCACTGATTCAGCTCCCACTCAGCAGACCCTCATCCCCTCACACCTGGACTGGGGCAACTGCTACTGAGGGTTCTGCCTGCCTCAAGTCTCTCCCTACTCCAGACCATCCTCCATTCAGCCACCAAAGTAATTTTCCTAAAGTGAAGGTATAACCATGTCACCACCACCCCCACTCAATAAACTCCAGTGGCTCCCTCTGGCCTCCAGGAGGAAATACAAACTTATCTGTCCTTCAAGGCCTTTCGTAACCTGCCTCTTCCTACATTTCCAGTCTTCTGGCATCTTCTTTCTCTCTGTGTACCCAGGGATTCAATAGAACACCAGACTCCTGGCTGTTCCATGAACATGACACCATTTTCTGACTGAGCAGGTTCATGGGCACTCCACCATGCTAGAATTTCTTCCTTCTTCATCTCTGCCTATTATCTTCCTGGTTTCATTTAGGTCTCAGCTAAAGCCTCACCTTCTGCACCACCCCCATCTCTTTAGTACTAGTGGCTTTCCTCTGTTGATTCTCTCTGATCTATATTGTCTATAGCTGGTTTTCATAGTCGTTTTCATATTGTCTCACCTTCTTTTGTTAGTGATCTCCTTGAGAGCAGAGATTGTTTTATTTTGTCTTGTTTTTGCCTTAATTTTCCTAAGAGGTAGCTAGGTGATGTGGTAGACAGAGTGCTGGACCTGGAGTTGGGAGGACCTGAGTTCAAATCCAATCTCAGATACTTCCTAGTGAAGTGAACTTGGACTAGTCACTTAACCTATGTTTGCCTCAGCTTCCTAACTGTAAAATGAGGATAAAATAGCATGTACCTCCCAGAGGGGTTGTGAGGATCAAATGAGTTAATATTTGAAAGTGATTAGGCCAGGGCCTGTACATGATAAATGCTGATTGTTTGCATCCTATCTTTTACACTTACTGCCTTTGTGACCTTAGACAAATCATGTGACCCTTTAGGGTCTCAGCTTCCTTAGTTGTAAAAATGAAAGGGTTGGGCTAGAAGAAATATGATCTCCCAGTTCTAGATCTATGATCTGAATTGGAGAAACCTGACAGAATCCTGTACTTTCTCCAATGTTCTCTCCCCATCATCTGCCTCTTAGAATCCTCACATCTCTTCAAAGCCCATTCCAAGTGTCCCCTGCTGTATGAGAGCCTTCCCAATCTTCCTACCTGGTAGGGACCCCCCTGCCCTCCCTCAGAAGGTCCGTTGTATTTTCCTTGATTCTACTTTGTTTTGATTTATCTGAGTTGTTTCTTGATGACAAAATTGAAGGCAAGGAGCATTTCATTTTTGTCTTTTTTCCCCAGTTGTTGTCTGTCCTTTGTTTTGAAAGAGGACAAGTGACATCATGGGTGATATCTTATCTTGTGCGTGACTTGGATTTAAGTCAAGCAGAGTCCCACAAAGTAGTCAGTCTCATTCCTCCAGTGTCATCAAAGTCCAGTGGCAAAACAAAAGTCAGGATGACTAGAGATGGCCTGAGATGCAGCAGATGACCTTGGTGTCCTCATGTCTTTCCAAGCTTTAAGCACTCCACAGTGTCTGCTTTAGCTGCCTTCATGGCCCTTGGAACAAATTGTTCTCATCTGTCCATTCTGCCAGGGAAGTCTTCACATGCTTGGGGTGGACATGCCCCAAACACACCAATGGTGAGTCACTAGAGAAAGGGTAGGATCAAAAACACTCCACTCCATTTTAGCCTGATACCTTAACTAGGTAAGAACAGGTGTCATTTATTTATTCAATCAATCAATCACAGGCTTTATACTGTGTGAAAATTCCTTCAAATTGCAGGGACTTTGAAAAGAATGACTGGAGAAACAAAACAAGCATAAACTATTTTTTGCCTTTGTCAGGGGAAGCATACCAGTGGGGGCTCAAGTCTTTGTCACTTGGGGTTCACCACTGACTCCTCATGGATATCCCTAGATTTCTCAAGGAGATATTTAGCCAATGTCTGAGACCTGAACTCACCTACAGAGTGGGAGTTGGAATGATGACATTCTTGAGTTTTATGAGTTGTATTTGTCCAGCAGCTGGTGCAGAGTAGGCTTTTAATAAAAGCTTTTGGATTGATTGGCCTCTAATTTATGGCACTCCACACTTACTCACTCCTAAGGCAATGCTCCCCCACCAGCGGCACATGCCTCCCACAGCCTCTGCATGAACAGAGCAGTGGGAGGGATTGGGGCTGACCTCACTCCCACAGAAAGCCCACATGAGTGAATACTAGCCTTATTAGAAGGATCACCTGCTCCTTGGCATGGGGATAATTTAATTAGAAGGTCTCTGAGTTCTTTGCAGTTCTCCTTCAAAATAAAAACAAACCACCCCGAACGGCCAAATCTGCCTATCCCTGCCCCAGCCCAGTGAGCCTGCTGGGCTTCATGAATAATCTCTCACTTATACATATGTAGTAAAATATTAAGAATACAGAGTGTATAAAATTTTAATACACACACAAAAAATCTTTACAGCCTTCTCACTCACTAAGTGGTCCCCTATTAAAACAAAATAAATCTCCATCGGAGGGGATGGGGACAGATGTGCTGCCTACCCCATTGCAAGGTCCCCAAAGGCTCTGTCTTCCTCCATGGTGTCAGGTGCAATAAAACACAATCATCTCAAGGGAAAAAAATATAAATTAAAGCAGTTGGATGAAGGTTTACTTCCTGGGTGCTTAAAAACCTTGTGATTCCCCTGATCAATAACTGGCAGTCCCATTAGATTTTATGAGGCTAAATATAGATTTTCCCAATTGACACTAATAACTATGGCCCATCAGGACCTTATAAAATGTGGACTGATCCTTACTCCTGTTGTAAAGCTTCATCACTTCCAAGCTGTCTCCATCAGCAGTACATAGCTCACACAGAGTGGAGGGGAAGCCAATTGAAGAAAGGCAGAACCTGGAGCTTCCTCTGGACCAGATACCCAGCCCTACCCTTCTGAGTCCACCCCGTCAAGACCAGAGCAATAGGAAAGGCAATGGAAAGATCAAAGAGGAGAAGAGAAACAGGAGAGCCATGGGAGGGGCAATGGGCAGATGGAGGAGGAGGAGGAAAAGGGAAGGAGGTTCCTATCAGGGCCACCTTTGTGTGGCAAAATCTAATAGGCACAGGACAGTCAGGGTACAGGTGGGTGAATGAGCTGCTGCTCTCTGCCCATCAGAATGGCAAGGCCTTGTAAGGAGCTGGGAGGCTGACCCAAAGCCTTTGTCCCATAGGGGCACCAAGGACACACTGATCAGGAATGGGACTTGCCCAGTATCACAAAAGAAAGATTTTTTTTTGTTCTATGTGGATCTAAAATCTACTTGTCTGGACTCCCTGGCTTAGTCCCTGAGCTTCCTTAATAAACATTAAAATGCACAATTCTTAATGTCTATGGAGGTTTAAGTGAACGTGGCATCTCTATTTCCAAAGACCCACAGTGTCTCTGGGTGGGAATTCTCTCCAGTGGTCTGATCCCTCCACACCTTGGCTGCAACATAGATGCTTTGGAAAAAGGTTGGAATCTCACTCCACCATTTTTCCTGATCTACATTTGGGCAAGTCCCTTCCTTTCTCTAGAGAATGGCCTTTGGTCTCGTTCACCTCTAAATTTAGGCTTCTGTTATCCTAAGGCCTGCGTTGGCACCCCAGCTTTGCCATATGCTATATGTATTGCCATGAGTAGGTAGAAAGACTTCATCTTTTAAGCTGCTTCAGTTTCCACTTCTGGAAAATGAGAGGCTTGGACTGTATCATCCTTCCAGGTGTAAATATATGACCTCATATTCCCATACTTTTCATGCTTCATCATGGCTAACTAACCATGTAGTTGGGATGGGTCATACTGAGATAGGATAATCCTTGGGTGGCAGATCCAGGCCATTGCAAGGCCTACATTCAGAAGCTTTCCAATTTAGGGCCCCTCCCAGACTTTACATTTTACTTGTATGTCTAAGGAGAACCTCACACCCATTCCATACTCCATATCATGACCCAGCAACAAAGGGTGGGTGAGGTGGGAATACTTGGATACAAGTCTGAAAAATAAACAGGATGCTTTCAAGATTGGAATGGAGCTCAGTGGCCATGTGAGGCACTGCACTATAGAGCAGGCCTGGCAAGTACCCACCCAGACCTGGCTTGAAGACCTAAATAAAGAAGCCACCATCTCTGTAGGAGACAAGTGGGACAGTTCCAATTGCTAGCAAGTTTTTCCCTGACATCAACACAAAATATTAATTAATCAACAAACATTGATTAAACATTAATTATATGCCACGCACTGTGCTAAGCTCTGGGGAGACAAAAAAAGGCAAGACAGTCCCTGATCTCAAAGAGCTCACAATTGAATGGGGAACATAACATGTAAACAAACATATATGAAGCAATTTATATATATAGGATAAATAAGAAATAATCAAAAGAGGCAAGGCACTGTAATTAAAAGGAATTGGGGAAGGCTTCCTGTAGAAGGCAGGATTTTAGTTATGATATAGAGAAAGCGAGAGAACTTAGTAGTTGGAGTGGAGGAGGGAGAGCATTCCAGACATGGGAGAAGGCTCCAGAGAATGCCAGATCCAAGAGATGGAGGGTCTTGTTTGTGGGACAACTAGGAAGCCAGTGTCACTGGATCAAAGAGGAAGGTAAAAGAAGAATGGGAAGGTAGGAGGATTCCAGATTGTGAAAGGCTTTAGATACCAAGCAGAACATTTTGTATTTAATCCTTGAGGCCAAAGCCAATGAAGTTCATTGAGAACTGGGTCATATGGATAGACTTGCATTTTAGTAAAATCATTTTGGTGGCTGACTGGAGGATGCTGCTGAAGGACACCCATAGTAAAAGAACATGATCCAGAGGAAGATCTGGCAAAAGAGACAGGGGAGGAGCAGTCATTGAGGGAAGCAAGAACCAGGAGAGGGCAGGAATGGGGAGGGGGAAGTAACTGGGGACAGGATGAATGAGGGGGCATCTCAAAAACCTAAAGAGAAGAGAATATGCAGGAGGAGAGAGTAATGAGTGATCACACTGACCCCAATATGGTTCTCAATGGAAGAGCTCCTGCCAGACTGGCTTTCTTTTTTTTTTCTTAAAAAGGTAGATGAGAAAAATGCAGTGGATGTGGTATAGCTTGATTTTTGCAAAGTTTCTGATAAAGTTGGTAATGCTCTTCTTCTGGAGAATATGGAGCCTTGTGAGCTCTACAATGATACCATTAGATGGGATTTGGAACCAGCTGATCAGTCAGACTCAAAGAGCTGGTATCAAAGATGCCATTGTGTTAGGCGGTCTCTGTTGGAGTGTTCTAGGAATCAATGCTTGGCTACTAGGAGGTCTCCAGTGAAGGATCCCTGGCATCAGTGCTTGGCTGTTGGGAGGTCTCCAGTGGAGGGTCCCTGGGACCAGTACTTGACACTGTACTGTTTATCATCTTTGTTAATGACTTGAATAAAGGCATGTTCATCAGATTTTCAGATGCCACAGTGTGAAGAGGGAGAGCTAATATAATGGATGACATTGAGATCCAAAAGAATCTTACCAGGCTGGAGTATCAGAGTGAATTTAATAAGTTGGAATTCAATATGAATGACCCACTGACAAGATGAATGAATGAATAAAATACATTCACTAAACGCTGACCATGTGCCAGACACTGTGCTAAGCACTCCTGATACAAGAATAAAAATGGAGGCAGCTCCTATCCTCAATGAGGGAAGATAACAAATGTGGGGAATTGGTGAGTTTGGCTTTGGGGGATGAGAGAGGAGGTGAGCTGACTCAGAGAACTGCCATTTGACATACACTGACCAGAAACTGTGCTATTACTGATTTAATAACTGTGTCTAGAACAAGTGGGGGAAAGTCAGGATGGGGGGGAGGGGATGAAGAAGGTCTATATTTAACACCTTTTGCATCCACTTAGTCAAAAAGTGAGTTGTTTAAGTATATCCAGTGACAGAAGGCTCACTTCCCCCTGGGGCAGCTCAATCTCTTTTGGACAGCTCTCAACATTAGAAAAGTGTGCCTTACATCAGTATTTGCAGACTAGAAAATGATGCCAGCAGGGTTGGGAGCTGTTTTTCTCTTTGGCAACAATGCACTTTTTCCAGGATCTATGAGAGAGTCTCCGGTTTTGACAGAGTTCTGGAATGTCTCTGCTTCCAGCCAGTGAAAATTACGGATTCATCTTCGGTGAGAACAACTCCCTGGATGCTCCTGTTGAATGGCTCTCTGTTCCTCCCTGGGGCTTCCAGGGGAGGACTAGATAGATGTCGGGGAAAACCTTGCAAACAACTGGAACTGTCCCAATCACCTCCAGAGGAGGTGGCATCCTCGGGAAGGTCTTCAAGCCAGGTCTGGGTTGGCACTTCCTTGCTCTGATTCACAAAGGCTCATATACCTATACATACATCACACAGACACATATGTACATATGTGTGTATATATGTGTTGCATGTAGGTCAATTGAATCACTCACTTAAAATACCTAAAAGCATGCTGCATCCTGATATCTTTCATATGCCCTCAACAGGAGAACAGAAACCTAGGGAGGTCTCCTTCCTCCTGTTGTTGGGCTTAAACAGAAAGGGACGAATCAAACTAAGCACCAGCTATGTGGCTGTGAGGCGTGTCCTTCTCCAATTGCACCAAGGTGCATCTTCATGGAAAACAGGCAGGATTCTGTCCTCTAAATGGATTCAAAATAGAAACGATCTGATGAATTAAACACACTGATATGCTGTTGGTGGAGCTGTTCATTGTCCTAACCATTCTGCAAAGAAGGGAGGAATGTTGCTGAATCAAAGGCTAAATTCCCTTTGGCCCAGGGCTCCCACAGCCAGGCACATACCCCAAGGAGGGGAAAGGCAGAAAGGAAAGGCTCACTGACAACACTGCTATGATGGCCAAAATTGGAAACTAAGTGGACCCTCGTTGATGAGGACATGGCTAAACCAGGTGTGGTGCATGGATTAATGGGCTATGAGGGAACCTTAGGACATGATGACTATTTAGAATCCAGAGAAACAAGGGAAGACCCATTAACTGATGCAGACTGAAGGGGAAGGTCTAGGAAAACAGCACACACAAAGACAACAGCAATGCCAGTGGAAAGAGTAGATGAGGAAGTATATGCATTCATGAATGTATGTCTATATATGTGTCTTGGTATATGCACTCACTTATACCTATGTGTGCATATGTCTGCACAAATATGCATATATCAGGATGTTTCCCCAAGACTTATTACAGTTTTAAGCTTATAACTGTGGTAAAACTCAGGAATACCCTGTGTACATACATAGATACACAGCAGCAAACATGCATACATACATGTATACACACATATATCTGTACATATTGTAAAAGTAGGGAGCCGATGGAATTCATCACCTCCTACCATTTAAAGTAACTAACAAGATGCTGCCTCCTGATACTTTACCTTTGCCAAGTGCACCCACATCTATATTGAACCCATAAATCTATCACTATCGAAGGCACTGAACTCATTGAGACAGGTCCTTAACCCATTTAGAAAGAGTGACACCGTGGGCAGAAGAGAACGGATGCTGCCATGAAGAGAAGGTGATTGATCAAGTAGCCTCATTCATGCCCCATAGGTCTGGGAAGAAGTAACCGACTGATTCAGCCCCAGCACACCGGAATGTCTGCTTGGACCAGGATTGAAAGCAGTTCCAGCTCAGCCCCTGGGAGGGAATCACTGGGAGCTTCAGAGGTCCTCTACCTCCTCTCATTCACCCCGAACAGACCACGACTTTGTATACTTTGTCACATCAGAGGATGCTGAGGTTTCAGCAGTGTTATGGGAAAGTGGCTGACAGCAGGGTCTCTGGAGCCAAGATCAAGCTAGGCACATTGAGAAAAGGCATTTTCAGGACTTTATTAAACAATGAAGACTCTTCCAACTCCTCAAAGATTGACTAAAAACCCACTGAATACAATTGGTGGGTTTCTTCTTAAGCATCTTGACCTTTGATCCACAGCCTTTTTGTGGAGTCTAAACCAAAAGGAGACTATGCTTTTCTGTGGGTGTGTGTGGATGTGTGTGTACACATGGAGGTGTTGGCATGTGTGTGTGCATGTGCTCATGTGTGTGCATGTGGGGTGTGGGCATGTGTGTGCATTGTATGTGCGTTTGCTCATGGGTGTATGTGTGTGTTCATAGGGATGTATGTGTGTGCATGCATGTGTGCTCATGGGTACGTGTGTGCATGTGGGGGATGTGCTCATGGGTGTGGGTGTGGGTGTGCTTACAGGTGTGGGTGGACTCAGGGTCTGGCTAGATTAGCACCATGCTCAATGGTTACATGGACTTTGCTCTATCTGGTAGGTGTTTCTGGTCATGTCAAAATGCCATCATCATCATCACCATTATCATCATCATCATCGTCATCACTGCTATTATCATTGTTTGGGCTACCCTTGGGGCTGCAGTTCTCTAACTCTGTACCCAGAGGAAAACATAATAGCTTAGTTATATGATTTTAGCTCTTTGAGACCACCAACAGTTCTGTTTTTCCTGGAACCAAGAGGTGCTGAATAAATACTTATCAACCGAACCACCTTAGTTTCATTGGCTTGGAGCAGGAAGAGACTTTACCTCTTCTGTCCTCTGACCTCCAGGGAACTGCTGAGGGCACTAAGAATGGAAGGGGGAAATCTAGGGCTGAGTGAGAGATTTGGAGCCAGGTTGAGGGGCTCAGGGAGCAGGCAGCAGGGCCCAAGACAAGGCCTAGAGCCCAGCCCTCCCTGGGAAGGGGATCAGGAGAGCTCCCAGCCTGGGCAAAGCAGCAAATTGCAGCCTTAGCTTTGGGCAGTCCAAGCCAACCCTGCTTTGGCAGATGCCATTCTGGCTCTAAGACTGGCATTGCCATCAGTGTACAGCTGAGAAGTGTGCTCCTGGCATGTTAATGCATGGGTGGTCACCTGCATTAGCCGTGACAGGAGAGAGGATGTGACAAACAGCCATAGCCGTGCCGAGGGGTCAAACGTTCAGCCTGTCCTCTCTCTGAACTCACTGCGTGCAGCCAACTCTTGTAGCCCATATATAATGCATGAAGGCAGCGAGGCAGAATCAGATGCCTGGAGTGGCAGGCAGCAGATGATGGATCTGGCGGAGGCACCTACATCACCCCTGCCTTGGGAGGCATCTCCTCTCCAACATTTATGGCTGCAGTTTATGGGCAAAGCAGCCTATCCCCTACCTGGGCACCTGGCCCTGTAGCTCCCCTGCACACTTTCTCCTCCTTCATCCCAGACCCTCTGCAGGGGCTCGGGTCTCTCTTCCTTCAGTGGCATCAGCCGGGGATCTCCAGGGATGATGGAGAGAGTGCCTTTGTACAGTCAGAGCAGTGGGAGAGGCCACCAAGTGTGCAAATGCTCACCTCTTCAAATTCTGTTTCAAGATTTCAGCAGATCTTCTAAAATATACAAAACTAAGCTTTCCCCTTCTTCCCTGACCCTCAGAGATGGTGATGTGAGAGGTGAGCATGTGCTTGGCCATGCCCAACTCCAAACCTCCTTCCACCCAGCTGCCAGCCTAGAGTCTGTATTTCTGAGGCAGCGTCTATCTCCTCAGCATTGTCTTGTATGCACTGATCTATGCTGTGCTATCTTACTCAATAGAATGAAAACCCCTTGAGGTCAGGACAATGCCTGACACATAGGAAAAGCTTGATCAATGCTTGTTGATGGATTGATTGAATAGGACACTTCTGCTTTTGTAAAGATTCATCATCCTGAGTTCAAATCCAGCTTCAGACACTCACTAAGCTGTGTGACCCTGGGCAAGTCACTTAACCATATTTGTCTCAATTCCTTATCTGTAACATGAGCTGAAGAAGGAAATGGCAAACTACTCCAGTATCTTTGCCAAGAAAACCCCAAATGGGGTCGTTGAAGAATTGGATATAACTGAAATGACCGAACAACAACACCTTTATTAAGTGAACTCCAAGAACAAGAAATCTCTGGAACTCATCAAAATGAACCTGAGTTCTTTGGGAAGGAATTCCCTAATTTTGTCTCTGTATCTCTGTCTGTCTCTCTGTCTCTTTCTCTCATTGTCTCTCTTGCACACATATGTGCATGCATGCATGCATTCATACATACATATACGCATACACAGTCACGGCTCATGTTTCCAAGGTGCTCTTAGAGTTCTAAAAGGCTTTCTTCTTAACAACCCTGAGAGATTTAGGGTGATTTTCCCTAAGTGATAGATGAGGAACTGAGTCCCAGGGAGACCCAGGGACTGGCTCAGGGTCATGTGCCTAGTAAATTTCTTAGTCAAGAGTCAAAAGCCTATCTCTTGCCTCCAAGTTCAGGCACAGTCAGCATCCCAAAGGGAGGAAGGGACAGATCTGTGCAGTCTTGTCCTATCTCTGTCCACCAGGGACTCTGAGGTTGAAGGCCACCAACTGGATGGAGCCTTATTGTGCTTATTCCCACAATTATGCAAATGGCCAACCCAATTCTCATCTCAATGAATGGCATATTTTCTGCCTTGTGAATGAAACTGCACTTTGTGCCTTTCCTGACTCTCCTCGCTGAAACATCATTGGCCAGACTGCCTGTTGATTGTTGGCAGAAATGTTCCCTTATTCATGGTCTCTCACAATGGGATTGGACTCCCTGCCCCTGACTTGTTCCATGCCAGGGGTGGGTCCTCGGAAATTTCTTCTACCCTCTCACATGCTAAGTAGCCACAAATAATTAGACTGAACTTTTCCCAATACTTAAAAATTCTCAAGAAGATTTGCTTGACCCCTCCATAGGTGCCCCTCTGGGAGGGCAATGGATGGGCTGGGAGATGCTCTCATTTACCCAATAGGTCTTTAATGGAAAGGCTGTTAATTGTTTATAGAGTACACCTCAATTGCATGTACCTCTGCCCCAATGAGAAGGAGAGGGTGACTCACACTGACTACCATAAATGTCTGATTTCAAGACATATCCTTCTCCTTTTGTGCCAAGGCACATCTTCATGGAAAACAGGCAGGATTCTGTCCTCTAAAATGATTCAAAATAGAAATGATTTCATTAATTAAATATACTGATATGCTGTTGGTGGAGCTGTTCATTGTCCTAACTCCTCTGCAAAGAAGGGAAGAATGTTGCTGACTCAGAGACGAATCTCCCTTTGGCCCAGGGCTCCCAAAGCCAGACACATACCCTGAGGAGGGGAAAGGCATCAAGGAAAGGCTCACTGACAACACTTCTGTGGTGGCCAAACATGGAAACTAAGTGGACCCTCGTTGATGAGGACATGGCTAAACCAGGTGTGGTGCATGGATTGATGGTTTCTGAGGGAGCCTTAGGAAATGAAGACTATTTAGAATCCAGAGAAACAAAGGAAAACCCATCAACTGATGCAGAGTGAAGGGGAAAGTCTAGGAAAATGGCACACAGAATGACAACAGCAATGCCAACGAAGAGGACACTAAGTAAAACAAATCACTGGGCAGCTGGGTGGCACACAGGATGGAGTGCTGGTCTTTGATCTTTTCTTGAAGAGGTAGATATCTCTGGGAGCAGAACATCGACTATGGTGTCAGGTGGGGTGTTGTATGCAGAGGATTTGCCTCGCTGTGGTTTGGCTTTGTTGTTGCTCCTTAATTAAGAAGACATGCTCACTAGAGTGAGGGGGTCACATAAATAGAGAGATATTTGATTCAGAAATTAATGGGCTAATAAAGATACAGGCAAACATTTCTACAGCATGCTAAGGTTTACAAAGTACTTAAAATACTCATTGACCCATTAGCTACGTGTGTGCATACTTTTATATGAATATGTGCATATGTTTTATGGTTACATGGGTGTATGCATGAGCATGTGTATACATACATATATGCATGCGTGTATAGAGTGTTCCAAAAGGTTTAGTGCAGTTTTAAGCCATGAATTTTATAGACAGATAGAGTTTATATGTTTTTAAGTTTATACATATATATTGTATATGTGTACATACATGTATGAATAGTTTATACATACACATCTGTGTATGTGTATGTACATGTATATACACACGTGTGCACGCATGTGCATATTATAAACTATATATGTAAATTTAATATTATATAAATTTTATCTAGCTAGGAAATTAATGACTTAAAACTGCGCTAAGACTTTTGGAACCTCCTGTACCAACACACATATGCATACACACATATGTATATATACACATATACATATACATTAATATATTGCATATGCACATGTGTGCACACTCACACATGGGCAACAAGCCAACAAACATTTAAAATGCTTTGGAAACCTTAGCATGTTATAGGAATCTTAGCTTGAATTTTTATGATCACATTCATTTCTGGACCAAGTATCTCCTGGTTTATGTGACACCCCCCTCCAGTGAACAACCCTCCACCCCGATGAAGCAAATCCAATGGATACAACAGCATAAGCTAGAAATATATGCAACACATATGTATATGCATACACACATCCATGTGTGCACATATACACACTCACACATACATAATAGTACATACATGCACACATATACATGCATGCGTGCATACGTGTGTATAATTTTATTTACTCCTCACAATGACCCCTCTAAGGCCAATGTTATTATTACCTTCATTTTTCAAGATGAAGAAACTAAGACAGGAAGAGATTAAATAATTTGTCTAGAGTCTCATAGCCAGTACATCTTCGAGTCAGGTTTTAATTCAGGTTCTAGCACTTTATCCATTATGCTAAATAATTGCCTACAATGCAATATAAAAACAAAAAGTATCTATTCATTTTTAGAAGAGATCATTCTATTAAATAACTACTTAAGTAAATTGCTCTGTTAAGTCCTAGTCACAAGACTGTGGGGCTATGCTTACAACATTCTTGCTCTTGAACCCCCATTAATCTGCTTCTCAACAACAATCAGCCAATAGATTCAATTAGTTTCATAGGAAACACATTTACTAAGGTGGGATAGTAAAAATAATTGGTGCAAAATATTTCCCCCCTAAAGTCTGGAGAACACTTTCTCAAAAATACATATGCTATCCATGAGGAGAGTGGGCTAAGACTTAAAGTACAAAGGTAATGAGACTCATGTGCACCAAACAGGTCTAGAAAGAGGGGACCTCAAAATCATGGAGCCCTCTATCACCCATCTCTTCTGGAATACTGTTCTCAGCTAAGTGGGATCATTATCTGGACTCTAAAGACCTATGCTTTTATTGAGTCAATAGCCAAAACTCATTTTCTCAATTCTTGACTACATGCCCTGAAACAGCTACCTCTCTCTTTCTCTCTCTCTCTCTCTCTCTCTCTCTCTCTCTCTCTCTCTCTCTCTCTCTATCCTTCTCCTCTTTCTTTCTCTGTCTTCCACATGTATCTCTATGTCTGTATCTTTTCTTTTTTTCTTTGTCTCTGTTTCTGTGTGTCTGTCTCTCCTTCTCTCTCCCCCCACACATTTGTCTGCCCTCAGTGCATCTCTCTCTATCCTTAATACAGATTCTTCCCTTGCCATCAGCCAATGACCTCTAGTGAAGCTGATGATGCTGCCTCCCAGGGCTCCCAAGATCTTTAGAGCTTTTGTCGGAATTCACAAAACCATCCAGACACTTCCAGCTCAGGATATTTGGTCAACTAAGAGCAGGAAAGAAAAAACACCAAAGGAGAGAGGTGACCCTGTGCTCATGGACATGTTGTGCCTGGGTCAGGGAATGAGACAGGCTAGTCCTCTTCCACTGGACTCTCAGGACACAGCTTCAAAACCAAAGGGCAGAGGGTGATGCAGGGGCAATTTTACCTTTTGGTGCATCCCCTGACTTCTGGCTCCATGGCCAATTACAGGATGATTGATCATCATCCCCAGTCTACCCCCTTGTCATAGAGGTGGCTGGAAGTAGCCCCTTGCCCTCCCAACTTACAATGAGATAGACAGGAACTCATCAGGGAATATCTGCCCTGTATTACACTCTGTATCACCTCCCAGGAAAGACAGATCAGGCTTTGTATGTCTGTTGCATTAACTGAATCACATTAAACATTTGAGATATAGCACTTCTGATGCCAGAGCAAGTGTTCTTTCCCCTATCTCCTGCTGGAAGGCAGGGCAGCCAACAGCCTACCCACAGAGGAAGGGAGGTGTAGAACCTAGCTGCAGAAAGGCCATGGTTAGCATTATCAAAGAACCATGGCACAAGCACCATGCCCCAGTGCCCTGGCTATCTCCTGGGTGGCTTCCATGTCACTAGGAACCAGGTTTTCATTAGCCTTCCACCCTATCTTTCATGCTCTACTGTTTCTGCCTGGGAAGATCAGCTCCTAGCCCTTTCCCCTTTCTCCCATGTCCCAAACAAGATCTATACAATGCAACACATATCCTACCTGTGGGGGAAGGCCAGCCAAAGTGTTACCCCAACAAAGGTTTTGGTTTCCAAAGTATGATTGCTCCTCAGAAAATTTAGAAGACAGGCGCAGCATCTCAGACTTAGAAGTAACCATAGAGCTCATCTAGGTGAATCTTTATATCCACAGCCATGCCTAGAAAATGGTTGTCTAGCTCCTGACTGGAGACCTCCATGGATGGGGACCCCACCACCTCTTGAGACAGTCCATTCTGCACTGGGACAGCTCTCATTGCCATAACCTCCAAAACAGATTTGCCTCTCTGTCCCTTCCCCCCAAAACTCCTGGTTCTGCCCTCTGGGGGTCAGAATAACCCAGATAACCCCCCTCTAGCTGACTTACAGACTCTTCTCATTCTCAGTTTCCTGCTGAAAGGAAAAGGACAAATGATTTAATTCAGTTCACCTCATTTTTCCTCTCAATGACAACAATTCCCCCATTTTGAGAAGTTCAAATATAAGATCCAGGCAGATGGTGTGGGGGATGATGTTGCTGGGGGCACTTTGGAGACCTGAGAAGTTTCTCCAGAAGCCTTCGGGAAGCGTGGTAAGTGCCTTCAAGCCAGCCCTGCTGGGGTGGGCTCAATCCATCAGGCAGGTAATTGGGAACTCTATTCTGTCTAGAGTTCAATGGACCCTTCTAAGCAGGACATGGTACTAGGGCTCCTAACTGTGCCAGAAAAGAGGACCCCCCCCAGCCGTGGGCAGAAATGGTAGGGCATGAGGTTGTTGCTGTTGTTTGTCATTCATTCTCAAAGAAGACCATGATATCAGAGGTAGCAGGCTGAGGAAGCTGCTCTTGCTTCTCATATCCCCTAACACTGAGGAAGTTGATTAGGGTCCCCTCAGGAGAGGCTGGCTCCTTCTGACAGCTTAACTCAGAAGTCCTAGCTTGCCCTCCTACAGGAGGGGGACCAGCCCTCCCCACTATAGCCATGTTTTCCAGAACTGGGTCCAAGTGAAATCTAGACACCCTTTACCTCCTTCCCTGCCTACAGATGTCCCCTTGGCCTGGGACATGTCTGGAGAAGGGAAGGTGTTAACATTTCGAGGCCCCTGAAATCTGTCTGTGCTGACAGACGGGGTAAAACACACAGATCAGTTATGGTGATGAGCATTTAAAAATAGGGCGCAGATGTCTTGTTTAAAATACCGGAGTCTTCTCGGCATTTCCATCTCATTAGTCGTTACTCTATTTCCCTGGTATTTGGTTCACACGTTTATCTCTGCTTGTTCCTCTGATTTGCTTTGCCAACTGTAAGCTACCATCCCAGTATCCAGAACTACCAGGATGCCCCAAAAGAACATTTCGGGGATTCCAGATTGGAGGAAGAGACCATTTTGGACATGGGGGACACAGAGTGTATGTGGGTGGCATGGAGTGACTTGGCCCACTTCTGTTCCCAGGCAGACATGGGCAAGCTCATAAAAATAAGAGGCCATTGTGGGGAGAGGCTCCGAGAAGGCAGCATGAGTCTCCAGGGGCCTTTCTTCACGAAGGATGGCAGAGATGAAGGCTTTGCCCAACCAGACCCTAGCCCCAGCTTTACCTTGGCCCAAGCCAAGGGGTTCTGTAAAGCAAGATTAAGAAGAAATGGAAAAATCCCCTGTGGATTACGCAGTGGTGGGAAGATGCCTTTCCCCAAAACTGCTCAGTGAGAAGAGAGAGCTGTTTCCCAGGAGGCTGAATGAGGGAGAAGGATTGTCACAAATAGGAACCAACAGTAGGGAGAAGGCAGATTCAGGAGCCAACAAGTTGGCACGGGGGCAGGGGTGGTGGAGGTGGTGGAAGGTTAGTTGTCCTGAAGCTTCAAGAAAACAAAGGCTAGGTGAGAGACAGATAGACAATAAAAGACAGAGAGAGACAGAGAAAATGAATGACTTTTTTCAGAAACACCTTTCAGTCTGTTTTCTGACTTCACACTTGAGAAGTTCTGGCATGAGCTTGAGTCAATAGGACTCTGTCCCAGAGGAATGTGACTCATGAGAAGAGGAGAGTGGAGAGTCCATAATATCCATCATCATTTGAGCCTGTGGGGATAAGCCCACCCCTGGCTGCTGGCTGCTGGCTGCTGGCTGCCAGACATTTGTGTTGAGAGAACCAGAGCCCACTCTTGCCCACCTGAGCTCCCACTCTCAGGATACAGACCCACCAAAACCTGTATGTTAGAGAACCGAATGAAAGCTCTTGAAAGAAAGTTGGAACTCCCACAGGACAGGGGAGTCAGAGAAGGGACTAAGCCTGTCCTCACTGTACTTCCTCTCTAGATGCCACCCCACCCCTTTCTGCAACCCTCTGGGCACTAGAACAGATGAGCTCTTCCCGTTTCTTCCTCACTGTCAAAAACGGCTCTTAGGGACACACCAGTTAATGGAATTCTCCCAAATCAGCTAGTGATTGATAAGGCTTAATTTCTCAAAATAAGAGTGCTGGAGGGAGAAAGAACCTCAGAAGGAGTGGGCTGGAGCCAGATCCCATGGGTTTGCAAAGTCTGATTGTTCTTTTCTGTGTGAGCACATATCCAGAAATCCCCAAACCTACAAATCAGGGTTTAGTTGATTGGTTGGTTGGCTCTCTAAAGTTTAGAAAGTGTTGATAATATAGGTTAGACTGTGTGCATACTTTTTCATTTTCTTTTTTTTTTCATTTTTTTCAGACAGCCTGATCGTTCAATATTAGCCAGCACACAGTCTTGTCCTATAAACATTGCTTGTCTTCAGCAGGACTGAGGTAGGAGGCTTGGGGAATGAATTCATCACCAAACTGGAGACCTGGAGGCTGGAGGCAAGTAACAGTAACAACAATGACTGGCATTTTGATAGAACTTCAGGGTTTACAAAGGACTTTCTAGCTGTAAGCCCATTAGAACATCACAACACCCCTGCTTAGAGATTCTCTTGTCCAACTTGGACCTGAATAAAAGACCTCCTCTGTACCATCCCTGACCAGTGACCATCTATCCTCTGCAGAAAGACTCCCAGGCTGGAGTTGCTCTCTATTTCCCAAGCCAATCCAGCCTCTTTGGACCAGCTCACACTGTTAGCAAGGTGCTTTCTATGCTAAATGTACTTCTTGGCAATTTCTAATCATTCTCCCTAGTTCTCTCCTATGAATTCAACTAGAAGAGAAATCGAATAGCTTGTCCTTGAGATGGTCTTTGCAGTGCTTGAAAGGAGCCACTCATTCCCTTCAGAGTCTTCAAATGGCATGATCTTGAGAGGCTCACCATTTGGGTATCCTCTGCCAGATGGTCTTCAAATGGAACAACAAAGTCAAAACAGAAACTCTTGCTGAAGTGTGACACCACGTCCCTCATTCTGGCCACCATTGTTCTCTTACTTAAAAATAAGATCCCTTTAGTTCTCTGAGCTGACACTTCACATGGCTAGTTCATATTAAACTTTGTAGTTCCAGATCTTTTTCAGACATGGCAATGTCCCTCCACACCTCATTCAGTAGGCAAAGAGTTGGGTTTTAACCAAATTGTCACATCTTATCAGTTCTAACATCTTTCATCCACATCCTCTTCTTTATGCTCACACTCTGTCCATTCACGCCAACACTGTCCTCGCTCAGACTTTCATCACCTCTCACCTGAACAGTTGCAATAGCATCCTTTTTGATTCGCCCTGACTCGTCCCTCCACTCTCTAATCTCTACTCATAACCACCAAAGTGATCTGGCCATATGACTCCCCTAATCAATGTACTACCAGCAATAAAATCTTCTAATTGGCTTATCATGACTTGCCCCCAACCTATCTTCTTTCATGTTACTGCCCTCCAAGCATTGTATGGTCTATCCATACTGGCCTTTTGGCTCTTCTGCTCACATGGCACTCCATTGCTTGGTGTCTGTGTCTTTGTACTTATTGTTCTCTATGCCCAGAATGCCCTCCTTCCCAATTTCCTCTTCTGAGAATCCCTGGCTTCCTTTAAGGCTCAGCTGCAATTCTGCCTTCTAGAGGGGGCTATTCCCAGTCTGAGCTGCTATTGCCTTCTCCTCAAGGGTGACTTTGATCTGTATTGTGTATAGATACATACATACATTTGTTTACATATATGTATATATGTGTGTGTGTATGCATAGTGGTTCCTGCATTCCAATGTAAGACAGGTATTGTATTTACTTTGCCTTTGTATGCCAGGACTTAGCATAGCACCTTGCCCAAAGCAAGAGCTTTAGAAAGAATTGTCGATTAATTCACTTACTGATTTTACATTGATTCCCATTCAACTTCATTTTATCAGAATAGGCCCATCAGTTCAGCCTGTTGAGATCTTTCAGGCTCTTGTCCCCATCATTTACTGAGTTAGGCATCCCTCTTGGCTTGTATCATCTGTCAATTTGATAAACATGCTATCTGCTTTTATCAACCATTGATTAACATTGGTCCTCACCCTGGAGCCCCACAGTTGGCATTGAACCGTTTCATTGATAACCACTCTTTGGCTCTGGCCATTCAACCTAATCTGAAAACATCTATTTATGTTCTCACCGAGTCTGTATCTCACCATTTTTTCTGCAAGAACAACTTGAGACACATTAAAAATGTTTTGCTGAGACCCAAGTAAACTGTGTCTATACTACTCTCTTCTACTCACCTGGTATATTTGTAAAGAGGTTTGTCTGCCATGATCTGGTCATGATGAAGTCATGGGGACTCTTTGTGGTCCCTGCTTCTTTTTCATTTTTGTTTTTTTTTAATAAAAATATTCAGGTATCATTGTTTATTTTCTCTTCCTCCTCCTTCTTCCCACATTGGGGGAAGGGAGGAAGGAAAAAAACAGTTATGAAATTATGCATAGTCAAGCAAAACATATTCTCACATTGATCATGTCTTAGAAAGCATATCTCATTCTGCAGTCAAGAAATGGTTAGCATGCATCATCACTAGTCTCCTGGCATCAAGGTTGGGCATTGCATTGATTGGAGTTGTCGAGTCTTGCAAAGTGATTTGTCTTTACCATGCTGTTTTCTTTGTACAAACTACTCCCTCCCCTTCTTTTCATTTCCCTCTGTGTCAGTTCATCCAAGTCTTTCCAAGGTTCTCTGAAACTCTCCCATTTGTCATTCATTTCTAGATGTTCACTCATCCTTTCTTTAATGACATCTCCTAGTCAGTTAGGATAATTATAAAATGAAAGCAATATAGGAGTTAAATTAAGACAGATAAATGCACCAAGAAAATATCCTTTAAGAAAAAAAGACTTCAATAATTAGAGTGACAATGATCACTCATGGTGGAACCTCACCTATGTAAATCAAAATATGGATACCACCTAAATCAATGAGAGTTAATGGTAGCTAATCTAACCATCAAGGGGGTACTTTATATAACTAAACAGAATAATGCAAAAATAATTTGGCAGAATCATAGGTCTAAAATCTTGAGGGGTTTTTTTAAAAATAGAAACGAGCGTGAAATATAGCCTAGCTAGACTTCACATTATACAATGAAGCCATAAACACCCAAACTGTTGGGTCCTGGTTGAAAAAGAAACCAGGGAAGGAGACTAGATAAGAGAATGTCAGAAACAATTGAACTCAATGCTCCAGCATTTCACAAGCTTGAAGACGGGAATTTGACAACAACTATGAGAACAAGCAGCTTGTCCTTCTGAGTTCAAAGGTCAGTCTTATTGGCAAAGCAATCCAAAATCACAGAAGGATGGAGCAGCTCTGTTTTCCCACTGACATCACTTTTCATTTCCCTTTTACCCCAACCAGTGGTGGCTCTGAGCCTCCACTTCTCCCTAATAAAACTCAAAAGGAAAAAAAACAAATCCCTCTTGTTCTCTGTAGCTTTCCTTGGCAGCCTCTGGCTTCAGGTTTTCTGATGCTGTTCTACCAGTGTCATACTGTGCTTTGGGATCATCCTCTATTAACTACTCTGGCTTTCATTCTCTGTAGATGTCTTTTTTTCTAAACCCAAGTTGGCTGGTGAGTAACTCGTACATCTTTATCAGTCTGTTTGCACAACTCTGAAGAAGTGATTCTATCAAGATCTAGAGTGGTCTTAGACTTCTTTGTGTGAATGAACAGGGAGAGAGGACCACAGAAGATTCTTATCATTCTCCACAGCCTTACACGATGCATTTACTTTGTCCTAATTCAGCTCGGAATAAGGATGCATCATCAAAAATGAACTTATTAAATTAAAGTTTGGCCAGTCACAGGTAGAACATGGGACCAAGCCTCCTTCGGAAGAGGAAGCAGATTCCTTCTATCTGAGAAGAATTTCTTACCCTTTCCACTTCCTGTCTGCAGAGACAGGAGAGGCAAAAGGTTGTAAGCAAAAGGAGTGGGAACCAGCCTCCAGCAACCCAGCAGCACCGGGAACCTTGAGTGCCCGCCTGTCAGGGAGAGCAACGTTAGGCTGGAGTTATGAACTCATTAATTAAATATCAGTGTATCAAATGGGCTATGAGCTATTAATTCTGAAGCTATTAGTGGCTTTGAAGATGAAATTGTAAGCAAAGCAATTAAAAAGTTACTTCCCCAAGTGAGCGCTAAGAGAGCATCAACTCTGTTTACGCACTTCAGCTCTTTAATTTGCTGATGAAATTGCTCCCTTAAAAATAATGATCACACAGATGATCACACTCAACTTTTGGAGCTCCAAGGACAAGGGATTGTGGGGAGAAGGTGAAATACCCTGCTCCTTGGTCTACAGTGTCCACAAGGTCTCTGCCCTGTGATACTGGCTAAGATGGACAACTGCCTCTCAGAATGCCACTCTCTCCATGATGCCTAACCCTGTATCTGCCAGCACCTTTCACCATTACCTTGTATTGGCTTTGCATGCATTTTCTAGATAAATGGTTCAGTGGTTAGTGTCCTGGATCTGGAGCAGAGAAGACTGTAGCTAAAACTGAGCCTGCTATATGACCCTAGGTGAGTCTTAGCAAGACTCTGCCTCAGCTTCCTCCACTGCAAAATGGGGATCATAATGGCACCTATCTCACAGGGTTATTGTGGGGAGCAATTGATATATATTTGTAAAATGAAGTGCTTAGCACAGTGCCTGACACACAGCAGGTGCTTCATAATTGCTTATTCTTTTCACTTTCCCTTTTCCTTCCCCTTATTTATTTATATAGGTGCATATTTTTTCCTCCAAAAAAGGCATAAACTCCTTGAGGGCAAAGATTTTTTTTGTTTTTGTCTTTGTATCTCTGGGGCTTGTTCATAGTAAGTAGTTACTAAATGTTTTTTAATGATTGATTAGTGTCAACATGAGAAATATAGATATGGGAAAGGCAGAAATTTCCCATGAGGGATTGGCCACTTTAGCCCAGCTGTTCCTGGGCACACCCAACTCTATCCACCCAGATACTATGCCCACAATTTATATGGTCGTGACCAGTTGAACAGTGGTACCTAACCCCAGCTCTATGGATTAAATAGTGAGGCTTGCCTCAGAAATTCCTTAACGCCCAATCCAGGCAATTGTGTGTATGTTTTTCTATGAAAATGTAACTCATTATTACCATGCCACAACATGACAATCAACTAGTAACTAATTACTGGTTTCTTGCCAAGACTATTAGAAGCTTCTTCTATGTGCTATCTATTCTACTACCTCTATCTCTTGTCTTCTCCTGCACTATCCTCCTCTAGCCCTTACCTTGGTTTTTCTCTCTGCCTTTCTCCTTCCTCCTTCAACCACACGCAGGTGATAACTGAGACCACCTAGGTAGAGAGTGTGTGGAGGGAAATGAGACATGAGGACAGAGAAAAAGAGAGGATCTAGAAAGAGAGACATAGAACTGGGGGTCAGACAGATTACAGTAGGATTGGGAGAATTTAGCATCATGGGAGACAAGGGAGAAAAATGTTTCAAGAAGGAAAGAGGCAGCCAGATCTAACTGAAGACACCATTAAGTCATTGCAGGCAATTGGGTCTGGAGCATAGGAGGTCTTTCTGATCTTGAGCCAATTCACTAGTTGGTTTCAGTAGAATAGTGGGGAGAATCAGTACTGAAAGGAGTTGGATAGAGATGGATGGCATAGCAGTGGAGCAAACTTGTTCAAAAATTTTGGAAGTGGATGTTTCATTTCTTTAATATGTCAAAAGCCCATGATTTTGTTGGTGTGGGCATTCCCTCCATGAATGCTCACTCTAGTCTCTGTTTACCTTACAAGATTTCCTCCATAAGTTTCCATGGTTGGAAAGTTGACTGTGCATTGGCTGCCAAAAGGAGAAGCAATATGGCTGAGTCTAGGAGCAGGGTCAGAGGCAGTTGTTTTTTATTGTTGTTGTTTTTGTTGTCTAGGATTGAGGCACTCTGGACATGCACTGAGGAGGGGAAATGATTTATAGAAAGTGCTTATAGAGGGGATGGAAGGAAATGGGATCAGGGTGAAGGTATGAGCATTACTCTTGTAAGAGAGGAAGGCACCTTATCTTCTGAGTGTGGAGGGTCTGCCTCCCTATTTATAACCTCTTCCAAGGATGTTATTCATCAAATGCATCTTCCTCAGTACTCCAGCTCCCTTGATCAGAGGCTAAGTGGGTTCTCTGGGCTTTAGGAAGCAGCATCTGCTGCTAGTAGAATGCAGATGGATAACTCCAACCAGCTAGGTAAAGAAAAGAGAATTTCTGACTCAGGAAGTTGGGAGGGCTTCATGGAGGAGAAGACATTTGGCTAATAAATGAATTGGAGTTGTAAGCCCCAAATCCATAAGTATTATTTACCTCACCCTCTGGGAAGTAGCTTGAGCTTAACTGAGTTTCATGGGGACTGCCCCCTTCCCACTTTGATACCTCCCCACCCCAAGTATCATCAATATCTCTAGATTTCAACTCTTCTCTTCTAAATCACCATAGTACAGAAGAGCTCAGTCCTGAAACCATCATCCAAAGTGCCCTCATCCTCATAGGGCTATTAATGTGCTCAGGAAAAATACATCTGGGCATTCTTAGGGCATGGATAGAGGAGACAATATACCTACTTTTGATTACTAAGGAAGGCTAGCATTTGCGGGCTGATGTACTATAGTCTTCTTCCTTTGTGAAAAGGAATAATGGCCACCTACTGTTTCTTATACATAACATCTCGTCTCCCCCCTCATTGTCTTTGCAAAGGCTGTCTTACCTTCCTAGAATACTTTCCTTCTCAGCTTCCTCTTGGAACCATTGGCTCTGGTCAAGGCTGTGATCATCTTCTAACTAGCTTTTTCAAGAGGTCTCCTCTGGTGCCCCTGGTTAATGCTCCATTCTTAGTCACTATGTTGTTGTTAGGGTGATTTTTGTTTGGTGTGTAGCCAGGTGAGGAATTACTTCATACAGCTATTGTCTCATTTCCTCCTTATATCTCTCCCTGGGCTCATGGCAGTCTAGGGTATGGATGGCTCAAAGCGTTTGAGAATCATACTCATGTTGTCTTTAATGTGTTTGACTGAATCTCCTCTGTTGAGGAAATTGTCCTCTCCCTTTTGGGTTGACTCCCTCACTCTCACTCCCGGACTCTGAACTTACAGGCTTGGACTCAAGTTGTCATAAATGGCCATACATTTTCAGGGTGAATTCAAGGATCATAAACATGCAGCTAAGAATTTAAAGGAGCAAGCTGCTACTGGGAGACCATGATGGTGGCATTCCGGGTCTTCCCTGGGGCAGTATAGCAGATGCAGGGGGAAAGAGGTCTTGTGGCCTGGATTCTAGCAGACATGGCAGCCCCCTTCTTCTGTCCTGTCTTATTCTATCTCACTCCTTTCTACCAACTCTGCCAGTTCATAAAGTTTCAGATGCATTGACTTCCCCTACTTTCTGTCCCAACCATCCCACCCATTCCCCTCATTTCCTGCTGATTTGGAAGAAGACCGACACAATTGATTGTTCTCCTCCTCTTCCATCTTGGTCACATTACCTCTCAGAAGAAGGAAATCCTTCTAAGGTCAGAAACCTCCAAAATGCAGAGACATCTGAGTCATGCCTACACACCAATAATCCTCCTCCACCAAATTGCTATGATACTGTCCACAGAAAAGGAAGCTCATGTAGGTATGCCATATGTAGGCACCCAAGGGGCACAATGGTTCTAGCACCAGAATAGGAATCTGGAAGACCCCCACTCAAATCCATCTCGAGACACTACTGCCTGTGTGGACAAGTCACTTAAACCTCCATCTGCCTTGGTTTTCTCAGCTCTGAAATGAGGATATCAACAATACCTCCCTCTTAGGCTTGTTGTGAAGATGAAATGAGATGATACCTTAGCAAATCCTAAGCCACCACATAGATGCTGGCCATTGTATATCTCTACCTGAAAACCCACTGTCTCCCTCTACTAAAAGGGAGGCTCCTAAGTGATAGGGACTGTTCCAGTTTTATTTCTGTATCCCTAGCAACCATCAGAGTGTCCAGCATATAGTAGGTGCTTAATAAATCTTATTTAATTGATTGAAAGTTAAGCTCAGGTTGGAATGTCTAGGAAAAGACAAAGCTGAGAGTCAAGAGCCACTAAACCTGGTCCTAACATCACTCATGTATTTCCTCCTGTTTCCTGGACACAGTCAGTGCCTGTTGATCTCACCTGGATATTCTTCAGCTAAAGCAGCCAAAAGAGATACTCTTGGTCTCTTGGGCACATGTCTGACAGTGTGTAAAATTAGGAGGCTGAGGACTCTGTTATTTCCTGGTCCCCTGGAAGCCACCTAGGGAGTGGGGAGGTGGGTGTCAGAAGGAAAGAAGGCAGCACGTCCTGAGATGAATTTGAAGTATCCAAAATGTAATGGGCTGTCAAGGCATGCAGTGAGCTTTTCCTCATGGCTGTTGGGGATGGCAAAGAGCAAGTGGGCTCGGGGGACCCACTGAACTCCAGCTCTTGACAGTTTAGGGAATCTCTGACCCATCCCTTGCTCCTCCCATGAAGCACTAGTGCTTTCTGACAGCGTTGGATAAGAATCTAACAGGAAGGCAAGCATTCTCCCCTTCCTCCCTGTGTTGGCTAGACAGGGAGGAAGATACCAAGGGAGATCCTGGGCCTGATGGGGGGCCATACATTGCGGGGTGGGGGCTCAGTTCTGTATCGCTCTGACATTCCTCATGGGGATACTGTCCCATTCTATTCATGATGCTGCCAGGAGTCGCTTTTGCTCAAGAAGCCAGGAGCTGAGTTCATCAGATTAGCAGATGATGCCAGGATTCATATTTATCCTGTTTTTCATGAATGATTGAGCAGGAGATAAGACAAGCGAACAACGATTCCGTCTCGATGTTGTGCAGCAACATCTTCACGGGCCAGGCCTGAGGCAGTATGGCTGGTGTCCCTGCCACGCACTGGATTTCCGATTAGAGCAACAAAGGCAGACAATACCCCGCAGGATTCCTCCTCAGCAGCCTTCCTGGTGCATCAGTATTCTGTTCAAATTAGACTTTTGTTTCTTTTAATTAGGGGCGAGCTCTGCCCAGCGACAAAGGTATTAGTGTTCAGAGAGGCAGGCATCTCCAAAATCTCCAAAGAAATACTGGGGATAATTAAAAATGAAAATCGAGCTATTGTCAATGGTTGACAAATGATGCCTGTCTACTCTGCATGGCAATCACTGTATCATTGCTATTTGCTTCTGCCACAGCAGCCAGGGAGATGGGACTTTGATCCCCTTTGATGCACCTTGACTCACTGCTAAACCCATCTTCTTGTCTGAGCTGCCGGTTTTATTTGGGTATGGGGGTGGTTAGCTCTCTCAGGTGCCCCCTGCCCAGGTTGGAAGGCCGAACCCTCTTCTTTATCCCTCAGCATCTCTGACTCCTTCTAATGCTCTCATCACCATCAATGCTGCCAACATCATCATAATCCAGATTTTAGATGTGAGAATTCTTTTAGGTCTCTGGACTCACTTGGCTGTCCATGTGATGTGAAGAATGGACACCATCAGCATCCTGTGTGAGCTACCACCCCCTCCAGTCCCTAGCCCTATTGTTAGACAAAAGAACCCCAGACAGGGAGTGCATGTGCCCCTAGTAAGGCTTGAAGAAGGCTTCCCCTGTGGATTCTCGTAAACCAGTGGCTTGGAGTCTTAATAGTGGCTTTTAATGCCTTTGGACAAACTCAGTCCTGTTGGGTCTAGAGAGAGATTTTCTCTCTCCAGATGAGATGAGGTGTCTGAAGCTCACTGTTCCCTAAGAGAGGATTCTCATCCCAGGGCATGATCAAGAGCTCAGCTCTCTGTGATCCTTGGCTTCCCTGGAGAAGGGTAGCTGGGCTCCATTCTCTGTGGGGTAGTCTCTTGGAATGGACTTGATGCTGAAAGAGGCCATTGCTTTCATGGCCCAGGGGCCTTTCTCTGACTTTTTATTATTGTGTGAGACCCAGGAGTAGGCATAGGCTTTTCAAGCCTTAGTTCATTCCTTTCTCATAAGATGTGACCAACCCAACTCCTTTACCAATCAGACATTTCCTAGATGATGTCATTGGTGTGTCCCTCAGATATAAGCCATCAGTGTTGGCCTTCTCTACCTTGCTTCTGCCCACCAGGGTCCTGTCTTTTGTCTGTTGAGTGACCCACAGTGATGACCCTACAGAAATTGTGTTCCATTATCCAAGTCCATAGAGCTTCAGCGGAAGGAGGTTGGCCTAACAGCCTGGGGTTTTGTGTTAGGGACCAGCCTGGGCCTGTTGGAAGTACTGACCAAGCTCACCAAAAGGATCTTGTCTCCTGATTCCTTCCTGTTCTCCTCTGGGTTCAGCTCATAAACCATTTGCAGGGTCTGTCTAGGATATGCACACTGACACATGAGTTCTGGAGGCCATCCCTTCTACTGCATGGCAGAGCCTGGGAAACAGCCATTTTGCCCCTCATTTTTGGCCATGTTTTGTGTGTCCCCTCCTCTCTCTTCCTGTCTGTTGCTAGGGCAGTCTCTTCTGAGTGGTTGTGGATATCACTGGGCAGGCCTTTAAAGAACTGGCTGAATGTGACCACCAAATTAGGATGGGATGGGGTGGGGCAGGGGTGAGCTCAGTATCTGCTCTGTCTCATCCGCAGAGGGGAGCCTGGTCTCAGTTTCTGGGCAGGCAGGGTTCCTTTGGCCTTCCTATTGACTGTAGAAGCTCATTTACCATGAGTTTGCTGGAGGGGAGGCCCCATGAGTGTTGGCATCTCCACTGAATCAAATCTGTCAGGCTCACAGGGAAGAGACACGGATTGATTTGGTGCCACAGTGGGCAGGGTCCAGCCCAGCTCTGACCAAGGCTCCCCTCTACAGCATCCCCAGTGACTGGCTGACTGGCTTCTCCCTGAAGCCCTCCAGGAGAAGGGAGTTCACTTTCTTTCCAAGCAGCCTGTCTCACTCAGAAACAGCTCTCATTGTTAGCAAGGCATTTCCCTAGACAGAGTCTCAAGTTTCTCTGTCCATTTCTTCTGGTTGTTCCCACAGGGGTCAAGCAGAAATGTGCTAACACCTCCCCCATCCAACAGCCCTTCAAAGAAGAGCTGGGCTGCTTCAAGGGAGTGGGCCCAGCAGAGGGAAAGGTATGATGGAGCATGTGGCTTTGGTCCTCTACAGGGTATCTCCTCTCTCTGGTCTCCCAGCTGACTTTGGGGTGCAGGGAGAGGCACCCTGTCTTCTGCCTAGATGAAGAAGTGCAGCCACACTGAATTAGGAAAGCCTTACAGTCACCCAAAGATGCCCACCACCATCTCCACCTCTAACTTTCCCCGATCACATCGATTTTATCAGGGGGGTCAATGTCAACCCCTGCCTCAAACTAGTGGGCAAACAGCATGAGCAAGACCTCCCAGAGAGGGCCCACCCCAACACATCTCTCTCTAGAGCCTTCCCTAGAGCTCCCACCCAGGCCCTGGGGCACATACTTGAAAGTCCCCTTCTCTGCACCTCATTGGACCCTGAAAACTGACTGTGACCACACCACTATCTCTTTGCCTGGAGCCTGAGTCTGAGCCTGAGTGGTGAGGGAGGCAGCAAGGGCCATGAGGAAGTGGCAGCTAGTCTGGCTCCAAACCCTCACAGTCATGACCTCAGTCTGGAGATTTGGCAGGTAGAGGAGATAGCTCATCAAGGCCAAAAGGTTCATTATCTCTAACACCATCATCTTGTGACTCTCTGGGGAGGAAGAAATATTATTCCATCTCTCTGAATCAAGGGCATCTGGCTGTCCAGATATGACACATGGAACTTTAGAGACACTGGATTGGCCTTCCTGGGATGAGGAGTGGGGCCTGGAAGCCCCTCCCCACACCAGCCTAAGACAGGGATGGACACTCACAGAACCAAGTGACCTGGCTTTCCTCAGACTTTAGAGAGTACTTGCATGTAGCAAGTGTCAGAACTCAGCACGATTTAACCTCTTTTCTCCTGTCCCCATGCTACAGTATGTAGGGAGCATGACCCCAGGGTAAGGATGAGAAATATGGGTCACTCTCCAGGAAAGTGGTCTTGGTCTCAGCAGACATGGGCCCTGACTGTGCATGAGCTGTGACTACAAGCAAGTCACTTACCTTTTCCCTGCCTTAGTTTTACCATCTGTGAAATAGGTAGATTCAATGATGGTGAAAATCCTTTTCAACCCATTTCCTTTAAGAGAGTCAATTTTAACCACACAAAGGAGGGAGGAAAAGAGGGAAATTCTAGGGTCAGGGTACCCAGGAGGGAGTTGAGGTGGATGGCCTGGGCCTCCCCCTTAACCAAGCCCCTTTCAGCTCTTTGGGTTTCCCTTTCCAAATTTGTAAAGTGGGAATGATGGCACCTCCCAGCATTACCGAGATGTTGAAATGGAAGTTCTGTTTTTAAATCTGTCAACCAGCATTTATTAAGCACCTACTGTATGCCAAGCACTGGGCTATGTGCTGAAGATACAAAGAAAGGCATAGGACAGTCCCTGTTCTCATGGAGTTCACAGGCTAATGCTGGTTCTCATGAAGCAAGTTTGTATGCGTATGACTCTGTGTGTGTGTGTGTGTGTATGTGCATGCACATGAACATGCCTTCCTCTCCTGCCTCCGTTACTCCTCACCTTTTCTCATCCTTACCTCTGACCAGATCACATCTCCCTTCCCATAATCTAAACTCCCTTGGGGCAGTTTCAGGGTCATTTCTCATCTTTGTTCACTAGTACTCATCACAATGCTGTGTAAACTACAGGCATTTAACTTTGGAGGAAAGTCACTGAAGGCTTTTTGGAGGGGTTCGTATTCTGCCCATGTGAATGAAGGTACCTAGAACAGATATTCCCCAGACAAACCCTTGCCCTTATAATTGAATTAAAGCAAATGAACTTTAAGTTGGGAGTCCTCAGGGACCTCTCCTCTGGCCCCTTGGCCAAACCCCTTCCTCTCTCCAGGAACCAGTTTCTTCTTCTGTGAAACAACAGAGCTGAACTCTGTGACTGCTGAATTCTCTTCTGTCTTAGAATCCCATCATCTCCTGCAAGTCTGAACCTGATGCTCTTGGAGGGCCCTGGCCACTGATATTCTGGGGACATCATGCCTGGATCTTTCCTTCTGCCTTTTCCTACATTAACAATAGCTTAGTTCTGTACAGAAGAGTCTGGGGTGTAGGGATATCCATGAAGGAAAGCCCCCAGGAAGAGCAGATCCTTAGAGAGAGTCTTAAATGTACATACAGGCTGGGTCCTGCAGGGGCCCCAGAGCCAGGCACTCCCATGCTCAGACAGGGATGATCCTAGTTCTATCTGTTCTTTCTGCATAAGCTTTCTTCCACCACTCAGGAAGAAGCCCTGTTGTGGCCTGGGAGCCCAGCAGTTTGTGCTGTTCATTGAACATCATACAGTGATGTGCTATGGTGGACCTTGCAGGGAGGACCCTCGAACAGATGGAGTATGCTTTGGCCAAGAGCGCCTGGGGACTGGATAGGCAGCTGAGGTGGATGCCCAGATAAGACCTCCAAGGTGGTCAATGGCTTTGCTCCAGTTCTCTCTAGAAGGTCCCAGAGATGGGGCTGGGGAGGCAGGGAGGAGGGGACAATGACCCCCACTCCCACCCTCCACAAGACAGTCTTTGTCATAGCTTGTGTTCTTTTATTCTGCTGACATGGCACGTCCTCCAAAGACACAAACACAACCAGGAAACAATGGAATAAAAGTGCTGGAAAGAAGCCCATTTCCTAGAAGTTGGCTGGGCTCCAGGATTAGACAGATTCCCATCAACTTTTAATAAACCTTCTTGTCACCTCCTGAGCCCAATTTCATACTCCTCCAGAGAGCCTGCTTAGCATGACGGGGGAGAAAATTGAGCCACCGTGTACTTGGAAGTTTAACTTGGAATGCTAATTTCCAGACCATTTGAGAACTTTGCCACACAGATTTTTCAGAGATCTTGAGAAGGCAGGTCACAGTGCAGTGAGCTCACTTCGATTCCAAGCACAATTTTAGAAAAAAATGTTATCATGTAGCGATTGTAAGGAAGACTGGAGTCCTTCCTATAGAGCTGGTGGACACATTCTCTGCCTCTTTGTTCAAGGACATGCACTATGTCTGGCTCCTGCTTGGCCCTTGGATCTCCAAGATTGGGAGCTAAGAGAGGAAGATGATGGACAAACAAGCAAAGAAGACCTGCCCCTTGGTAGGTGTAAGAGTAATAGCAAAGCTCTATCTGTTTCTCTCTGAATGGTTCTCCTTTAGTACAGTTCTAGTGCTCCCTAGGATTTTCAGAGATTTGGAGGACAAGGTTCCCTCCCCTTGCACACACCCCCAGTATCCATGGTAGCCCATAGTTTGAGTACATGGCAGTGGTGATCCCAATGAGCTCATCTTACCAAGTCATTGACAGGACCTTAAGGCCCTGGCTTCTTCTATCTTGTATTTCTATTACTGAGCCCAGGTGTGTTGGCAACCAAAAATGGGCTCCTTAGCACTTAGTCAACAAGTGCCCTTGACTAGTTTGGCTTTTTCCCCTGAACTGAATGCTGTTTGTATGTTGGACTGGAGTAAGCTTGTTGGCCCCTTCACCTTGCTTCCCTTGCTTAAGCTGATGGAAAGAACCTGTGCTTTCCTGGTCAACCCCTTCACCTTGCTTAAGCAGATTGAAAGAACCTGTGCTTTCCCCGGCGTACCTCATACCCCTGCAGAAGCCAGATGGTTAAAAACAGCTTCCGTTGGAGCCAGAGGCTGCTATAGCTACGGCCACAGCCGAAACTGAAGCAGGAGCTGCCAGTAGCAGAGCTGACCTACAGGAGGAAGCTGAACAAGGACTTCAGGCCAGTGGGTAATCTTTTTACCATAGAGGGGGAAGCATGATTTTGCTTTACACAATCATGCTTCTCTGTAGCCTCCTGGTTACTCTTTCAAGGCGTACTTATTGGGCCTGGAAGCTTTTGATCAATATATCAAAATGGGGTTGCTGGTTCATGGGTTGGTTACTGTGGAGCCTAAATATATGTTTTGATTCTTCTGCCTTCTACTTTGAGAGTTTCTTATATCCAGCGGTTCCGAACCTTTCAGACATATATATGATCCTCTTTGAGATTATAAACTCTGCCCTCCTAATACACCAGGTCACTAAAGAGTAAACATTGACCATGAGAGATGGACGGTTGAGATGGACCCTTGCAGCTACTTCATGAGTATGGGTGTTTCTGAACTCCTGCATCAGAACTGGGTGGCCAGTGAGAGATGTTTCCTGCTTCTATCCTGCTCCTCCTCAGAGATGACCACCTGCAGAATCATCTTGAACTTGACAGGATTGAAGGACCATGAATGGAAAAGAGATCTGAACCACATAGTTAGCTGAGACAGGACAGGTCCACAGTGAAACATCCATTCAGCAGTCCTCCAAAGTGGCCTTTGCCTTCTGAGATTATATAATAGGTGTGGTGGGTTATTATCTAACATTTTAAATGTTTATAAATGCACGCTCATGAGTCTTTTGTGTTTTAAGCATTTCTCAAAAGAAAGAGGAAATCTGTGCCTGTCTTACTCCTAATATCCATCTTGTATTTTGAGTCACTTTTCTAGAAAGGTTTCTATTAATAGATCCCTTTTGAGTCTGTCCTAGGCTTACCCATGATTTGTGCTTAAAGATTTCCCCTGGAGTTCTGCCTTGGGATGGGGGCACAAGCCAGAGAAATCAGAGAAGTCTGATGCCATCTTTGGGGGAGTGTGCCTCCTCTTCATTGAATGTGATCTCTGTAGATGCAGAGGCAGAACCCACCTCCATGGGGGATAGTCCCTAGATCATGGGTGACAATCTAAGGGGATGGTTAATGTCCATCCAGAAAAGGAAACAGTGATCATAAAGAGCCAGCCAGAATTTATCCAGGATAGGTCCTGCCTGACTAACTTCATTTCACATTTTTTAAATGTTCAAAGTTAGGAGGAATCTCAACAACCATCTAGTCTGACCCTACAATTCAAAATAAGCCCCTCTCCAACCAGAAATTGTAGAACTGTTCCTTGAAGATCCCAGGGATGAGGAGCCAGTGTCCTCCAGAGGTCACCCATTCCTCTGGGGGCTCTACTGGGGGCATGTTTTTCCTTACATAAAATCTAAATCCACATTTTCACCCTAGCCCCAATCCATTCCCTCGGGTCCAGGAAGAAGATCTGTCTTGTTTCTGTGGGAAAGCCCTTTCACTACATGAATCATTCAATTTACTAAGTCTTCACTATGTGCCAGGCACTGCTAAACTTGGGAAACAAAGAGAGACAAAAGACAGTCCCTGCCCTCAAAAAGCTTATAATCTAATGGGAGAGACAATACACAAACAAATATACAAGACAAATAGGAAATAAGGAACAGAGGGAAGGCATCAGAGAACAGCACTGCCTCCTCAGTTACTTCCCCAGACTAAATACCCACAGCTCCTTCCATCCTGGGCTTAGAGGAGAGGCCAGGGTTTGAGAGCTGAAGGGGTGAGTGGGGTGATGGAGGGTACCAATAGAGTAGGCAGGGAAGGGGACAAAGGGAAGTCCTTGGAGAACACCTCCATTTAGGAGCCAAGAAGACCTCAGGCAGAGGGTTCCAAGAAGAACCAACAAGAACAGTGGTGGGATAATCATGAGAGCATGAGGTCTACCAGGCCTCTCCTGCCCCAACACAGAGTATCAGATAGATATCTCTGACCAAGCTGAGGCATTTCTGCTCAGTAAGAGTTCTATATACCTGAGGCTGCTTCTGTCTCCCCACTTCTCCTTCTGCTCTCTTCTTCCCTCTCTCCTCCTCTGGCCTGGTGTTCCATTTCCAGTCTTTAAAAGGGCCAGTCTGTCCTACATCAGAAATGCCTTTGCTGCCTTCTCTGCTTAAGCAGGTCAGGCATGGGAGGGGGTGCCAGTGCATCTTCCTAGTCTGCCAAAATTCCACCAATTTATTTATGCTGGGGATTAGGAAATCTTCCCTGTGGGACTAGCACCAATTGGAGGGGGCCTCTTGCTTGCCCCTCCACCACCCCTCCCTGCTATACAGCTGCTGTTTAGGAAGTCCAGATGCCTCCCTCTCCTGATCTGTGGGGAGGAGACGCCTTTGTGGGAGGGAAGCATTGCAGTCCAGTTCTGGGCGGCCCAGCTTCATATCTCAATTCCTTGAAGAAAGAGACATGAGGGCACTGAGTAGAGCCCCAGAAAGGGAGTCAGAGAGTGGCGGGGGGGGGGGGAGGGGAGGAACAAATTGGAGGACAAAGATCTCATCAATCTTCCAGCTGGAGCGGATGCAGCTAGCTGTGGTGCTGAACTCGTGTCTTGACGGAGCCGTAGAATCATCACAGCCCAGTTAATTTAGGAAGGTGACAGGGCAATTTACACATCCCCAGGTCCAGCGGTCAGCAGCTGATGCTTTCTGGGCTACAAAGAAGCACCCACCAGGCTGGCAGTCTGGCTAAGAGGGAAGGGCAGCAGCTGGCCCAGCCTGCCAGCCCAGCTCAGATCTCAGCCTACAGACCCTGGGCTATTGGGGCTATCTATAAGGGTCAAGGAGCCTGGGCATCTGGGCATCACTGAATCAAATAGATTATGACCTTGTCACAAGACTGTCACCAGGCTCCTGCATTCCAGAGTGTTAAGGCAGAAACAGACACTGACCAGTCTCATCCTCTCATTTTAAGGGTGGAGAAACTGAGGCAAGCAACCACTGGCTCATGGCAACACCACAAGTTCATGGCCTTATCCAGATGTGCTTCTAGGCTTCTGGACATCCAGCCTGGGCTTTCCTCTCCTCAGAGGAGGTGATAACAATAGATTGATTACAATTATTTCAAAGACTTGGGACTTCATCATCATAGCTGCCTCCATGAATGTAGGGAGTGACTTTTTCTCAAACCTATTGGGAGAGAGAGTGAGCATTGTTTTTTTTCCCATTTTAGGGGTGAGGAAGCAGAAGCTCAGAGAAATGAAGAGTCTCTTTGCTGGGGCTCAGCCCACAGCCATGAGGTGCTGATGCTGAGACTTCATGAAAGCTGAGACTTGACCTCCCAGGAAGTCTCCTTGGAGGAGGCATGGATGCCAAGAGAGACATGTAGGGAGACAACATATGGCCAAGCAGGGCAGAAAGGGCTCGGGATTTGTCAGGGCAGTGACAACAACACCCGGCATTTATGGGGTTTGGGAAAGTTTTCAAAGCGTTTTGCAAATATTATGCCACTTGATCCTCACAGAAACCTTGAGAGGCAGATGCTATTATCCCCATTTTACAGTTGAGGAAACTGAGGCAGACAATGGTTAGTAGCTCTGTGACTCTACTGTGTGTCTGAGGTTAGATTTAAGCTCAGGTCTTTCTGTTTTCCAGGTCCAGTGTTCTACACATTGCACCACCCAGCTACCAAGGAGGATTCAGGGTTCATAGGGCCAGGTAAAGTGGGGCCCTGAAGCTACAGCTGAAGATATGACCTCACAGGTCCCTGGAGTGAAGAAAAGGCAATTTCTAGTCACAGTGGGATCTTCAGAGAGGGATGAGACCAAAACCAAATGTGGCCAGTCTGTCCTGGTGGCATCGGAAATGCCAGTTTCTTAGATTCCATCTGGCAAGGCAGTGGCCCAGATGGACCCGAACTTAGGAAGCCCCAGTGGGAAGCCAGTGTCCTGGGGAGAACAGGGGCCTGGGGAGAGTGCAGCTGGGGTTTGGGGTTTTGTTGGGCAGAGAGGAGGGTTTGGGTGAAAAGGGGATGACTTTTCTCAGGGCATGTTGAGTTTATCATGTCTCTGGGACATCCAGGTAGAAATCTCCACTGGACAGGTGGTGATGAGGTGGCCTTCAAGCCAAGGAGGGTGAACGAAAGAGAAATATGAAGGTGGATCTGGCCTGGGAGGCTAGATCTGCATGCCACCTGTGTAAACTGAGAGTCTGAGTCATGGAAGTTGACAAGATCTCCAGGAGGGAAGAGAGGACAGCCCAGATGGGAGTTCTGGGGACTGCCACGCCCCACGTCAGGGCCATAGCACACAAGGGCCAGCCCTGTCAGCATCTGAATATGTAATTCACCTGTAGCAGGTGCCTAGAACTCAATGGCAACTGTCTGTGTGCAGCTGTTTGCACGTTGTCCCTCTATTAGACCCAGGAGCTCCCTGAGGACTGAGACTGTCTTTCATCTGTTTTTACCTCTCCAGGGTCTACCACAGTGCCTGGTACACAGTAGGCATTTAATAAATGCTGCCTGCCTGCCTGACTGCTCTCTTCCCATCTTCTAACTTACCATTTCCCCAGAGCCATTTTTGTTCCATCACATGCATTTTAAAATCGTCCTCCTTGGCACAAAAAACAGAAACAAAATAAAAATTAAGCAGATCCATCTTCTCCCTCTTGTCAGCTCTTTCCCCTAATACAACATTAAGCTGAATGAATGAATGAAGGAAGGGAGGAAGTCAAGGACTTAGGTCTCTAACACTTTACCTGTGTGATTTGGGCTCATGGGCAAGCTCTGTATGGGGACAAAGCCTAAGGAGGAAGAGGAGAGTTGAACTGATGCTAAGGACAGAGAAGCTGGGACCACCTACAGGCAGCTGGGTAGGAGGGGTCGAGTCCCAAAAAGCCAAGGAAGACTTGGGTTCAAATCCAGCCTCAGATCCTTACTAGCTGTTTGACCCTGGGCAAGTCTCTGTTTGCCTCAGTTTGTTCAACTATAAAATGGGTTAATAATAGTACCTCTCTCCCTGAGATCTTGAGAAGATCAGATGAGATCACATTTGTAAGGTTCAATACAATGGTACCTGTTATTGCTATTACAGTCATCTGCAGATGGTCTGAATGACCCTACTAGATTGTCAGGGCCTGAAGACCCGGTTTTTTCTCTTTGGGTTCCTGGTGCTGAGCTCAGGGCCCCACCCTGGCCCCCAGATTCCAGTCCCTCCCCCCTCCCAGTTGGCCTCCACCCTGGTGCCTCTGCCCTGGTGCTGAACTCAGGGCCCCATCTTGGCCCCCAGACTCCAGTCCCTCCCCTCCCCTGGCTGGCCTCCATCCTGGTGTCTCCATCCTGGTGTTTGTTTTAAAACATGGGTTTGCCCGCATCATTCACTGACCTGCTCAATAAACTCTGGTGGTTCGCTTTGACTAGGATCAGATAGAAACACCTTTATTTGGTATTGAAAGTTTTGTAAAACCTGCTCCTTTCTCCCTTTCCAGCCTGGTTACACTTTCTTTCCTCCATTCAAGGGTCCAGCCAAGCACCTTCTTACTGTTCTTTATCCACAGAATTGAATCTCCCTTCTCAGTGGCTTTCCACAGACTGTCTGCCACCCCTTGAATCTCCTCCCTCTTTATTTCTGGCTTTTTAATCCTTAGAAGCCTTCTGAGCTCAGTGCAAGGGATGTCCACCTTCCAGGTGGGGCCTTTCCACATCCCCCAGGCTGCTTGCACCTTGCCTTCAAACCTCCCCCAAAATGATTGTGTCAATTTTAAACATACTTATATAACACATCCCTTCTCCTCCCTCCTCCCTTAGAATATAAGATCATTTGTCTGTGCAGCTCCAGCACATAGTAGGTCTCCACGAGGACTTGCTGACAGTCAGTCAATAAGAGTTCATTAAATACCTGTAATGATCTGGGTATGTTTCCAGGTGCTTGGAGAACAATGTAAGAAAATAAGAAGCCGCTGGTCTCAAGGAGCTTGCTGTCTAAAGTTTATTGACTGACTATTTGATCAAACCTTAGTGTGAGACCCAGCACTTCTCTTTACTCACTTTCCTTTCAGTGCCTGGGACGTGCCCTGAAGGAGCCTGTTTCCAGCAGCATCCAGGAGTGAAAGCCCTAATCACATGAAGGATGGGCATCATGCATTGAGCTAGGCAGGCTTACCACCCCCTTTCTCTTTGGGACCCGACATTTGGTTTGGGGTTAGGGTCTGTTTTCTTGGTCCTTTCAGGTTCTAGGCACAGATGATAGTCTCCCTGGACCCAAGACCTTGGAGTTAATTCAAGGCCAGATGTTGCAGCTGGCCCAGCTGCAGGCTCAGGGAAGCCCTGAGAAGTCAAGGTATCTCGAACATGAGCCTGAGGAGGGTTTGGAACTTAGTGTGGTACAGGGGGACCCTTAAAATCAAAAGAACCCAAACAACGGGGGCTTGATCCAGTGGCAGAGAGATGAGACACACCCCCCTCCCCACACACACACCCTTGAGGTTCCCCAAGAACAGGGGAGAAGGGAGGAAGTAGGACATCTCTGTCCTTCAGGCAGTTGGAGGTCAGGGTAAGCCTTGTTATATTAACATATTCAGCCCAAGGTTCTGGCTGGTCAATGGCCTTTTAGGTGGTGACTCTGACCCAGTGGGCAAGCTGGGCCTTTCAATTCTCTGTCATTGACTTACAGCATCCCAGAGACCATGTCCCAAACCAAAGAAGGCCTATGGCCAATCCCAAGGAAGTAGGCTATATACACTGAAGAAGAAATGGGTACTTGAGGGAAGACTGTGCCTCATGTGGACCTGAACTGGAGGTGGGGAATCGAGGAGACTTCTAAGTACAAGGCTTCCACCACACAGATTAAGACTGGGAACTTTGGGTAAGTGGGGATTTCTGGGGTGCAACCAGAATTCTGCTTGGCCCTGAGCCTGGGATAGCGAGTGGAGGATTCACACTCAGAGCCCCTCACATCATTAGGACTGATATACCTAGCTTCTGATTTGCACACAAGCCCACCTACTCCCCACCCATCACTAAGACAGGCTATCCCCAGATCTGGATTGCCTTAATTCCACCCTCTCTACTCTGGGCTCTGCCATGAAGCCCCTCACCCCCTGCCACACACACACACACACACACACACACACACACACATGCACAAACACACACATATTCTGGAAAGACTCTCTCCTATATCCTACATTCCTGGAGGGCTCTGTTGGCCTCTCCTATCTCTGCAATGGTCCTCCATGGCACAGGATTCTAGTCCTTAGGCTCCTTCAGGGCAAGTCCCAGGCTATTTTGTGTCTTTCCGCCCCTAGCACAAATAGCACTGGGCAGGATTACCTGTATTTAAATCCCAATTTTTCTGCCTAATTAGCTGGGTATTGGTGACAGGATGTGGCTGTTACTTTGTCATGATCTGGGGAAGTGCTTCCATAAGTGGATATAAGAGGAAGAGAAAGCCTCAGCAGACCCCATCTCTCCAGGGGGGAGGGGGAAGGGGTCTGGCATCTTCCTTACCAATCAGTATCATGGCCATTAAGCCCACGGTGGCTCTTCAGAATGCCCAGAGTGCCTGTTGACCCAGGATCTGCCTGGCTTCCCCGGCCATGATTCCTTAAAGGCATCCCATCAATCACAGATGGGAAGTCAAAGCCCCTTTGTTTGACAGTAGTCCCTTAGAGATGTCCAAGATCTTGGGCTCCTGGGCTCCAATTTTATGAGCTCATCCTTTCCTCTTCTGCCAATCCTCTTGTTCCTTCCAGGAGGGTCAGTAAAAAGCAGACACAGCACTCAGAAACTCAGCCCTGACAAGCTGGAGGCACTTGTGCCTGAGGCCTATGAAGTCTGCACCTGAGCTCACCCTGGGCCCCTGGGGGTCCAGACTCCAGTCAAGATTTCTAGGCACTGATTGACTCAGTGCAAAGAGGTATACTGTACTCCTTCCCCCTCTTCAAGACAGAAGTCAGAAAGCCAAAGACACTGTCTGGAGCACTGAGCTGGGGAGCCCCAAGGCCCCAGAAACATACACCAGCAGGAGAATAGGAAGGTGAGGAAGATGAAGAAGAGGGGAAGAAAAGTCAGGAAAGGGACACTGAGACAGTCTGAGGTGAAGTTATTTGCCCAGGGTCCTAACCAGTAAGGTCTGAAGCCAAACTTGAACTCAGGTCTTTCTGATTCCCTGCTGAGCACTGCCCAGATGCTTCTCAGGAACCAGCACCACTCCCCAGGAGGAGGATGCTTAGAGAACACTGAGTGAGCAGAAGAGAACATTCAGGGGCACACTACAAATATCTCCAAATCCTTGGAGGGTCGTCAAGTGTAGGAGTGGGTGGGGGAGATGGGGTGGGAAACAGTCGTGTCATGTTGGGCCTGAACTAGGAGCAGTGGAAGTTGAAGGGAATAGTTTAGTCCATAGGAACGCTTCCTGGAAAGGGAGGGTCCCAGGGTGAAAGGGCCAGCTGGGGCAGGGTGGAGGCTCCGAGCAGCGGCTGGTGCCTTAGAGCTAGGACTCTTGTGCTCAGACGGCTCCTGAGACCACGGATGGCTCAAGACTCCAGGATTCTATGCTTCACGCTGCTCCAAGACGCCTGCTGCTCATTCGGAAGGGATCTCCCACCCTAGAAGATGCTCCAATATCTGGGGATGCTTCCCTAACAAACATATTGGGACCTTGATGAGGAGGAAAATGGAGCAGTGATGAACCTGGAAGGTTGTTTAAGGCAGAGGGTTCCTCCCTCCCCCACGCTGGAGACAGAGCAGCCTTCCTTCCTTCCTGGGGAGCCCCCCAGCAGAGTTTGCCCATCTGACAATGACCTCGAGCTTCCCCTGGAGTTCATTCGGCCCTTGGGATTGTGAGGACGAAGGACCCTGACTGAAGAGACAGCGCAAGCGGAAGCCAGGCTCTGTATTCGAAGGTTCCCTTGGGCTCCTCCCGGTGCCGACCACAGGGACGCGTTCTCCCCTCTCACGGCACACTAGCCCCAGATGGAGCTGCTTAGCTATTCTGTCATCTTCGCTTGAGATACTCACTGTACTTGCAGGCATGACGGAGGACCCCAGTCCATGTCTTACATCCTCGTGATGCATCCATTATGAACGCCCTCCCTCAGGGGACATTATCTCTGCCTCAGGAACTTCCCACCATAGAGAATCGATTCTGTGATTCTGTGGCGGTCCCGAAGGATGGAGAGAAGCCTTAGGCTCCCGTCTGTTTGCTGACAATGCCGTGTTTCCGTCACAGTCGCTGGAAGAGTTCCAACAAGCACCACGGAAAATCTGAGGGGATGTTCAGCGACAGGATTGTAAAACCACCCCCGGGTGAACATTGCAGATGAGGACCGTGACCCACGAGGCCCCGAACATGGCTGCCTGGGCTCTCCAGGAGGGCAGGGGGCCCAAGAAAGACTTTCAGAGTCCTGGGGGGTGGAAAGGACCTCAAAGACCAATGCAGGGTAACTGGCTAGAAGGGAAGCAGCTGGGGGGGGGGGTCAGAAACCCTGACTTCAGGTCCACCTCAGATGCTAATAGTTGTGTGTCCCTGGGTCAGTTGGTCATCAATAACCATGTAATCACTGAATGCTTATTATATGCCACAAAGTGCTAGGGATATGAAGAGAGTAGAAAAGGCAGCCCCTGCCCTCTAGGAGCTCATAATTCAGCAGGGATAATGGCATGTAAACAGTTATGTACAGTCAGGCTATCCACGGTGAAATTTGAAAACAACAAACAGAAAAATCCGAAAAGGGAAGATACTAGAATGAAGAGGGGTGGGGAAAGGCTTACTGTAAAAGATGGGAGTTTGTCTAGGACCTGAAGGAATCCAGGTGATGAAGCTGAGGATTGAGAGCCCTCTGGGCATGGGGCACAGTCAGAGAAAATGCCCAGAGGCTGGAGATGGAGGAACAGTCAGGAGACTGGTGTCACTGGATGGCAAATACACGGGGAGTGGAATTGATCATAATAGGGAGATGCTGAAGTTTATGAAGGGTAGGGGTGACATGATGACTTGAGGTTCTCTGGGAAGAAGTCAGTCATTCTTTCTGAGATTCAGCCTTCTCCTCTGTAAAATAATACATGAAGCCCTTCCTGATCTTGGGATTACCAGCAAGCAACCCTTCATCCCCCAGTGCTGGAGCTGTCCAGAAATATCCCTCTCCTAGGATGGGAGTGCCTGGTTCTATCATCAGGCACCCTGTGAAATCTCCCATCGCGGGATTAGTGGGCATTGTAAACCTTAAGGCATTTTAGAAAGCTGGGTAATATCACTCTTACTGGGGTCAATCTTTATCTCACTCAGATGAGAAAACCCAGGCCTTAGGGAGGAGCGACCCCTCCACAATCACTCAGGGAGCTATCTACTGAGTGAAGAGGCATGACCTTCCATCCAGTCCTGTCCCATTACTCACTTCAAAGACTTGCGGCTGCTCACATGTCTGTCCCCTTCTCCTAACATGGAATATGCTATCCCCAACTTTGTAGCTGTATTGGTCACGGACTGCTACCAAAGAAAAAATGTATCCCTGATGGTCACTCCTCTGGTGCTGAGCATCCACAAGTGTGGACAGATAATAGATGGACAGATGTTTCAGCACCAGGGTGATTAGGCAAAGCCTGTGGAATCAGGGGACAAGCCCCACCCAGCCAGTAACTAGACTCACAATCCCCAGAACAAGAAACCTGGGACAGAGAGCCCTGAGCTCCCCCACCCAGCCAGCCTTTGGGAATCCAGGCAACCTCTGCGCTTGAAAGCAGAAAATGCATAGACAAGGGTAGAAAATGGTATTCTTACTGACAGCCTCCTAGAAGAAGAGGGAAAATTTCTTTGGAGGCATGCCCCTAGAATCTAGCTCTCCATCCAAAAAAAAGGGTATTTCTGGAACTGTACTGGCACTTGAGGTTTGACTTCATGAGTAACTCTGAGTTTGAGGGTTTGGGGATCTGACTTTCTAGAGAAAGAAGGGTAGTTCCTGCTCTCTAGGAACACATGGAGTGAAAAGCCAATCAATAATCTATCTTGCTTTTACCCCACCAAGACTCCCAGTTCTTGAGCTGGAGGAAGGTCGAAGGACTAAAGCCACATCACAGCATCACTCCCTATAATTACCATAAGATATCTGACAAAAAGCGTGTTTGATAGGGATTAATGTTAAGTCTTACACTTGAGTGCAGAAATCAGGAGTGGAGAAATGGTCCAGGGCAGATTGCTGATGGGTTAGTGGTAATGCTTAATTTGATGCAATAGCCCATAAGCAATAACAAAATACTCTTTCTCCATTGATGGATCTTCCTTTTCTAAGAGGAGTTGAGAGTCCTTCTGATTTAGGGCCATCCCACAGTTTGGATTTCCCTTGGATGCTAATTTAACTTGGCATCATCTGGGCAATGCTCTGACATTCAGAATCTCTAGATTCCTCAGCATTCTTCATGGTCTTCCTCAGATCTGTAGTGCTACCTGATGGTTTGGACCCCCCTGGAAAGCAAACTCTCTTTGGAACTGCTAGACAGGCAGCCTCTTTCCTGGAGCTGGTGACAGAACCTTCTGGTTCTCTGACGATCATCTCCATTGTGTCAGAGAGCACAGGATTCTGGCAGTTGTTGTTGTAGGATGCTGAGAGTATATATTCTCTCAAGATTTCTATACCCAGCTGAATGATAAGTTATTATATCCATATACGTATATCATATATATGGTCATATCATATATCATATATATATATATATATGATCCTCCATATTACAGTCTAGGACCTTGCATTGGTGACTAAGGTGGGGCCAATGAAGGGAGTCTGGTTATATCTTGGCTCCCAAGTAGGCCCAAAACCCCTAGCTACTAGGTGCTAAGCTGATGTGACTGTGAAGCCCCCAGGGTCCTAAGGGGAGTTGCTAAGACCAGAGTCAATAGTAAGAGTTTAGGTCCTTGTTGCTCAGATGATCCTTGATGACGGCTAAAGAGTGCATAAAAAGGGAAGACAGTGCTATTTGCTTAGGGTTCTCACTCTTGGTGGTGTGTTGATGTGGAAACTCTGGGCAGCTGTAGTTAAGAGCCCTCCAGCTTGTACACCTGGATGTTTGGACTTTGTTAAACTCTGGTGACTATGAATTGAGATTTGAATCAGACTAGGTCTGTCTGTTGATGTTTGTAATTTGTTTTTATATAATCTGAAGTTCAGGGTGCTGGCTCTTTACCCAGAAATAAGTGAATGATATTTGTATGCTGGATTAAAGTAAGATTGTTAACCCCTTAATGTTGCTTTCCTCAGTAAAGCAGATCAAAAGAACCTGGGCTTGCAGTGTTCTGTGTGCTGGTTGTTGTTGGTTTTACACAGCCACAGTACCTGCTAGCCAAATTGTTAAATGGCCATGCACATATTCTGACTCTCCTAGGCCCCAGAGAAAAGAATGACTAACCTCTGGACTCTTCCTTTTGGAGATGTGATAAGCCTTGAACAAAGGATAATTAACATTCTTGAGGTTAAACATTTGAGAAACTGCCATTCTGGGGAGCCTAGCCAGCCCCCAAGAATGATATCTACTATAAAAACAGCTGCTATAAATATTTTTGTACATATGAGTCCTTTTCCCCCTTGTGTGATCTCTTTGGGATACAACCCTAGAAGTGGTATTGCTGGGTCAAAGGATATGAACATTTTTATAGCCCTTTGGGTGTAGTTCAAATTGTTCTCGAGAATGTCTAGATCAGTTCACAACTCCACCAGCAATGTAACAATGTTCCAATTTTTCCACATCCTCTCCAGCATTTATCATTTTCCTGTGTTGTCATTTTAGCCAATCTGACAGGAGAGATGTGGTACCTAAGAGTTGTTTTGATTTGCATTTCTCTAATCAATAGTGATTTAGAGCATTTTTCATATGCCTATAGATATCTTTAATTTCTTCCTCTGAAAACTGTCTGTTCATATCCTTTGACCATTTCTCAATTGGGGAATGACTTGTATTCCTATAAATTTGACTCAGTTCCCTGTATATTTTAGAGATAAGGCCTTTATCAGAGATACTAGTTGTAGAGATTTTCTCCCAATTTTCTACTTCCCTCCTAATCTTGGTTGCATTAGCTTTGTTTGTGCAAAAACTTTTCAATTTAACATAATCAAAATTATCCATTTTGCATTTTGTGATGCTCTCTATTGCTTGTTGTCATGAATTCTTTGCTTTTCCATAAATCTGATAGGTAAACTATTCCTTGCTTTCCCAAATTGCTTATAGTATCAGCCTTTATTCCTAAATCATGAACCCATTTTGACTTTATTTTGGTATATGGTGTAAGATATTGGTCTATGCCCAGTTTCTGCCCTACCATTTTCCAATTTTTCCAGCAGTTTTTGTGAAATAGTGAATTCTTAGCCCAGAAGCTGGATTCCTTGGGTTTATCAAAGAGTAGATTGCTATAGTCGTTGACTACTACGTCTTGTGTACCTATCCTATTCCACTGATCCACAACTCTGTTTCTTAGCCAGTACCAGGTAGTTTTGAGGACTGCCGCTTTATAGTACAGTTTAATATCTGATATGGGTAGGCCACCTTCCCTATTTCTTTTCATTAATATCCTAGATATTCTAGACTTCTTTTTCTTCCAGATGAATTTTGTTATTATTTTATCCAGCTCTGTAAAATAATTTTTGGTAGCTCGATTGATATGGCTCCCCTCCCAATGGGAACATCCGCAGTAGTTGGCAGTAAGCTTTCTTTGTTCAGGGCCTTATTTAAGTCTCCCCGTGGGTGAGTCACATTGGAATCTCACCCATGGAGAAGACGATTTGCCTGGAACTTTCCCACTCGGGACCCTGATAAGCTGTACCCCGGGATTCCCCAGCTTTGAGGAAAATCATGTGTTGGAATTCCCCTGATTGGTGAGGCATTTATATTGTTAATGTCTGTGTCTTTGTCATTGTTGCTGCGCTAGCTGTGTTTTTAGGAATTGTTAATTATTGTTGTTGTAAATTCGAGATAGCATTCCAAGTCTTTTAATAAAAGCATTATTCCATTGAGAGAGTGTCTTATTACAGGTATGAATCCTATCCTAACTAAGCTTAATTGCACACCAGCTGAGTGTGTATGCTATTCCTTCTTCAAACCAATTCCAATAAGAGTAAAGTTCAAGTTTGTCCAACACCCCTCTGCCATCTTGCCCTCCACTGTAGAAACTTCCTTGAGCATCTCTTTGATGCAGCAAATGTTTCCCTATTTTTCTTTCCCTTTTCTCCCAGTACATCTCTCTTTCTCACTTCTTATTTTTTTAGATCACCCCATCATGGTCAAATCATACCCGTGCCCTCTGTATATACAGCCCTGACTCATCTAAATACAATTTACTTTCAAGTCAAGACATCACCCTCCTGATGTCATTGATCTTTGAGAATGAAGGACAAACAACAAACTCCTAACCACCCTTATAATGATAAAGTTCTTAGGAGTTACAAGTATCATCTTCCCATATAGGAATGTATACAGTTTAACCTTATTGAGTGCCTTATGATTTCTCTTCCATGTTTACCTTTTTGTCTGTTTGTTTCTCTTGAATCTTGTGTTTGAGTATCACATTTTCTGTTCATCTCTGGTCTTTTCACCAGGAATAGTTGAAAGTCCTTTATTTCATTAAATATCCATTCCTCCTACACACACACACACACACACACACACACATACACACACAAGATTATACTCAGTTCTGCTGGGTTGGTTAGTCTTGGTTGTAATCTTAGCTCCTTAGTCTTCAACTCCTCTGTGCCCTTAATGTGGAAGCTGCTAAATCTTGTGTGTTCCTGTCTGTAGCACCATGGTATTTGAATTGTTTCTTTCTAGCTGCTTGCTATATCATCTCCTTGACCTGGGAACTCTGGAATTTGGCTATCATATTCCTGGGAATTTTCATTTTAGTATCTCTTTTAGGAGATGATAGATGGATATTTTCAATTTCTATTTTACACAGATCCATGGCTTTAAAGAAAGGAAGGAAGAAAGAAATAAACACAAAGAAACAAGGAAAAGAGATGGGGGGAGGAAGGAAAATAAATAATAATAATGATAATAATAATAATTATTATTTTTATTATTATTTAGTTTTTATAGCATCTTGACATTTCTAGTGCCCAGACCTAGCCCAGTTAGGCGTTTGCCTGGTGAGTTTTCTGTCAACCCCACCCATACTAGAAGCCTGCACTCACACAGCCTTGAACTGTGACCATCAACATTACTAATGGCATAACCAACACCATGACCTTCATTGCTTTTACCATCACCATTGCCATCATGAGCATTATAAAAATCACCCCCACCACAATTACCATCACTATCACTATCACCCTCTTCCTCATCATCCCATTTCCATATCATGCATTTCCCTCCCAGCTACACTGATTATGCAGGGAAACCCAGAGCAGTCACTTCACTGCCCATGTGGATGCATTTCTTAGGAATTCTCCATCATGCCTCCTCATCAGGTACTTTCTGCCCAACCCCATTTTCAGCTTCTTCTTGTGTGTTGCCTTTCCCCATTAGATTATAAGCTTTTTGAGGGCAAGGACTGTCTTTCTTTTTGATGTTTGTATCTCCACCACTGAGCACAGTGGCTGACCAGCACAGAGAAGGCACTTAACAAATATTTATTGACTTAACTGACTGACAATCGATGCCACCTCCTGCTGGCAAGAACAACCTTGTTTCAGTCAGGGTCAGTAAGAAAAATAAGAGGTAACATAAGATAACATAACAAATAAGAGATGACATTTGCACAGTACTTCACACTTGTATTGCATTTGATCCTTATTACAGCCCTGAGAGGGTCATACTACCACAATTAGATCTCCATTTGGCAGGTGATGAAAGTGTGACTCAGAGAGATTAATTGACTAATCCAGATTTGCACAGCTGAGGAAGCATCAGAGATAAGCATTTGAACTGAGATAGACTAAATCCAAGGATCTTCCCAAGACAGGCACACACACACACACACACACACACACACACACACACACACACAAATGCACACACCCCTTCAGACATGTGTGGGAAAGGCTACAACTGCAGCCAGGAGGGTAACCTCCACACGCCTCCATTTCACAGGGGTCCAGTCCATGCACTCTTATACCACTGTGTTGACTTTGGGAAGGCGTCTGGGAATAAAATGAGTGTGCATGCATGTGAGCATGTGTGCATGTGTGCATGTGTGTACATGTATATGTGTGTGTGTGAGTGTGCATGTTTGTGTGTGCATGTGTCTTGACTCCCAGGTGTTCCACCTACCGTAGATGCTCTTGGTAGGTGCCCTGGCCTTGGTGCAAAAGCTGAGTCAGTGATTACACAGTGATTCATACTCAGCCCTACTTGTGTCTTTAAGGTAGCACTGTATGGCAGAACGAGCACTCGCTTTGGAGTCAGAGAATCATGGCTCTGCTATTTAGGCAAGTTACTTCACCTCTAGGTTCTGCCTCAGTTTCCTCCCCTGTAAAATGGAGGCAGGGACTGGACAGGGGTGGGGAACCTGCAGCCTCAAAGCTATGTGTGGCCTTCTAGGTCCTTGGGTATGACCCTTTGACTGAGTCCAAGTTTTACAGAATAAATCCTTTTATTGAGAAGGAGGTTTGTTCAGTGAAATTTGGATTCAGTCAGAAGGCCGCACTTGAGGACCTAGAGGACCACATGTGGCCTTGAGGCTTCAGGTTCCCCATCCCTGGACTAGATGATGTCTTTGATCTCTTCCAACTCTAAATCTTATGATTCTATGAAAACCATCCAGGACTCTGCCCTGTTTCTTGAAGGATGTGCTTAAGAAGTCAGGCTTTGTAAGTGAGAGACTTTACCAGAAGCAGAGGGGAGAGGGAAAACCTCAGAAGACTCATCCATATTCCTGTGCTCTACTGTAACACTTCTCATCATGAGGAAGCCATCGGGAAGAGGGCAATCTAATACATGATCCCCCTGCCTTCATTGGCATCTAGTCCTGGGGAATTTGGGTCCTTGGAAGTTTGAACGAGATACTGCATCCCTGCCCCCTAGAACCCAACATTTGGCAGCATGTCCTAGCCCAACGCTTTTTGTTTGTTTGTTTGTTTAAACCTGAAATCTCAGGATCAATCTGGAACTGAGCTCATAAAAAACATTTTAGAAACCACCTGTCCCAGACATCTCATTTTAAAGATAAAGTAACTGATGCCCAGAAAAGTGAAGTGACTTACTTTGGCTCCCACACCTAGCATATGGTAGCCCTGGTATTGGACCCAAGGTCCTCTGACTCCAAAATTTATTCTACATGTCTTGGCTCCTCAGGTCTCTAGGCATATTGGGTTCTCTATGGTTCTTCACAAAGATCAAGTGTGAGTGTGAGTGTATGTGTTTGTGTGTATTTGTGTCAGTTTGTATACATATGATGTATATATGAGCATATATATACATATATATACATACATACATATACAAGTATTTGTGTGTACATGTGAGTGTCTATTTGTGTGGGTTTGCATATATGAACTGTGTGGATGTGTGCACTCGTGAGTGTGTATACATGTGTGTTCATGTGAATGTGTGTACTGGTATATGAGGGTGTATGTGTGTGACTGGACACCTGGGTTCAGTCAGGCTCAGTCACAAGCAGTCCTGAGAGGTGAGTTGGAGTCTGGGCAAACTGAAATAGCAAATATTTATTTTTACAAGAGATTCATTTTCTTTCAGATTGGGCCTTTTAAACACAACTCCCAGAAGAGCCCATGGGAAATCACGGACAGCTGACATCCACTTCCTCCTGCTCTTCAGGCTGTCAGTACCAGGGCTGCCCAATCCTCCCTAAACCTAAAAAATAAGGGTTAGAGGTACTTCACTGACCACCTCAAAATGACCTCTACAAGGTGACAATGAACTATGTGGCCTGGAACCATCCATGCCCAAGCACTTGTGGAAGGACCCTCCTATTCACACTCAGGGCATGGAAGGGTGGCCCCGGGAGCAAACCAGTGATAAGATGCCACCTTGGAACATGATGTTGGCTCTACAGAAGACCCCAGCCCCTGGCAAAAAGAAATCAATGTTTCAAATGGCTGTAAATCCAAGCCAAGACAACCCCAGAAAACCAGGCATACTGCCGTCAGAGGGAGAACTTGTGAAGATGGGATGCTGAATTTGGGGGACATAAGCCTAAGATAGGCCAGGTAAATGTCTGGTAATGAGCAGGTCTTAGAAGCTTGGCTCAAAAGTGAATTCTGCCACAGCTCACTTAGGGCCCCGGACCTTATTATGTCTTCTGGAAGTGATGGTGTATATGGGGTGTTCAGGGAGAGCTAGCCCTCTGGGGTGAAGGCTGCTCATTCAACTTTGATGCCCACCTGTCATTCAACTCTCACCTGTGGCTCCAAGAAGCTGTAAGACGATCAGTAGCCACAGCCTGGTAAACCATCTCAGCAGACAAGCTAAGCCAGGTAGAGGGTAACCGACGGACCTCAACCCCATTGGTGAGCTGGGGGATGTCTACCCCAAGCATGTGACGACTTACCCCTGTGGAATGGATAGAAGAGAACAATTTGTTCTGATGCTCATGAAGGCAACTGAAGAAGGCATCGTGGAGTGTTTAGTGCTTGGTCAGACATCAAAGACGTTGTGGTCATCCACTGCATCCTAGGTTGTCACAAGTCACCCTGACTTTTGTACTGCCACCAGACTTCACTGACTCTGGAAGAAAGAGTGAGGCTGACGACTTTGTGCAGCTCTGCCTCACTTAAATCCAATTCACTCACAAGTTAAGACATCAGTCCATGATGTCACTGGTCCTCTTCAAAAACAAGCAACAACAGCAATGAGTGATGAAGGAGGGGGAATAAATGATCTCTAATGTCCTTCTGAGTTCAAAACCAGGGATTCTGTGATACCATGATCTTCTAGACATCATAGCCCCCTTCCAATTCACTGTATGGAACAGTGGTCCAACATCACGTAGGATTGTTCAAGGATAACTAAAAAATAACAAGCTTGATGCCTGCAGTGGCATCTGAGATGGAGCCTTGACAAACATGGCACCCAGGAAGCAGTTAAGCTTGAATCTTACAGGAGAAAAAGACTCAAAGAAGCATTGGCAAAGCTCAGGACTGACAACCAGTGATGGCTGGGAGTCTCCTCTAGCCAGCTGCCTTCCTCCAGGGCCACACTCTCCAACATCTGGAGGCCAGGTGAGACCCTCTCCATTCACAGAATTGCTTGTCTGTAGACCTATACCTACACACAAGCCACAAACTCACTCTCAGTCATCCCCTTCCTTCCCATATGCACATGCACTCACGTACACACACACAAACACACACACACACACACTCTCTCTCTCTCACACATACTCACACATACACACACAGTAACACATATATACACACTCACATGCACAAACACACATATACACACTCACATACACACACTCTTACACATACACAGAGATACACACTCACACATACACACTCACATACACACAGAATTTTCAATCATAGAACTAATGCATTGAAGATGAGTTCTCTGCCCTAGAAACATTTCTTAAAGGGCTCAGAGCAGAGACTTGAGCTTCCCACATCTGTAATTAAATTGTCAAGAGCCCAGAGAAGTCCAAAAAGCATTTTTCAGTGTATGGCTAGCCCCACAGTGAAAAAAGCCAGCTCTGCATTTTCCTTTCAAAGCTACTACCCAGGAAAGCCAAGTGTGGAGAAGGAGAGCAAAGGCTAATAGTTGCAGTCCAGCTCCTCTGGCCTTTGTTAGAACCACCCAGTAAATGGGCAATCAACATCTGGGGGACATTGTCCAGAACAGCCCTGCCTTATTCCATACCTGCTCTCAAGTATTTCTTTAAAAGTCTAGTGGGAGCCTCCAGCCCAGTGTACCCTTGTCGAGACTGTGAGCCATGAATTCAGTATGGTGGCCTGATAGAATGGAATATGAGGAGGTGGGAGTTTTGCATCCTAGCAATCACTCTGCTACTATTTACTATGGAACTGCTGGCAAGTCCTCACCACAGGACGGAAAGGGTGAGGCCTCCTCCCAGCCCCCACCTTCTGTCCCACATTTAGGCTCAAATGAAAGATCAGATGGAAAGATGCTTGGCAGAGCAACATGATTCTAGTGTGAGGTATGAACAATTCAACTATATTCAACAAGCGTTTATTAATTATATAAAATTATATAAAATACGACAGGCCAGTCTTCCAGGTATTGAGGATACAGACACAAAAAGTCAGTCTTTGCCTTCCAATGGCTTATTCTGAGGGAGTGGGGGAGGGTGCGGGGGGGGGGGGTGGAGGAGGGAGTATGTGTGTATGATGAAGTAGAAAAGAGCACTTGAGGCAGATGGAGCAAGCAGGACATGAGATAGGAGATAAGACCAGGATGTGACCAATCAGAAAAGTGATACAAGAAGACAACTGATCTAGATACAGATGGTGCCCTGAGGGTTAAGAGCTGCTTTTCCAGTACTTTGTGGAGCCCCTAGTTTATTCTCTAATCTGAAGGTGCCCCAAAGTCCTTTCCCCCTTATCTTGAACCTGTACCAAAAGAATTGCTTTTGTGTTCCCTTATCCTGTGTTCCCCGGTCCTTTAATCTTTAACCTGTGTCCTCCTGCCCGGTCCTTATATCCCTAAACCATAATGAATTCCCCATGTCTCCCTCATCCTATGGCATCCTGTCCTGTCTTTAATCTTTAACCTCCATAAAAACCTGTAAAGCTACATCATCATTCTGAAACCTTTATATAAGCATAACTCCCCCAAATATCGGCATCTCATTTAGCTTTCTTGCCAAGGAGGCCGGTGATGCTTTTTCCTGTAAATAATAAGCTCCCATTGGCTAAAAGAGAAGGTCTTTCACACCTGAACCAGCTCTCCCAACTCTAAAGTTCATCATGTAGACAAGTAAACCCACAGCATATATGTGAGCCCCCTTTCTGTGCTCTTGCTGGGACTGGCATGTTGGTGCCTTGGAGCAGTGACCAATACTGTGTGGGTAACCCTACCTGTTACTCCTGCCAACCCCACTGTGGCTGCCCCCACTGGTGCACTGCCCATTAACAATCAGCCGGCAGACTCATTTAGCTCCTAGAAAAGGCATCTTCTTAATTGCTTAGCAAGAACAGTGGTTAATCACAGAATGAAGGAGTTTGTGGAAGACTTGAGAAGCACAAGAACCCCATAATTTCAGTGTCTAATCAAGGAGTCAATAAGCCTTTAGTTAGAGCACAGTACATGGCAGGCACTGCCTAGGCCCTGGGGGTACCAGCCTTTAGTTAGAGCTCACTATGTGGCAGGCACTAAAAGATGTTCCTGCCCTCAAGACACTCATATTCTAATGAATATCAAAGGAAGTGGAAAGTGGAAAGTAAGGGATTGAAGGAGATTGTCCCCACATCTTCACAGTGGTGATGTCCAAAGTCCAGGAGTGGAGCCCAGAGAGGACCAAGAGAGTGAAGATAGCTTTGTTTGGTGTTGGACTAGCCCTGCCTCTGTGTGTGAAGGAGAGGGAGCAGAACTGCAAAGAGGCAGAGGAGGAGGGCAGGGGAGGAGAGCTGTGTGGAGATTTAAAGGGATGCCATGTGGAAGAGTGATCAGACTGGGGAAGGGAGGTGTTTGCAGAGAGCAGAACTAAGAAAAGTGGGTGAAAGTTTCAGAGGGCTGTGTGAAGGCCAGCGCCAGGATAGACAAATGAAAAGCAAGCATCTCTGGAGTCCTCCCAGCCATCCCAGAGTGGGCAGGGGGTCTTCAAGCACAGACCGAGGTTATGAAAAGAGAATCCTGGGAACATAAGGGTTGGATGAGTGGCCTCCAACATCCCCTCCCACTCTGAAGTTGTCATTCTGTGAAGACAGATAGGGGATTTGGAAGAGACAGGTGGATTGGCGATGTGCACAGCTGGGAAAGAAGATTGTGTCTGAAAGAAGAGGTTTCTGGATGACAGCTTAGCATCCAGGGAAGGGGCAGTGATGGATTCTGTGCAGAACAAGACTCCCATTGGAGACACGGCCAATGCTGGCATTTGTTGGCTTGACTGTGGGTTTTGTTGTGAGGGCTGTTAGGAGAGGCTTGCCGAACTTTTTAGAAGGCACCCCACTCCTGGCTCAGGAGCCAATCTTTTCACTGAATATTTGGCAGATCCAAAGCATTTAGAATGTATCTGTGGGGGCTCCATATTGGGGGATATGGCCCAGTGGAGGAAGGGTCTTCGGCCTCATCCATGGGAGGTTTGCATCAGCTGATTATACGAAGAGTACTCACCAGCTCTTCATTGTGAGTGAGCCCAAAACCTGGGGTCCTGGACCAAGGAAGATGAATGGAGTCTCCACTGAAGTCAGAGTTGTTGTTGGCAGTCTGATGATATTTGCACCTGGAGGTAGGTAAGGAGCATGTTCATAGCCAAGACATTTCCCAGTTAGCAGCCAGTGCTAATGTAAAAACAACGTGCCTTGGTCAGTGCCCCTGGGGCCTCACTCACCATCCCCATGAATGCCCAGACACCAAGTGCTCTCCCTTCCACCCCTGCTCTCCCCAATTAAAATGCAGACTCCTTGAGGGGAAGGATGAAGCCCTTGGTCTTTGTGGTCTTTGTATCTCCAGTGTTTACTAGGGTTTGTTTGACACCAATGAAGTGCTTGGTCATGATTTCTCATCCATTCATTTTTTCATTCATTCAAGCATGCATGCATCCATTTGTCAGTCCTTTTGTTCACCTAGTTTTATGGTTTGCAAAGCCCTTTATGTGGGCTCAACACATCCTTTTGAAGTAGGCACCACAGGGATTACATCATCCCCATTTTCCACATGAGGAGACTGAGGCTCTGAGTTGCTAAGCATTTCTCCCCAATCACAAAGTTGGCAAATGTCTACGGCAGCATTTGAACTTGTATCTTCCTCTTGCCACCTCTGGCTGCTGGTAAGAAAGTCGGATCCTGTAATGTTAATGGAATAGGAAGATCTTCCCTGTCCATTAATAGGCCTATGTGACCTGCTTTGAGCTCTGGCCCAGCTCACAGCTATAATATATCCATAGAGCTCATTGCAGGAGGAACTTGCCTAAGAGGAACTTGCTTAAAGGGAAAACTTGCTTAGGGGAGGCTTGCTTGCAGGAAAGCTTTCACACCTTTTGTTTTGTTTTTGGTTTTCTTTTTTTGGAGGTGGGGAGGCAGGGCAATTGGGGTTAGGTGACTTGCCTAAGGTCACACAGCTAGTAAGTGTGTCAAGTGTCTGAGGCTGGATTTGAACTCAGGTCCTCCTGACTCCAGGGCCAGTGCTCTCACTGCACTGCCTAGCTGCCCCCACACCTTTTGGTACTAAGCTAATTAGGCACTGAGTCAGGAGGGTTGTGATGCCTTCTGGCTCTGAGTCTGTTAGTCATAGGACCTTTTGATTCCTTGGACCAGAGTCTGAACAGCTGTCTGTTCAGAGCCCTCCTACTACTCAGATGTATCTGTGCTCCCCCATCAGTGGTATACCATAGGTGGTTGTATTACTTTGATCAGACAGCTGGAGCCCTGTCTGTTGGTCTTTGTGCTAATATCTCTGCTTGTATTTTTTCAACTTCTATTTTCTCTCCTTGCATTTTCTCTGCATTCAGGGTGCTGACGTTTCCCCTGAACTAGTGAGTGAAATTAAAGATTATTGACCCCTTAATGCCCTTTTGCAGACTCCAGCCTTTCCTTCAAGAAAAGCAGATCAACGAACCTGTGCCAGCATACCATCCTGGTTATGCCAGGGTGCTTGCTGTTATAGATCCCCAATGCTTCAGTTAGGGCTTATGACACGACGAACAATGGAGTGTGGCCATTTCCACCACCCCGTAATGGATGAATATGAAGGCAGAGGTCCTCTCCAAGTTTCTCATCTGGAAAATATGGGCTGAGCTCAATGACCTCTAGGTTTCCTTCTACCTCTAACATCCTCAACCCCTTGATGACCTTTGAAAGTATGGCCAAGGAGGTTAGTTTAATGTCTGTGAACTCAGACTTTGGGGCCAGTGCTGTCTCCTCAAGTCCTCCAGAGATACTTCCTGTCAATGTGCCCACAAGGCACCTGCCCTGGTCAGTTCGGCTAGACTGGGAAGGTTGGCTGGTAGACAAGAGGCAAACATGCACGTCCATCCTCTGATAGCCAGCCTGGATAAATGCAGAGAGGTCCTCCCTGGCCCTAGAGATATAGCCTCAGGGGAGTTACTGGTGGCCTCCACAGCCATTCTATGACCCTTTTCTTAAACCTTGGGCAGCTGTGATCTATGCCTGAGACCTAACAAAGTGCCAGAGCCACACCATGTTGAGGTCTTCTGGTATAAATAGTAGGAGAAAGGAAGGTGAAGGAGAAGAGAGAGCTTACCTAGGCAGCATCCTCCCAAAGGAAAAGGAGGCAGAAGGCAGGATGAGAAGGGATGGTTTCTGCCCCAGAGGGTGGCAGGGGTGCCCTGTTAGAGAAAACATGCTGGACTCCATGCTTAGCCCCAAAGGGAATAAGGCCAGTCACCGGCTCATGGCTGGGTGTTCCTGGCACTGCTGCCCTCCTAAATGCCCTCTTGGAGCCTCTAGATTCCACAGCTGACCCCCACCCCTATCCCTACCTACTCCTGCCTGAGGGTTTCTCTGTGAAAAATTCATTTTGGGCATAACATCATAATTCTCCCCTCCCACACACTTTTCTTCCTTTTGTAAAAATCAATACCCTGGAGAAATGAAGGCAGCTATTGGGATAGAATGAAAAAAGGCTCGAAGTTCTCAGCTCATCGCACTTCACCCCCAGGACTCTGGGGACTGGGCAGTCAGGCCAGAAGGCAGAGCAGAGAGGGAATGAGCCCAGAGGCAGGGTTGGGGAGAGAAAGAACACCAGGAAACCTGGCAGGATTTACTTGGCCTCAGAAGTGGGTTTGGGAAGAATCTGGCATCCAGCTCTCTCAGAAGAACACCAGGTCTCACCATGAGCCTGGCATCACAAGCAGACAGGGACCCAAAGCAGGACTGAGGAGTCCCAACCTCCAGAGGCCCAGGAGAGCCAGGACTCAGCTGAGCCCTTTAGGACACAATAGTCAGTGCCAAGGCTACCCATGCCCTCTGCTAGGAATTTCTGGGTTTCCTTCTGAGAAAAAGGCATGGAGGGGGTTATGCAGGTGGGTGTGGGGGCTTCCCTCAGAGGGGATATAGTTTTCTCACACAAGAGAAAAGGGAGAAAGCTAGATTCAGCACTAGACTCTGTTACTTGGTCAATTCCAGTGAATTCTCCTTGACAGATGTGTTTTGAGTGCCTTCTGCAGGCAAGACCCATCCCTGACCTTGAACTGAGAAGAGAAGAACTCCTCCCCAGGGTTTCCTGAACTGGGTCCTCCTGGCCACTCATGGAAATAGGTTGTGTGAAGCCAACTGGAATCCACTCTGGCCTGTGGAGACCACCAACCGAAGTGCCCAGCCCCACTTAGAACCTGCCTCCACAGAACTAGAGGGTCAGAGAACCTCAGTCTGGCAGGGCAGGTCAGGGCCTGTCCAGCATTCCTAGCCAGTGATTGTCCAGGCTCTACCCACAGACCTCCCTGGATAGCAGCCTGCCATCTCTCAAGGCAACTCCCTGCACTAGGGGACAACTCCCAAGGGCTAGACATTTGTCCTGAATATGTGAATTTGTGTCTTTGAGGTCCACTTGTGATAGAAGGGGAGACCAAGACTCAGAAAGGGTAGGGACTCAGCCAAGGTCACATTGCCTGTCATTGATTGCCCCACACAGACAGACAGGCAGGTGGAAAAGGGATTGGTTTCCTGCCGCAGCTATCTTTAGTCTCCTGCCAAGTGGGAGCAATTCACTTGCACTCATTCTCTGAAGTCCTAAAAATGTGATTGTGGCCTGAGTAATGACTTCAAATATCATGACGCTTCTTATCTCCAGCACATCATGTTCCCTTCAAGACAGGCAGCTGCAAAGGAGGAGCCTTCTCATTCCCAAAGTGCTGGAGGGCACCCCAAGAAGCCACTGTGCGCCTCTGACTCCCTGGCATATCTCCAGGCAGGGACACCGTCACCTGTCAGGAGTGGGAGCTCCACACTGACGAGGCTTGGGAGGACAGGGGTACCTGTGATCCCTTTGCTGCCCCCACCCCTGCCATACCCACCTTCTCTCCCTAAGGGGCGTAGCAAGGGGGAATACCTTTCCATTCCTCACTTCATTCATTCATTCCTGGAATATTCCAGAGTGCCTTCCCCCACCCCTCTTAGATAGCAACACAGGGACAGATGTTTCCAAGGTACAGCATCCTGTGGTTTAGATGAAGATGCCCCACCAGGTGCTGTATAACAGTCCTGGAGCAGCTCCTATCTGGTGGAGGAGTCTGGGCTTGCACCAGGACAGTGAGTCCCACCATGTTCCTGAGCCCTGCCTCAGGGAGCTATCAGTCCAGTAGAAGGAAGAATCAGAAGGTCCTTATAGGAATACTCCAAAGCTCTAAAGGTCGGTCATTCTTAGAGGCAGGGGGTGGAGTGCACCCCAGACTGGAGAATGGCCTGTGGGAAGGGGCATGGGCAGGTAAGGAAGTATACCTTATGGGCCAGCAATGAGGCCCATTGAGCCAGAACAATGAGTGTGAGAAGAGGAAAAATGGAAGGGTAGGCTGTGAAGGTCTGGGAGCCAAGTAATAAACAGCTTTAAATACCAAAGGGGCTGTCTATAGTTTATCTCAGAGGTGATAGGGAGGCCAGGAGGGACATAGATAGACCTAGATTTGGAGGGGGCGTACATTTAGTAGCCATGCGGGGGATGGAAGAGATTGTGGAGGGGGTGGAGGTAGGAAGCCAGATAAGACCTACAATGGTCCCAGTGCAAGGGGATGCACATCTGACTGACAGGGGTGGCTATGGGCATGGAGAGACCGCTACCCCTTCAAGGGAGATTGTGGAGGTGGAAATAACAAGGCTCAGTGAGATCTTGGATAGGGTGGGGTGTGGGTGGGGGGGTCAGGAAGAAGAGAAGAAAAGGAAGAAGCCCCTGGAGTTTTGAGCCTCAGGGAGGGTTTGGGAGGATGATGGGCCCTCAACAAAAAGAGAGAAGCTGGCTTGTCCCCTTGGTCCCACCAACACCTTCCTCATCCACCAGATGTTGATCCATCAGGGCAGGGCCCCAGGCTTCCTCCTCCACACACCTGGCTTGTGGACATTGAGGGAATGTGAGGCCTTTGGCCTGACTGAATTATGGGCTTTCTGGGAGGTGGCTTATACTTTCTCCCTCTGCCCTAGACCTGGAAGATGCCTTAGGCTTTATCTAACCAAACGCTCTCATTTTACAGAGAGGGAAACTGAGGTGAGCAGAGAGTGGACAGGTAAGACCCAGGCTCTAATGCAGTCTCCACCTCCAATTTCAGTATTCTCTCTTCTATGCCTTGGCCAAAGGCCACTGGTGCTCTGAATCCTTCTTTGTTCCCTCCCCTTCCCATCTGGCTAAGTGGGATTTCTTCCTTCTCAGGGGTCATTAAGAAGAATATTAAACAGAGCCTAGTGAGGACGGTGGGGATGCTGGAAAGCGCATCCAGGACAGTCAGGTTGTAGTGGTGGAGACATTTAGCTCAGAGAAAAGCCTGCTGGGAGGGGGAAGAGGGTGAGCGTGTCGGCTGGGATGGGGGGTGCTGCATTAAGAGGGGCAAAGTTGCCAGGACCAAGGAGGCTATGATGGTGCCCATGTCATCAGCCCCAGACAGACCATAGCCAGAGGACTACGGCCACTTCTGGAGACCATCATTTATGAAGGACTGATAAGATGGAGGATGTTCAAAGCAGAGAGCCAGGCTGAGGAAGGAGTCTATGCAGTATGGGGATGGACCAAAGGAACTCATAGGGGTCATCATATAAAAGAGAACATGGTGGAGGGCTGATAGCCTTTCTGGCATTCCCCGGGGGGCTTTGCAGAAGGGATTAGCCTGGCTGTGCATGGGCTCAGAGGGCAGAGAAAGGAACAGTGGAGCCAAGGTACCAGGAGGCAGACTTAGGCTTGACATCAGGAAAAAAACCTCCTAATAATGAGAGCTAATGGGAGTAGACCAGGGAGAGGCTGAGATGTAGCTCCTTGGAGGTCTCCCAGAAGAGGCTGGATGACCATTTATTGGGGAAAAGAGATTCTTGTTCATTTGGGGGTCGGTAGCTGAGGTCCCATCCATCTCGAGGGCTTGGCTCTTGAGTACTGAGCCTGAGTTGGTTGAAGGTCAATGGGAAGCAGCTTTGGACCCGTCAACACCCCCCCACCCCCCGCCGCTCCCAGAGGGGTGGCGAGCCCCCCTTCCCATAGCCCTGCTCCCGCAGCTCCCCACCCCCCACCCCGCACTGGATCAGAGGCAGAAGTGACAAGCCGAGTTCAGCAGCCGACTCGCTCCTCTGGGGAGGGGGCGGCAGCCCTCGCCGAGTGTTAATGCCTGTGACAATCTCAGCCGCTTTGGCCGGTCCAATTCTGCAGCCATTATGCCGCGGCCGTCCTCGGCCGCAAGTCCCATTATTGTCAAGGGCTGCAGGCTTGGCCTGATGGGGTTCTCGAGATCCACCCAGACAGCCGCCTCTATTTCAAGTCTGTTAATTTAGCTCAGCTTTCACATCCTCAAAGTACCAGGAGAGCGTCAGAGTGACAGCGAGGGGGTGGAACGCGGCGGCTCCGGGAGAGAGATACAGTCTTTAAAAATATAGAAATGCCGTATTTCAAGCCCCGAGCCCACACTGACGGGCGTCCTGAGGTGATTCCAATTATGAAGCCGTTAGCAGGAACCCAAGACGCGCCAAGTGGAAATCGTGGCTATGCAGATGAGAAGCGCACATGTCAGACGTCCTTCAGCATCTCCCCTGCTTTGAGCCTGGCACAGGATAGCAGGGGAGTCAGCACTGGCAGCCTGACAGCTGGGCCCGGTGACATGCCAGCAAGGACCCTGCTCTATAGATCCAAAAATCAGGTTAAAAGCCCCCTTCCCCCCACCCCCACATCTTCCCAAGCAGCAGCTCGTCCAAATGTCAGCTCCTCCCAGAACATGAGTGTGACTCGGAGCCCTGTGCCAGGGACCACAGCCCTCCCTCCATGTGTGTACATGCACACACATATGCACACACACATTAAGCACACACAAGCACACACACACACACACACACACACACACACACACAGAGGCACGGACCAGGTATCAGTGTTGAAGCCCAGTCCACAACAGACACTGACGAATGGCTTCCTGGTGCCCAGGCCTGAGCAGGGCCATGGGAAAGGTAGAGGGTCACAGTCCCAGCCCACAGAGGGAGCTTGCAGTTGAACAGGGAGATTGGGCATGTGCACAGATAACTCACTTTATGTACAAAACTACATGACCAGGGCACCAAACTGGTGCACACAGAATGCCCATGAGGCCAAGAGGGTGAGGTTGTTACAAGCTGGAGAATCAGGGGAGACTTCCTGGAGGTGGCAGACTTTGGGCTAGCCTTAAAGGATTGGCAGTCTAACAACCAGAACCATGCAAGGCTCATGGGAACTGAAATCCTGAGACTCTCCCTTCCTCATTAAGGAGCTCCTTTTAGCTCTATGCCCAAGTGGGCATGAACTGAGTTCAGCTGACCCACTGAGTCAATCAATGCTGCTATCCTGAGAGTGGAGTGTGGGGGCCTCACCTCTAAAGAGAGCCATTAGACTCTTTCTTGAATTCTATGGCTCTTACATCTCTGCCTTCCAACTCTGTAGAAAAACCACTTAGAGCTTAGGTTTAGCTCATGACTACGGTCTCCCCAAATAGGCTAGTATAAACACACTCAATGTATAACATAGATCAAGAATACAAAAGCTATACATTTCCACCAACAAAAGCAATACTTACCACAAGAGACTCACAAAGATCAGGTCACAAGAGCTCAACAATAACAGCTACTCTGTACTCTCCTCTGAGGTTTAGATTTTAAGTCATCAAAATGCGGAATAGTTTATGGGACTATTGGCATTTCACCTTCACCTCAGTTCTGCACTGTCCAAATAACTACCCCAGGTCCATATCCTCTCATGAAGAGCCCAAGCCAATGCTGGCCTCTTCCTCTTGCCAGCTCATCTTCTCCAAAAAATCCACCCAAAATGAAACCAAAACTAACTGAGCACCAGGCGCTCCTAACCTGTCAGTCCCTCAAGGTCACCTCCAAGGCTGGGAAGGTCTATTTCAAGAGCACTGATTAGTCACCTATGCTCAGGAAAGAAATACAAATCATAAGAGACATTAAGAATGCTGACATCTAGTCCCAGGCATGCCTAAGCCAAAAGAGATTTTAGTTAAATGTTGTTTAGAGTCGTCACAGTGCCAGGGGAAGGACAATGGCCACCCCCTTCCCATGGAGAACTCTGACTTGCTCTACACAGCTGAAGAGACAGCTTGGGTACAGGGTCACTCTCTTCAGGGTCCACCAAGTGAGCCTGTCTTCTGGACTCAGGCCAGGTCTCCTTATGCAGATGCCCCTTCCCATCATCAGAGGACCAAGGACCCAAGGAGGAGATTACTTCCTCAAGCCAAAGCACCCAAGTCCTTCAGCATTGAGCTAGTGTATGTGGTTAATGGGAAGCAGCCAACCCTTACTACCCTAGGAAAGCAAGAGAAGAAAAAGGGAAGGGAGAGATTTCCTGTCACAGGCATCACTGAGGACAATGGTTCAAAGGCTAGAGAGTGCCCCAGGTATTGAAGAGGCAGCTGGATGGTTTCAGTGAAGAGCAACCCCAGTCTGGTTGGAGAGTGCTGGTCCTCAAACCCATGGATGTTCATTAGTTACATCACTCAGGTCAGGCTGTCAGGGTAACGCAGAAGCCAGGACACCCTGGCTTTCCATATCAAGAAGCCTGAGCATCCACTTCAGCCTGATAGAGTGGAAGTAAGCAGCATCCTGTACCAGGCAGTCTACTTTCTCAACAAGAAGCCTGAGATGTCCTTTTTCTCAGGTCCTGTTCATCCTAAAGTGAGTCAGGCTTTCTGGATTCTCCACTTTCAAGCATTTTCCTACCATCTCAAAACCAGTAGCCCACAGTTACTACTCCGTTCCATCTCAGCTCCTTGGCATAGGTTGTATTGGCCCATTAAAATGGAAATTCTTTCAGGACAAAAATGTCTCTTTTTTTCCTTTTTTCCTCTCCTCTCTTCTCCTTCTTTCCTTTCTTTTCCTCCCTCCTCTCTCCCTGGCTTCTCTTCCTTCCTTCCTTCCTTCCTTCCTTCCTTCCTTCCTTCCTTCCTTCTCTCTCTCTCTCTTTCTCTCCCTCTCCCTCTCCCTCTCTCTCTCTCTCTCTCTCTCTCTCTATCTCTCGTAAATCCCAAGCTCACCCTAGAGATGAAGGGCTTCACCCCCTCGACAGGAGGGCTGAGCCGATATTGAACTCACATAGTCATTCATCAAATTTTTGTCCTACTGGAATATAAGTTCCTTGAAGGAAGGGCTGTCTCACTGTGACATTTTTGCCCCAGAAATGAGCACATAAGCAGAGAAAATGATCTGTTATCTCTTCTGAGCCAATCAATAACCAGTACTGCATATTTCCTTATTGCTTCCATGCTAAATCAGTTGGCCAACCTTAAAGTGCTTTATAAATATTGGTGATAATGATGGTCATGGTCACGGAGATGAACAAAATTCAATACATAATCAAATCTCTACCTATGGGCTGTGAATCCACTGCCTTCTTAGGCACAGAAACACCCCTTGACAGTAAGGGGCAGCTTCAATCCCATGAGTTACGAGCACAGCAATTTGAATGTGCCTAATTCTTTATGGCTGTGTCCCTGGTGAGTGTGCCAAGAAGTGTGAACAACAGAGTTTCTATGGGGCACCTGATTTAGGTACTCCAAATGTAACAGCAGGGCCTATCATCAGATGAAGACATGAACACCTTGGATTCAAGTCTTCACTCAGTCTGAGCATGGACCTGAGGATCTGATGAAAACTGGGACTCCAGAACAAATGCATTCAGCAACTCAGCTGAAAACCATCAGGGACCACTGAGCACTTGTGGCTTCAGCTGTCCTATCCCAGAGGAGGCTAGCAATCTGTGTGTTTGCTCATTTGCCATTGATTGTTCAGTGATGGAGTCATGTCCAATTCTTCATGACCTCATGGATCCTAGCAAACCAGCCCTGTTCTCCACTATCTCCTGAGGTCTGTGCAAATTCATGTTCATTGTTTCCATGACGCTATTCATCCACCCTCTGCCATTCTCTTTTCCTTTTGCTTTCAATCGTTCCCAACATCAAGGTTTTTTTTCCAACGAGTTCTGTCTTCTAATTGTGTGACCAAAGTATTTAAGCTTCAACTTCAGTATTTGTCCTTCCAAAGAATAGTCTGAATTGATTTCTTTAAGTATTGACTGATTTGATCTCCTTGCCATCCAAGGGACTCTCAAAAGTCTCTTCCAGCATCACCATTCAAAAGGATCGATTCTGTGGTGCTCAGCTTTCCTATGAACTATATAACCAATAATATATATATTAAAACTTTGTGTATTGTTGGGATAAACACTACCTGACAAATCTATCTCAGGAGTGATGTTCCATTTGGAGCTCTGATACCATTTAGGACTGATGCCTATAACCCAAAGTCCACCATCCACAAGCCAGCCCCAGGCAGGGGCAGGGTGACTCTCTTCATGCCCTCCCCTTGACCTTGAGCCTAGCCTCACTCCATCACAACTGTGCCATGTCACTTCCTCTCTTGGTTCCCATTCCCAAAGCCTCTGCTGCTCCATCTACTGGGGAATATGTGTGTGTTGGAATGGGAAATAGGTGACACAGAGAGACTAGCATTGCACTAACATGCTCAAGGATGCTGCCAGGCTATGTGTGTGAAATGGGACAAGCAATGGACTTGGAGATTGGGGATCTTGGATTAAGTTCCTGCCACTCATCAGCTATGGGACTTTGAGGAACTCACTTCCTTTATCTCAAGCTCAGTTTCTTCCTCCATTAAATAGAAAGTTGGAGTTGTTGCGTCCATGAGTCCTGAGGCTATCAGATTGTACAGGACCTGGGTCTCCCCAGTTCCTCTGCCACGAGGATCCTGGCCCCCAGGCACTAACACCAGCCCTGTTGGGAGTCACAGAATCAGGGCCCGGTCCTCCAAAACACTAAAGATGTGGTGGTTCTGCCATGAGTCCTAGCATGAGAGTGAGCGTACCACCCCCGCCCCTGCCCCTCGGTGGCCTCACCACACCATTAATGTGCTTCATCCTGGGATCAGGCTCACTAACAGCTCAGAGCTGCGAAGAAGATCATCAGCTAATCCCACTGCTGCCTAGGAGCTGATAAGGACTAAAGGTGTGTGAAGTCTCTCCCTCAGCCACTTATTAGACATGCTGTGGCTTGCATCAAGTCCCATTGGGGATTTTACATCTCAGCATTTTCAGATGATGCTTGAATTGGAAGGGGGGTCCCAACCCCTGGCTCTCTAGATGATGGGGCTCCCAGTAGTTTCCTCCAGGTTCTTACAGTGACATGGTGGAGAAGATGTGGGTGCATGGAGAGAGGGGAGAGGGAGCTCCCAACACAGAAGATGATTAGTTCCCCAGCCACTGCATCTCTGTGTGGAACAGTAATGCAAACATCCTTCTCATCTTCTCTTCAGGACACTGACTTCCTCCAACAGCAGTGAGGGCCATGTAACCATACTTCCTCACCCATTATAATCCCTTTGAATTGATCCCAGAGACAGGCAGTACTTGGTAGACTTGGACCCTGAAGCCCTGGGTTCAAGGCCCAGTGATGTCACTTCCTAGCTGGGTGACCTTGGATAGATCATTTACTCTCTCCCTGACAAATGAAGGAAAGGATGTTCCTCCTATCTTCCTTCTAGCTGGATTTGTGAAGATGAAATGATACAATGTGTACGAAAATGAAGAATGATAGAAATGTCAGATTATGATAATGATGATGATGGTGATGTTGGTGATGATAATAATGATGGTGGTGATGATGATGATGGTGGTGGTAGTGATGGTGGTGGTGGTGATGATGATGTTAGTGGTGGTGATGGTGATGGTGATGGTGATGATGGAGGTGGTGGTGATGACAAGAAGCAGGGCAGTGCAGTGGGTAGAGTGCTGGGCTTGGAGTCAGATAGAACCCCTTCCACTGACATGTCCTGGATGTGTGATGCTGGGGAAATTACTTCCTCTCCTTTCCTCACCTATAAAATGCGAATGATAATGGCTCCTAGCCCCCAGAGTGTTTCTGAGCTCCAGAGGTGCAGTAGGCATAAAGTAGCTTGTAAGTCTAAAGGGACAGCAGTAACGCCCATTTGATGGCCCAATTTGCTCATCTGCTTAGTGCCAAGAGTATTCAGGCCAGCCCCTTTTCCACCTCACAGACATACCTTGTGGTGAGTAAAGGGACCTAGCTGTGGGAAGGATCACATCTTGCTAAGAAAAGCAAAAGGGACTTAGTCTCATGGATGTAGAGCTGAGGTCCAGTATAAGGCCCAGGCCCTCTCTGGACCACCAGGCAAAGGGCAGCAGTTCATGATAGAAGGGGCCAAGCTTCAATGTTGAGGCAGAAGCAGAGCCAAGCTACCCTTCTGACTGACTGATGTCTCATTGTGAGAAGGCTGTTTTCTAGGACTGATGTTACACATCACTGGGCCTGGCAGGGCCCTCAGAGCCTCCTTTTTCAGCCTAGCCCTGACCATAGGCCTTCTAACCCCCCTGCCACATCCCCATGAGGTAGCCATCTAGCCTCTTCTTGGAGACCTCCAATCAGGGAAAGCCTATCACCTCTTAGGTTAGCCTATTCCATGCTTGGACAGATTTCTGTGTAAGGAAGCATCTCTACCTCCAGCCTAAATCCTCTCTTTGACCCTTCTCTCCCATCCCTCCCCACTCCCACCTCCCTGCTCTGCCCTGTAGGACAAGCAGAACAGCCCTTGTCCACTATGGATATCTGGAGCTTTCCACTGGATCCATCCTTTGATCAGAGGTTGCACCCTGCTCAGCCAGTGAGCCCCAGATCCAAATATCATACTAACATTGCATGTGCATCTCTCCATGTAATCCATTTCCCTGCTAAAAGTCAGACTTCCCACCTTATGGCCTCCACAACAGAGAAGAGGCCGTGGGCTGAAGTCAAAGTGGGCTGGTGACCTTTTAGGTTGGGAGTTCCCTGTCATCAGAAGCTTCCGAACCAAGGCTGGATGAGGCCCCATCAGGGAGGCTGCAGAGAGTGTTCTTACACTGCCAGGGACTTGGGGGGAGGGGGCAGACAGAAGCTTCCTTCCAGTTTTAAGAGTTCCTAAGTCTTTATCTTGACTACATGGATTTTTCCCGAAAGTGCCCTTGAATTAACTGTCTTAATGGAATGAGGGTTGACAGCCGCTGAGCCCCAGGACCCAGAGGCTTCATGTTCTGCACTCCAGGCACCTGGGTTTGTCCCCTGGGGGCCGCTCCAGCCCAGCATAGCCCGGGACGCTCTTTTCCAGAAGGAACGAAGTCTAATTGAATCATAATTTACCGCAGCATGGCAAATCAGAGCTTAACTTGAATTACCAGCGACGTCACGCAAGGACCACTCTGCCAGGAAGACAGTTTTGTCTGTAGCTAAAGGGCAGCCTTAGCCTGCATGGTGACAGGGGCATGTTGAGGGGAGGGGTGGGGGCCCCAGTGCAAGAGGCCTGCTTTTCTCAATGCCTATCTCTGTAGACTCCAGAACATCGCTGATAAAATAAAGCTCTCCAGACATCGGGGACTAATTTAATCTAATGCCAATTAACTTACTTAATCCCAAGTGAGGATCTTGAGATGTAGAAAGACCCAGTTTTTAAAGACCTTTTGAAAAAGGTAAGGATTCAGAGTGATTGCATTTCTCAAGGCCCTTCCAATCTGGAAAGCTCTTGTGGGAAATAAAATGTGTCTACTGGAGGAGAGGGTCTCCTCAACCATGCTCCGTGTATAAATTATGCTGCAGGGATGGGAACTGTGGAGATGGGAGGATGGCCCCCATCTTCCAGCAAAACAAGGGAAGATTAAGCAGGGGAGGCAGCTGTCTAGGCTCCCTATGGGCAAAACAAAAGCCAGGAACTTAGATGCCTACTCTCCATCTCCTTCCTCAGTCCCAGCCCAGTGCAAGGAAGGCTCTGGCTTTCCAGGTTCTAGGTGGCAGAGGTGACACAAAGCCAGGAGCTCAAAAGGGAGACCAGGGCCTGGGAAGTGGAGGAAGGATGGGTTTCAATTGGGAGTTATCTCTGAAAAAGAACATTGCATGAGAATTATAGAGGCAAGTGTAATTGTATTTGAGTGTGTTTGTGTGTACGCATATGTGTGCATGGATAAGTGTGCAAATGTGTGTGTGCATGAGTGAGTAATTGTGCAAATGTGTGCATGTGTGCTCTAAGACACACTGCACTGAGGACATCTCTGTGCATTGATGCTGTCCTTCAAGGCCTCGCAAACCTGCCCACCTCCATCCTGAAGCCTCCCCAGATTGCCCCGCTCCCCACCCCTCTGTCACCATGAGAGCCATTGCTTTTGCTTCAATTCTGCCCTGACCCACCTTGACTGCCTCTCTCCTATCTCCTTCTACCTTGGATCACACTTATCTAGGATCAGACTGCCTGAGGGCAGGGCACTGGGGTCCATCATTCCTGTGGGCCCAGGATGTGGCCAGGATCAATGCTTGGCCAAGGTCTGTTGGACTTCAATGCCTGGTCTTTCCTGGGAGGTTGATGTGAAAGAGCTTTGAAGGAGCAGCTGAGGGCCCTGCCTGGGCCCATGCTCAACATCGTCCACTGTAGTTAGCAGACAGGCCCAGTCTCCTCCAGGCTTCTTTTGCCTCATCCCTTTGGGGCTGTTGGGAGGATCCCAGGAGGTGATGGTGGAGAAGCCCTTTGTGTGGCCCCCAGTGTTGATGGTACATGTGTGTGAGCTCCAGCTTGGGCTAGCTGGGGAAGCTGCCCCCACCAGGCCAGGAACATGAGTGGCTCTTGTCTGCTGAGTGACATCTGGAAGATGGAGTGTGATGGGGTGAGGAGGCAGGAACAAGGACATGGATGCCAGAGGACCAGAAGCAGGGTGTGTGGAGGAAGAGGATTCTAGAACAAGTTGGATACTGGGCCAAGCAGGATGGGAACGGGGAAGAATCTCTAGGCAGACACTTGAGGCCACTTCAGAAATGAGCAGCAGCCACTTCTGCCTCTGACAGTTGAGAGGGCTCAGGGGGCAACTGGTTGTGGCAAGAGAAGGGAGGCACCCAAGGCAGACTGAGGAGATGGCTGGGGGTGGGGAGAGAGAGAGAGAGAGAGAGAGAGAGAGAGAGAGAGAGAGAGAGAGACAAATACAGAGAGAGACAGAGAGACAGAGACAGAGAGAGACAAATACAGAGAGAGACAGATACAGAGAGAGACAGAAACAGAGCCAGAGACAGACAGACAGACACAGACAGACACAGATAGACAGAGAGACAGAGAGACAGAAATATATAGAGAGACAGACACAGACAGAAACAGCAGAGAGACAGACACAGACAGAAAGATAGAGACAGAGAGACACAGGTACGGAGAGGGGGGAGAGAGAGAGAGACAGAGATGGAGAGACAGAGAGAAAGACAGAGAGAGAAAGAGAGAGACAGATACAGAGAGAGACAGAGAGACAGAGACAGAGATGGAGAGATAGAGACACATAGAGAGACAGAGAGAGGGGGGGGGGGAGAGAGAGAGAGAGAGAGAGAGAGAGAGAGAGAGAGAGAGAGAGAGAGAGAGAGAGAGAGATGGAGAGACAGAGAGAAAGACAGAGAGAGAAAGAGACAGAGAGACAGAGAGACAGAAGACATGAGGACAAGGTGAAAGGGAGAGGGGGGAGAGAGGATGATGGAGGGGAGAATGGAAGTAGGGAAACAAAAACATGAGAGACAGAGACAGAGAATAACGAGAGGTGTCAGACAGAGCCAGGAGCATTGGAGCCTGTGCAAGGGGGAGAAGACTTCCCCTCACTGAGTGACACAGAGAGGTTAAGGCCAAAGGGATGGAAGGAGGAAGGGAGCAGAGCTGATTAAAGAGAAAAAGAGAGCATCACTTGCGGAAGGAAGAGAGCTCAGTTCAAATCCTGGCTCTGCCACTTGGTCCCTGAGTCATTGGAAAGGTTATGGTTTTGCTCAAATGAGATAATGGCAGTCAAGCACTGGGCACAGGGCCTGGCAATTAGAAGGTACTGTATAAATACTTATTTTTGTCCTCTTCCTCTATGCTCTCTGCCTTAGTTTCCCACCATGTAAAATTAGGGGTTGGATTAGAGAGGATTCTGCCTGGGTGCAGCTGAGTGAGTGAGCTCAGGCTCCAGTGCCCAGGCAAGCCCTAGACCTGAGACCAGGCCAGACTCAATGTCCCAGCCAGCTGCCCCTGCTGCTCCCCAGCCAGCCTGTCAGCCAGTCACCACACTGTCAGACCTCCTCACAACACCCAGTAACCAACTCTTGCTCTGGACTAGGCAGTTAGACTCACATTCTTCCTGAAAAGGACGTAGCAACTGAAGTCCTTAGGGATCCATTTGGCATTCCCGTGGCTCCCCAGCCACGATCTCCAAATCTGTGCCTTCTCCTCTCTATGAGAATATCAGCTGCATGGAGGTAGGAGCTGTCATTCTCAAGTCTCTGAACCTCAGCTTCTGGTACAGAATTTACACATAGTAGGAACTTGAAATGCATTTTTCTTCTTCCCTCCCTCCCTCCCTCCCTCCTTCCTTCCTTCCCCCTCCCTCCTTTCTTTCTTTCTCCCTCCCTCCTTCCTTCTTTCCTTCCTTCCTTCTTTCCTTCCTTTCTTCTTTCTTTCCTTCCTTCCTCCCTTCCTTCCTTCTTTCCTTCCTTCCTTCCCCCTCCCTCCCTCCATTCTTTTTCCCTCCCTCCCTCCCTTCTTTCTTTCTCCCTCCTTCCTTCCTTCCTTCCTTCCTTCCTTCCTTCCTTCCTTCCTTCCTCTCTTCCTTCCCCTCCCTCCCTCCCTTCTTTCTTTCTCCCTCCCTCCCTTTCTCCCTCCCTCTCTCCCTTCCTTCCTTCCTTCTTTTTTTCCTTCCTCCCATCTGCCTTCCTTTCCAGCACAGCCCCTCAGGAGAGGTGAAGTTTTCTTGGTACCTGCAGGATCCAGCTGGAGTGGTCCTAGATGAATTCCTGGACATCTTTTCCTAAATGCTCTTTTTACCACCAGGAAGATGGCAGGGCCTCTGGCTGGCATCAGGGTGACCTCTGCCCATTCCTTCTGGCATTCATAATTAGGAAGTAACCCAACACTTTGCCTTCATTTCCCCGCCACTTTATTTATTGAGCAAAAAAGGATATGTCAGCCCCACCCTCCCCTGGGGATACAGGGGAAGGCAAAAGATACTCTCCAGGAGCTCATTGTCAAGAGGGGAAGTCAACATGCCAACGACTATGTAAGAACATGATACAGACAGGGTCAATTGTAGAATCAAGTGAGAGAAGATGTCAGGTGAGTCCCTCTTTCCCAGAGTCCCCTGCAGTCCCTCCAACACTCCTAGCGCCTGCCCACTGTTTAGACTCCTGGTGGAAGGTCACCATACTTTGAGGGATGCTGAGCAAGCAGTGATCTTCTCACTGTCTAAGTGACTTGCTGAATCTTATCCCCCAACATGGTGCTTGCTAGGCACCCTGCAGAGGAGTGTAATACGCCAGGAAACCCTGATGGGACTTCCTTATTTTGGGGGATTTGGTCTCCTGGGCCTCTTTGTTGTCATTCTGGTGGAATCTAAGGCCTCCTGCTCAGAACAATGTTTTAAATTTGTATAATAAAAGAATAAGGTAACAAAGGGAGTCAATTCTATTAAAATGCTCACACGCACGCACATGTGCACACAAGTTCATGGACCCCAGGTTATGAGCCCCTAACAGGGGGAACCTGTATGTGGCCTGCTGGGTCCTCAAGTGCTTCCCTTTGACTGAATCCAAACTTCACAGAACAAACCCCTTTCAGAAAAGGATTTGTTCTGTAAAACTTGGACTTAGTCAAAAGGCCACACCCAAGGACCTAGAAGGTCACATGTGGCCTTGAGGCTGCAGGTTCCCCACCCCTGGTCTAGATGATCCAGCCACAGAATGATTAAACTTGAGGATTCTTGGACTTGGATTTATCCAAGAGATCTTTCTTCTTGAGCTAGGAGCCTAAATTTCAGAATCATAAAGAATTAATAAAAAAAGAATTAAATGAAAAGCAGAGACATCTCCTTGGCCTCCTCGAGTCCCCCACACTTGGCTGGCATGGATAAAGGCAGGTGCTATGTTCTCTGTTCTTCTCAGGGTCAAGCCCACGCTTGCAACCTTCTGACATCCACAGGGCTTTTTGGTGGCCTTGCTGTTCTCTCCATAGACGTCGCTGCTGCCATTGTGTTCGTTGTTTCTCTGCTTCTCTTTTCTTCACTCTACATTTTACTTTGGCCTGACCATGTTTCTCTAGGTTCTCCATATTTTTAATCACTTCTTGTAAAGCAGTAAGTATTATCGTGTTACATTCATGAATCACAACTCATTTACACATTGCCTAAGGGATAGATCCCCTGCTTGGTTTCCAGGCCTTTGCTACTTGGGGAGAAGATGTACTGCTCTTACTGTGTCGATATCTATGGGACCCTTGTTTCTATCTTTAACTGCCTTGGTATGTATGCCTTAGCAATGGGATCTCTCAGTCAACCTTAGTGCGCAGCACTGCCCCCTTTGATAGCACAATTACGACTTCATTTCCAAAATGATGGCCCAATTCATAGATCCACTCATGATGTATTAATGGGCCTAGGTGGTGTAATGGGCAGCCAGGTGGCCTAATACAGTCAGGAAGACCTGAGTTCAAATCTGACCTCAGACCCTTACTCGCTGTGTGACCCTGGGCAAATCACAACCTTATCTGCCTCAGTTTCCTCATCTGTACAATGAGCTGGAGAAGGAAATGGCAAACCAATTCAATATCTTTGCCCCCCCCCGAAAAAAAAAAACCAGACAGGGCCACAGAGAGCCAGACATGACTGGAAATGACTAAATAATACCAACCATATTTTATGCTACCATTTTCACCAGTTTTCCATGTGGTAGGTAAAACCTCAGAGTTGTTTGGAATTTCTCCTAGCATTGGCATTTTTTGTCCAATTTTTCATATAGCTATTAATAGTTTGAAATTCTTTTGAGAGGTCTTCGCTTACAGCCTTTGACCCCTTATCCACTGGGGTATAAGACTCAGTCTTATTTAATTGTTAGCTCCCCATATGTCTTGGTCATTAGAACCTTAGTAAAGATATTTGATGCAAAGACTTTCTTTTCTCCCAATTGACAGTTCGCCTTCTTATCTTCGTAGTATTGATTTTTGTGAGTGTACAAAAGCTTTTCAATTTCATGTAATCAGAATGACTGGTTTTATCTTCTGTAATCTCCATTGTCCCTTCTTTGGTAAGGAACTCTTTCCCTGGCTATAGTTGTGAGAAGAACACAATCCCCTTCTCTCTGTTTTTTTTTTTATGGTGGGACCATTTATGTTTAGTTCATTAATCCATTTGGAGCTTATTCTCATAAATGACATAAGATTTAGTGCAAACCTAATTTCTTCCAAATGGCATGTGCCAATTGACCCTGCATTCCCCATAAAATAAGTTGTCCCCCAGGTGGCTTATGTTCTTGGCTTTATTGAACACTGGGGTCTGAGTTTGCTTGTGAGTCATTCTTGATTTCTTTAAAGAGTACTTTCTAAATGTAATTATATGTCCTGAGAGTGTCTTTGTAGAATGTAGAATGTCTGTCCAACTGTTTTATAGTTGGTTTTTTAGAGAGAGATCTCACTTTTTTATTTTTCTTGTATTTTGTCACTGGTATATCAAAATCCCCATCGTTTTTGTCTTTATGTTTTCATAGATGGTCCCGCAGTCCTACCTTGCTTTCCTGTTTCACCTCCACTTCCTGGATCCCCTGGCTTTGGTCAAGTCTCAGCTCAAATCTCCCATTCTCCAGAAGCGTTTCCTGGTCGCCTTCCCCAAGCGACCTGTGCCTTCCTTTTCTGAGAACCTTTCACTTCCACTGGACATACCCTGTTGGTGCTTTTTAAAAAGCATTCCTCTCCCTAATTAGAGCTCCCAGAGGGCAGATACCATGGTTTGCTGGGTTTTTAGTTTGTTCATCATCATCGTGGTTGTTCATGTTTGGGTCCTCAGCCCTTGCTTAGCTCAGCACCTGAAATGAGTAAGAGAAGGAGAAGGGCCTGGTGAAAGACTTTTCCTCCCTCTTTTAGGAATATGAACAGGTTTCCACTGGTCGTTCTTTTCAGGATGCACACATCTCAGTGTCTCAGGACATGGCTGGAGATTAACTACTTTCAGTTCTTAGGAAGGATGGATGGAAAGGAAGTAAACGAGAATTTATTTATTAAATGCCTACACTGGGCCAAGCATGATGCTAAGCTCCTTATAAATTTGATCCTCATAACAACCCTGGGGGGGTAGGGTCTATTATTATCCTCATTTTACAGATGAGGACACTGAGCCACAAGAGGTTAAGTGACTTGCTCAGAGTCCCACAGCTAGTGTATGAGGCCAGATTTGAACTCAAGTCTTTCTGACTCCAAGCCCAGTGCTCTAGGCTTGATGCCACCAGCAGACTGCTCAAGGGAGCCGAAGGGTTTAGTGAGAGGCTAAATGTTGGATGGGACTTCGGTGTCTATTCTGAAGTCACTAGAGAAGAAATGATGGTGAGCCAAGTGTTGATCTCCTTGCCAAGCATGACCAAGAACCTGGGGTAGTGTGAGTGCAGGACAGGTGTGGACAGAGAGGGCGCCAGAGGAGGAGAGACTGCTGAGGCATGACAACTCAAGGAAGAACCAGGAAGTGCAACTCCCAGTGGGGATTCAGGACTGGCCCAACTCTTCCTGGTCTGGTGGGAGGGAGGTGGAGTGAAGGAGCATCATGGCCTGAGCAGCCAGGCATCCAGGGCTGAAGTGATACAAGCAGCTTCCCCTTCCCTGTCCTTGGCAGGGCAGTCATTGAAGGGAAGAGGGAGTGCCAAACAAAAAGATATGTGCAGACTCCCCCAGCCCCCAAGTCTGAATTCAAATTTTTTCTTAGTGGGGTCTCCAGGGTAGATGCCCAGGACACTGAAGAGGGGCCTTTAATAGTGATAGGGAGGCCATGTGCTGAAGCACACTGGAATGTAAGCATCATGGTTGGTCCTACCCTAATTATTTTCTTGGAATGAGGCCTGGTTGTGTGGGTACAGTGAATATGAAGTCCTAAGGCCTGAGTTCAAATGCCAACTACCACAAATTCACTGTTGAACCTCAGACAAGTCCCTTGCAATCCTTTGGCCTCTGTTTCTTATGGCTCTATTTTTTTTTCTTTTTTAGCAGGGGAGAAGTCAGGGCAGTTGGGGTTAAGTGACTTGCCCAAGGTCACACAGCTAGTAAATGTGTCAAGTGTCTGTGGCCAGATTTGACTCAGGTCCTCCTGACTCCAGGGCCAGTGCTCTATTCACTGCACTACCTAGCTGCCCCAGGCCTCTTGTTTCTTAATCTACAAATTCAAGGACCTTAGACTGGATGGCTAACTTCTAGCTCTGTAGTAGTGACTGGGTTATTTTGGGATGTTTGCCTCTCTCCCCAGTCTTTTACACACACCCCCAATTCTTAGCCCCACTACCCTGGGTGGGGCATAGAACGGGTAGGACGGGGCTGCTACTATGGAAGGCTCAAACCAGACCTGCCAAGGGGATGGAGGGATGTGTGTGTAGATGGATGGATTATCGCAGAGGTCTCATGGAGGGTGCTGAGGAGCTGGCTCTGGTGTCTATGCCCCAGACACAGTGAAGCCTGGGTCCTGGCCTGGCCACCTGAGGACATCCATCGTAGAGCTTTCTGGGGGGCTGAAACCATACCCACTGCCTGTTGAGTTAGTACTACAATTGGCTGTTGTGCAAAATTCTGTAAATGAATGTGACCTTTCCTGTGTGGAAAGCTCACTGACACTTTGTCGGGGGGTGGGGGAGCTCCCTCTGTAGTGAGGACCCACCTCTGGCCTGGTTAAGAGGCAGAAATGAAAACAGAAGTGTCAGTGTAATGAACGTCCCAGCAAAGGTGTCTCAGGGAGTTACAGGAAGGTTCCCATTGGAAATAGTAATGGAGGCCCCCAAAGTTCAATGAATCAATTAACATTTCTCAGAATTTTATCCCCAATGTGGAGTCTGAGAGCAGACAGAACCGGCTGGAACCACAGCTGTCAAAGACATGAAGTTCTAAGGTATGTGTGTGTGTGAGCGCATATGTGTGTGATGTGCATGTGTGCATACACATTTATTGAGAGAGACAAAGGGACAGACAGAAAGGTAGAGAGACATAGAGAAAGGGGGGAGAAATTAAGAACAAGACAGAAGGAGGGAGAAATACAGAGACACATAGACAGAGACAGAGAAGAGTGAGAGACACAGAGAGAGATAGAAGCACAGAGAGGAGATAGAGAGAAAAAGAGAGGAGAATGAGAGGAAGAGACAGAAGCAGAGACAGAGAAAAAGAGAAGAGAGAGACAGAGATAGAAAGAAACAGAGAGAGAAAGAGAGGGAGAGACAGAGAAAGAGACAGAGGAGAGTGAAAAAAGAGAGACAAAGATAGAAAGACATAGAGAAGACAAAGGGAGACAGAGACAGAGGAGAGTGAGAGATAGAGAGAGATGGAGAGAAAGAGAGGATTAGAGAAGGAAAGGGAGGGAGAGTGGAGAGAAAGAGAGGAACACAGAGGGGGAAAAAAGAGAATAAGAGAGAGATGAGGGGTGGGGAAGGAGGGAGGGAGAGAGATAAGCAGAAGAAGTTTTGCCCCAGGATCTTGGGCACTTCTGATGCTGAGGCTTTTCCCATCACATCTTCCCTCATGTGAAGGGCTCAAAGGCCCTGAAGAAGTCTTTTTTCATTGCTCCTCCTTCCTTCTTTTGCTACAAATGATGTTTTTTTTTCACACCAACATCATTAGATAGGACAAGGGTGAAGACTCCTTCGCAAGACAGATTCATTTTCTCATTAAACCTCTAGCCCAGCCTAGAGCTGTAGGTAGGTTGTGGAAGGAGGCCAGATCATGCTGAAAGAGGATCAATTGAAAGAACAGGGCCTGTTTTGTCAGGAGAAGAGAAGGCTTGAGGAGGGTGGCAGTGGGCATGGACTGGACATGGTCTCCACGTTTCAGCATTTTAAAAGACATCATGGGGAATTCAACTTGTTCCACTTGGCCCCAGAACCCAAACCAGGAGCAGTGAATGGAAGGTGAAGAGAGAAAGACATTTCAAGGAAGAAAGACATCTCCAAGGAAGGAAGGCTTTGTTGAGATGGAGGACAAGGGGAAGAGGTGACACATCTCTCATCAGTGCAGGGCACTCTGCCTCTTCTGAATGGCCATCGATCAAGGGTGGTGCTGTGTGGGTAATCAGGACCCTATGGTTATGTAACTCTCTAGTATAGAGAAGAAAATGGTTTCTCCACGTCTAGGTGGGATAGAAAAGAAAAAGTCTCCTGTGCACTTCCATTCAGGCTCTGGGAAACATCAGAGGACTCTGCTGGGATAACCAGTATTTCTCCCATGTCTGTAGGCTGCAGATCTTGAGGTTCTTGGCCCCTTTGCTGCCTTGGCCTCATCCCTGCCCCACACCAGGTAGAGAAGGAAAGTCTTGGTAGACGTGGGGATTCAGACTGAGCTGCCAGGGACTCCTGCATCATCCATCTGAGGAGGGCAGCTCAGCAAACTCCTTTGTACTCAATGAGCCACTTTGATGCTCTATCTCCCCCCATGGAGTATAAGCCCCTTTGGGCAGGCACTGTTGTTATTGGTGGTGTCTGGAGTTTTCCGTGTGTTACATAGTCTTTGGAACAAACTCAGACTAGAAGGTTGAGTCCCAAGGTCACTGCTACTGCTTCTCCACTCGTGGTTCTATGGATAACCGAGGATCTGGGAAGAGGAGTGGGGTTGTTCCTGTAACTCCCAAAGCCCATTGCTGTGCTCTTCTCACTCATTACTTGATTAGCCTGACAACTAACTTTTAGAATGGGATGTTTCTAAAGTGACATAATAAGAACATTTGGTACCAAACATGCCCCACACTGGAGACATGGTTGGTGGAGAGTCCTAGGGACAGTGGACTATGGGCAAAGAAAAGGGGCATCCTTTGACATCCTTTTCTCACCTTCATGGCATCCTCGTGAAATTCCCCTTAATCAGAGTATACATTTTGCTGGGTCCTTGTAGGGTGCTGGACCTTCTTTTCCTTGAGGTATCTAGTCTGTCTTTGATTCCCAATGCAAATGCCCACAAGCCACCGCTGCTGTGGGGATGCCTCTAGGCTGCCCAAGGGAAGTCCAAAATCTCCTGACCTTTCAAAGTGCACAAGGTCATCCTCTGGTCAAGAGGAAAGTGAACAGAGGCTCTCTCCACCCCTTCCCCAAGTGGCCCTCTTTCTCAGAGGTGTGGCTAAATGGAAGTGAATGGAAGGTGAAGAGAGAAAGACATTCATCTCCAAGGAAGGAAGGCTTTGTTGAGATGGAGGACAAGGGGAAGAGGTGACACATCTCTCATCAGTGCAGGGCGCTCTGCCTCTTCATGGAATGGCTTCTACCAGCACTGCAAGGCCGGGACCTGAACTGTCTTTACCATTTCTACCCAAGCTCCATGACCGATTTATCAATCGATTGTAGGATACTTTATGGCTAGCATCATTTCATTTTATCCAATGGCTTTGATTTGTTGATCAATTCAAAATAGGTATTCTCAGTGCTAAAATTATTAGGATATAGAGAATTTAAGTAATTCCTTTAAGTTCAATAGAGGTAATTGATTGAGTTAATCACACTCACCACCATCCTGATCCTGGCACAAACCTTTGTAGTCCATAGGTGCCTAATAAGTGCTTAATAGATCAGGTTGGATTGACGGCAGGACATGGGACTGAATCCTCAAATACTTACTAGTTGTGTAACTTCAGGTAAGCTTCTCTGAGCCTCTTCTCCTGTAACCTTCTTCTGTAACCTGAAGACAATAATAGGTATCGTGTATCATGAAAAAGCTCCGTGACTACGGCAGCATTCTGTATACATGCCCTCAGTCACTTCCTACTGATGTCCTCCATGTTGCCAGCATGGTGGGAGGAGGAGCTCATCAAATCCTTGTTATCTTGAAAAAATTGAGTTTTGGTTTTGATTCCCAGCTAGCTACAGTAATGACGCAGCCCCCAGCTTGGTCCCCCAGTTACTGACTCAAAGATGGAGCCTGGTCGAAGTGGCACCTTAACAACCCCTGATAAACAAGTCACCATAATGCTGTGGGGTGAAATGGGGCAGGGGAAGACCTGGTCTATGGAAGGATATGGCCACATCACATCTGACGGTGACATCGCTGCCTCTCCAGATGCTTCTGCTTTGGTCTTCCTGGCATATTTCCGTGCCTGCTGTTATCATCTTCTTATTTTAAAAATGTTGTTTTATGTTGACAAACGGAGTGTTTTCCCACCGGCCTGCTCATTGTCGAGAGCTGTTTGTACAACCCTCCTTCTTGTGCCTTTTATGTTGTCTGAAGAGGGAATCTGCATAATCTGCCCCTCCTCTAGGGTTAACACACACAGACATGAACACATGCACACACACATGCACATGCACACGCACACACACACACACACACACACACACACACACACACACATTCACATTCTTTTTCCCCAAACTTTCACTAAACAGGATCATTGAAATCCAAACTGTGGAGATGAAAACTGACTTGGAAAATGCTTGAAATCCATAGGTTAGAGGCACTGAATTCACAACTTGTCCCTAAGGCTGTGTCCAAAGGCTCTTGCAGGATTTCTGGTGGAGGCTCTTCCAGTGGATTTCCAGAAGAGGCCAGGGCTAGGGTCCCAGCTTCTGCACTCCTTCCCTCTTGCTGAGATGACCTTCAAGGCCCTCACTCTTTGCCAAGAAGTGTGCAGCCACGATCTCATTGGAGCCTCACAAGAACATAGTGAAGGGAGGTGGCAGTCTTTTTCTCACTGGGAAAGGAAAGGGACCCCTTCCCAGGGACACAGGAGGGAAAACTGCATCTCTGTGGGCTCCCCCTCAGTCCCACCCCCACCCATTGCAGAGGCTGAGCCGGCTAGGGTCATCTTCCCATGGGCTAGGCAGGGATTAATGACTTATACTATGACTTGCCCCCGGTAACAATTGGGTACCCACACTTCTCCCTGCATCCTACCTTTCCTTGAGCTCTAAGAAGGTCAACAAACATATTAGTCTAAGCTCAGCTTCATTGCTTGGGTAATACCCATAGTTGTGGTCCTCAGCGAGCCTCTAGCTTCCTGGGAACTGAGACGTTTCCCACAAGCAGCAGGCTCTCTAGATAGGCACAACTCCAAACCTCAACTCTGATACATGCCTGGGCACCCAGGGCTTCATTCCAGGAGTCACTGTGGGTAAGATGCCTCAGCTTCCTTGTACTCTCTTTGTGTTTCTCCAAGGGGAGGGAATGGATGCCAAGAAGGTGTCAATCATGATGGCATGGGGGAGGGGTGGGGATGTAAGAACGCTTGGTGTCTGCTTAGAAGGACCCCAGACTTCAATACTCCTGCCCTGATGTCCAATTTGGATAATCTCTCTATCTCCCCCACATCTCGTGCCCTTGCATCCCAGATTCAGAGGGAGGGAAGACTATCAAAGCTTGAAGGGATATGAGAGTTCATCTTGCCCTGCACCCTTATTTGACAGATGGGGAAACAGAGGTCTCAAAAGGTGAAGGGGCTTGTCCAAGATATCACACTCAGTCGAAACCTGCCAAAACCATGCCTTAGACCTAGGCCTTTCTGCTCGCCTTCAGGCACCCCACAGTCAGCTTGGAACAGTCTCTTGCCTCCTCCTGTTCTCCTCCTTTCAACTGGTGTGGTCAAGGGCTCCAGTTCACTAAGCTTCTTAGGATGGAGTCTAATAGAAGACACATCAGGTCCTGAACAAGGGGGACAGGCTCCAGGACAATAGTTTGTATCAGTAGCCAGGCACCTGAGCCAAAGTGCTGAGGGGACTTGACCTTGGAGGAGTGAGACATTGCTCTAATGTCTTCTGCAAATATCAATCATACATTGTAATTACACGTGATTTGGTGGCAGCTGAGTCTCTGCTGTCCCCTGTAATTCAATTAAGCATTGAGCATTCCCAGATCTGAGGCAGTGCACCGGCTTCTCCTCTTGATGCCTTGGAGAGAGGAACAGGGAAGGCAGATGACCCTTACACATTCACTGTTCTCCTTGTGTCCCCCTGTGCTATGGGAAGTCTGAGGCTCCTAGAATGAGCTTGGAGGCAGAACTGAGTCTGGGCAGCAAGCCCTGTCATTGGCTTCCTGTCAGAGCAGCCCAGATGCCACCATGTAAGCAATTAGGGCTGACAGAAGCCCTTGGCTGCATTTGGATGGGGCATCTTGGACTGTTCTGTGCAGCTCCATCATTTTGTCCAATGACCTCAGCTATGTTGGCAAATGGCCCTTACCACTGGTTACCACCACAGTGGAGGACCTGGTCTGATAGATTCCCAGGTATAACTCAGCACCTCAGCCTAGGTGCCCCCAAATGCTTTCCTTGTCCAAACAGATTCCTGCTCTTCTCCATCAAGGCCAGCAATTCTGTAGATCCTGACAGCATCCTCTGGTCCAAGAAGCAGCTGTATCCTCCAAAGCTTCCCATTCAGGAGACTTCAGTGCCCTGACCCTGCTTTTCCCACCAGTCCCCACTCCTGGGGGCTGATGGAGGAGCCACCACTCAAGCTTACTGCTTTTCTCATTCTTTCCCTTGTCTAAGCCAGCAGTTCCAGACAAGATGGCTGGGTGAACAGGGCTGAGAAATCATGGGACTCACCCACCTCATTTTGAAGCTGAGGAAATTGAGGCCCAGAGAGGGGAAGGGACTTGCCTGAGATCAAGTAGAAAATGAACTAGCTGAGACTCAACCACAGGTCTCTGGACTGTGAACCCAGTTCTTTTCGCACTGCATCATCCCTGTCTTGGGGAAACCAGTCAGGCATTCTCACTGGATGAGGAGCCAAAAGCCTCGGGCCTGAGCTCCAGTTCTGCCCCATATGTGTGCTCTTGGGACATCTCTAACATGCTCCAGGCTTGGGTTTCCTCATCTGTACAAGGGCAAGGTTGCACCAGATGACCGATGAGAATCTGTGTCTTTCCTGATCATCTATAAAGGAGGAACACCTGGAGAAGCTCCAGACTTATTACTCCTTGACCCTGGGGAGATGTGGGGGAGCAAGGAGCAGTGGATAGAAAAATGGTTTAAAAAACCTGATCTTCATTGAGAATGAGAGAGGAAGAGAAGAGTACAATCCATGGCTCCAATCCCAGGTTACTCCCTGGTGGGCTGAGTGACCTCAGACAAATCACTTTCTCTTTATGTTCCAGAGTGAGAGGGTTAGGCTGAACAGGCATTCATGCCATTTTTAAAATGTGTTCTGGGTCTATTTATTACTTATTTTAATTGAACACAAAGCATGGCCTTTCTTACTGGGAGGCATTGGAGGGCTATGTGTTTGGCTTTATAGAGCTGATCTATCAGTGAGCATCCATCAGGAGCTTCAGAGCATGGTCCCCACTCTCCATCTGCCTCTCAAGGCCTGCCTCCATAGGCTTGTTGGGGACTTGTCTTTATCAGTATCAGTATCATGAGCTCACCTCATGACATGGACATATTAGGCTTGGGGGCTCAACCTTCTCTATACAAAGTCCATTGATGATCCTCCTATCCAGCTTCTGAGCAGGGTCAGGGCAGCATCCAGAACCTGGAGAGAGTTAACAGGAGTTTCAGAAGGAACTTGGGGAAGGCAGAGCCTTTGGGCATGTCCAGAACACTGGACAGAGCCATTACCAGTAAATCTTTTAGAATGAGTTCAATCAACGTTTGCAATAATTTACCCCAGGAAAACTCAGTGGCTCAAAGGAAGATAAGCTTGTCTGTGGTAGAGGAGAAAAGGCTACAGGAGCCAACAGTCTCATTTCTGCCAGATAACCCCCAGCAGCTGACCCCTTCTCACCCTGTGATCTATGGCCAGCTACATCCTGCCTCGCACCTCCATGCCGGCCTCAGACATAATTCTGTTTTGACAAACAGTGACAGTTGTTCACACTCCAATATTTACGAAAAACATCAATTTCCATAAACCCAGATATTTATGAATTACATTAAAATTCCTGGCTTGCTACGCAGCCAGCGGAATGCTGACCCAGTTAGAGTTCTCCCCAAAGTGCTTTGTTAGGGAATTGAGAAAAGTTTAATATGCAGGGAGTCTGCTTCATCCATCACAGCCCTTTGCAGTGACAGCAGCTGCAAATCTCTGGCCTGGAGCACCCAGAATTCTTACTGTCCCTCAGCTCCATAGTTCTACCATAGGATTTACCTCCCTCTGCTCTTCCCAAGTCATGGTGGCCAATTCCCTCCCCATCCAACTATGCCCTTAAATCCATCTGAAGTGATACTTCAGGGCCAAAAGGGTCCCTGGTTCCTGAGACTCACCAAGTCTTCTCTCAGGCTCATTTTCTGGAATCCTCAAAAGCCCATCTCCAGCTAACTTCTTTTCCATTGCTAACTAATGGAAAGAGGGGCAGCAGACTGCCCTGATCATATTCCGACATTCCATTTCAACAGCTTAGTGCCCTAATACGAGGGTTTGGGCATGGAATGTTCATATTACATCAAATCTATTCAATCCATTTGCTTCTTCAATGTTGGTTCCATTCTAGCTTCCTCAAGTCTTCCTTAGGTTGCAGCTCCTGGAATGAAGGAATCATGTGCTTTGCTTATTACCTTGAGAAGTGACAAAGATGGGATATTAGTCAATGGCTTCTGACCATCATCCCTCTGACCATATTGACATGGATGAAGATGGTCACAGTCACGGTGATATGGATGCTAATAGTGATGATGCTGGTCCTAAGGATGACTCCAGAAAGACAGATGTGATGACAGCAAGTATTAGGTTTTGAGGCAGAGGACTTGGATTCAAATCTGACCTTTTGATTCTTACAGCTGACTTTGAGAAAGCCACCTAATCTCCCTTCATTTTCCTCATCTGTAAAAGAAGCAGATTGGGCAAGAAGATCTTGGTAGTATCTCCTAGATCTAAATCTTTGATGTTCCAGTGATGGTGATTCTCTCACTAGAATGTAAGCTCCTTGAGGAAGGGAACTGTCTTCATCTCTCTCTGCACCAAATGCTAGTTGACTGAATGATGATAAAAGTGGCAAGAATGAAACTGTTTGTCTTTCTTTGAGCCCTCAGTGTTTAGCACCATAACTGGCACATAGTAGGTGCTTAATAAATGTTTATTGACATCATGATGATGATCATGATGATGATGAGTGAGAAGAGTAGGAGAATAATGGGGACGATGCTGTTAACAATGATGGTGTAGACAATGACACTGATGATGATGGTGGCGGTCTTCATTGGGTAATAATGGCCATGGGTGTGTCAGTGATGGTAGTGATGACAGTGTTACAAAAGAGAAGGGTTTTGTAATCAAGATTTGACTGTTATTAATGTTATTCCTCTTGCTGAACATAATGCTTAGTTGCTAGGAATTGAGTTTTTTTCTGTCACCAACTGGTCTGGTGACTTGATCTCCATCATGCACCTTCCTTCCTCTACATGCTTCTTCTTCCATTAACTCAACTTAGAAACACCCTCCCTATCTCCCCCTTCCCCTGGCAGATGACTAGAGGACAATAAAGGTCCTTGAGTTCTCCTAAGAACATTATAAGGGGCATGCTTTTACCATCTAGAAGAAAAGAGTAAAACAACATGGCAATATGAAGGACATTCCCACAACCCCACTGGATCTATGACCATGCAGCTATGTGTACTGAATGAGGGGAATGAATTAGATACCACAGCTCTAGGACATTGTTCAAGCTTCTAAATCCATAAAGCCCGTGTAAGAGCGTTGTGATTTATGTCACATTAAGCACCGTTCCCAACACTAATATTCCTGCCCACATGTTTTTAATGTGCTGCTTAAGCGCATAGTTTACAGACATAAACATCACCATATGAGGTTTCAATTAACATTGATTTTTATGATGAAATAGTGCCCATTGGAAGGGAATGGTGAGACTGCCCAGTGACGGATGGATGTGGAGTTGGAGAGCTATTCATTCAATTGCTCCATCAGATCCAAAGTCACTCAGATTACAATAAATGAGCCATCTGCTGGGCGCTCACCTTGGAATGCCTGCCAGATGTGGAAGGCTTTTATGTACCGTGTGGTAGCAAATACAACCTGAATAGAAACTTTTATAGTGGGATTTGAAAGGCCAGAAGCATACCCAGGAGAGACTTCTGTTTGCAGTATCACAATATATGGAAGCTGGAAGCGACCTTAAGGATTCCCTAACCCAGCCTCCCTTCCATGGCCCAGAAAGAGATGAGGGTCCAGAGAGCAAAGGACTTACCTACGGCCTTGCAAATATCAAGGCATTGGTAGAGCTTCAAATAGAACCCAGAGCTTCCAATTCCCAATCCCTTCTGGAGATATGAAATTTATGTGCTCTTGCATTTTCCAGAATGAAAATCTTCCACCCAGGAGCAAATAAATATTGGTATGTGTATATGTGTGTATGTGTGTGTGTGTGTGTGTGTCTGTGTGTATATGTCTGTGTATCTATGCATCCGTGTGTCTGTGCATGTATGTGTTAAGAAGGATCCTGTGGGTGGACAGAGACTGTCCACAGGGCTGACCATTCCATTCTGTGTCTCTGAGACAGAAGGCGTTAGTATTGCTGAGCATCAACCTTGGAATTAATGTAGCATTTAAGAACATAATGGGGAAGAAAGCTTTTTATACCATTGAGGTACCCTGTAAAAGGCTCCTGGCCACCTCTGAACCTACTCTTTGAAGGCCAACCTTTCTCTAGACAAGTAGCTGGCCCATGCCTTGACTGAGCCCTGAGCAACAACCCTGATGGAGCTTGAGCCCCATGGTAGAAAAACTTGGCACTCTCTTACATCACAGTGTAGCTATAGCATCCAGAGAAGAGTGAGTTGGGCTGTAAATAGAACCATTTGTTAACTACTGATGCAAAGACAGCTGAGTCATGAGCCCTATTCCAAGAGGGTTCCAGAAAACAGGTTGCTATCCCATGGTGGGGACAATGAGAGATACATCCATGGGGCAGGACAGGGATGGGAGAACCCTCCCTTCTCCCTTTCCCCTCCCCCACTCTTCTTCCCTCTTCTTAAATCACAACCCCCACACAGACTCAGTAGGACCCCCGTCATATCCCCCCATTGTATCAGATGCCAAACCCTTTGTGTCACTCAGCATTCTCTCAAGCCATAGAGTAACTCATACACATGGTAGGTGGTCAGCAATGTTTCTGGAATGAAATTGAATTCACCTTTCCCTGTCTTATCCCCATCCCCAATCTGCTGACAGATCATGCTGTTCGCACCTCCACTATCTCCTCTTCCCTTCATGTTTATAGCTACCTTTATAGTACAGGGCCTTGCTCAACCTATTACAATAACCTCCCAATTGGCCTTCCTGCCTCTAGCCTCTCGCCTCTCCAATACACCCTCCACACAAGTGCCAAAAGAATCTTCTTCAAACACATGTTTGACCATGTCCCTCCCAAGCTCAGTGGCTCCCTGTTGTCTCTGTGATAAAATACAAACTTGTCAGCTAGGCCTGGATAGCCTTTCACAATACAAAAATGACCTGTCCAGGCTTATTGTTCCTTCCCAAATAGACTTACTTTTAGTTCCAGGAGCGAGCATTTCATCTCCACATCTGAAGCTTTGCATTGACCATCCCCTTGGCCGTGGAAGGCCCCACTCTGCTGCTCAAAATCCTTCATGTCCTTTAACACTTACTCAGTGTTACACTAAAGTGTTAAAGAAAGTGAGTCAGAAAGTCACTTTCTCCATGAAGCCTCTCCTGACCCTCCCTTACCAGTCATTACTACTCTCTCTTTACTCGAAGAATCTTTCATTCACTTGTCTCTTTGTATGTCATACATCCCAATAAAAGTTCCTTAAGGAGCTTATACTTAATAAGAAACAATTAAAAATGTTTTCTTCATCTCCAAAGTGCCTAGTACAGTGCCTTGATCACAGTAGATGATTAGTAAACATTTTCGACCTTGTTTAGTGTTGTGTCTTGATGTGCTGTGTTGTGTTGTAGTAGATTGTATTGCATTCAATAGCAAGGCATCTTGATATAATCATTTCATCAAAAAGCACTCCTTGAACACCCACGATGTGGTAGGAACTGCACTAAGTAGAGATTGGTTCAGATTTGTCTTTGTATTCCTAGCCCTTATCACAGTACCTGGAACATAATTAGTGCTTCATAATGCTTCTTGCCTTGCCCTACCTTGACACCCAGTGCCTGTAGACATGTCAGCAGGGTAGTAACACATGGGGAGTCATGGAGACATGGTGGGATGCACCTTCTGATTGGCATAGAGGATGCCCCATTCCAAAAAGACCAAGTAGAAGCAGCAGGCCTGTATGATTGTAGGTCAAGAAAACATGTGTGACTCAAGTCCATGCAGGGAAGAGCAGATTTCTGGTACAAAGAATTTGGGAGAGAAAAAAGGGAAGGAGAAGCAGAAGAGGCATTGTGGAAGGAATCCATCAAAGGCCACCTAGCCAGATGGTAGAAACTTGTGGTGAATTCTAGAAGCGGACTGCAATCTTGGCATGGAGTCAAAGCACAGCTGTGATGGAGGATACCACTTACATTGCATCTGCTCCAGTTCTCACTTTCTCAGCTAAAGTATCTTACTAGAAATTGTAATATTCAGACAATAGAGGAGAATGAACAGGAATGCTCCTTGGGACTTGGCTTTGACTTGGTTTGAGGACAAGGTATGACAAACACCTTGGGAGAGACACCCTATCTGTGGCATGTGCTGGGTCAGCAAAGAATGTCTGGTATCCTCCAATAGCGACCCTGAGGTAATGGGAAGCCCTGGGTTGCCGGCACTGCCAGAGAGACAGGGAATGTTTAGGTACCCCGAGATCCTGTGAAAGAGGGAAAGAGACCAGTGTGCCTCCAATGGGCCTCTGTGTCAAGAATTCAGCTTTGAAAAGGTCACGTCCTTAAGATGTAAACAAAGATGGATGCTGCTGGGGTAAAAAGACCCCACCTTGGTCAAAGCAGAACAGGAGGGATTGATTTAAGGTACCCAGAAGAGGCAGGTGCACACATGGCAGTGGAGAGATTCCATTTCCATGGCAGCCATACCCTCTCCATGGATGGAGAAAGGCTTATGTATTCCCAGAAACAAGGCTAGCTTCCATTAGGACCCCACTTGGAGGCAAGCTAATTCACATGTCTAGAAATAAGATTGTTTTCAGAGTCTGGTAGCAAGAACAAGGTGAAAAGAGTTTTCAATACAAAGATAATCATGAGGCAAGAGCCTTCCTGATTTCGAGTCAATGGAGAATGGCTTCTGACATGGAATCAAAGGTGCAGGGACCCACTCTCTCTGCTGACATAGGCCCCAAATGTGATTTTATAGAAATAGCAACACTCCATAGGACTACTATTGGCAGCAGTGCAACCACTGGGGGAGGGGAGGGGATATTGGACTATGCTGAGAAAGGCAACCTTCACTAGTCATCATCATCCCTGGGAAAGATGATGGATGCCAGCCCAGCCCAGAGGGGTCTACTATACTGAGGAGTCAATAGGTAATAAATATGTATTAAGCACCCACTCTTTGTCAGGCACAGTACTAAACAATGGGAATACAAATTCAAAAATAAAAAGATGGTACCTCCCCTCAAGGAGATTACAATCAAATGTGGAAGACAGTAAGAAGATGAAATAAAGAAGAGACTATCTGCATTGTACTGGCAGCAAACAGATTTTCACACATACCAGGGATTACATTCTATGAGGAGTTAAATTTGAACCCACATGGCTTAAAGTCTACTTCTATTGTTGGTTAAAGTCTCTGCATGCGCGCGCGCACACGCGCGCGCGCGCACACACACACACACATGCACGCATGCACACACACACACACACACACACACACAAGAGTTACAAGTTTCAATTCCATAGGGGATGAGTAAGTAAGAAATGTTGAGTGAAAATGCAAACATCTTTATGGAGTCTCTCTCCCTTCCTTTCTGTACTTCTCACAGCTGTCAAAATGACAGCTATAAAGTACAGGCAGGTTGAACCACATCACGCCACCACCTGAGAAGCTCCTGCTGTCCATTTCTGAGGGCGGTTTTCATCTCTTCCTTCACACTTCCTGAATCATAGTCATCCTGGGAGGATGACTTGCCCAGTGGGAATCCACATTCAGGACCACTCAGGATTCACCAGCTACCAGTGAGTGTAAGCTTACGAAACCTCCAACATCCACACAAACTTTGAATCCTGGATTCAGAAAATGCTCTGGCTCAGTGCCTGAAACACAGTAGGTGCTTAGCAAATGTTTGTTGAGCAGCTGACTAGTGAGAAGGAATCCTCAAAACAGCTCATTCCACTTATTAGGCAGTTCACTCTTCCAAATGTATCTCAAAGTCAAGCTCGCTGACTTGCAGACTCATTATTTTCCTTTTTAAAAAAAAATCAAGACAATATTGTTACTTCTCCAACCCTAAGGTATGCAGTCCATTCATTTCAGTCTTTTAAAAATAGCTGGCAGCCACTCATTAACCACACCTGCCAATTCCCTCAGGACTCAAGGTTCTACTTTGTCTGATCAAGGAAACCTCATTTCATCTGGGCCAGGTGCTTACTTCTCTTGGGCATCAACTTCTCATTAGCTGACTCTGATTTGTCCTTCCCAGGTCTTTATCCTTGGCAAAGAAAACCCAAAGTGCAAGACTAGTGAACAAGGCTGTGCCTGCCCCCCTCCCCCTTCACCTCCTGTAGGCCCCTCCACCCTGAGCACAGATCCAGTACCTCCCATTGGGCTCACCATTTTTTCCCCCTCAAGACAGGATGTGAAAATAAACAAACCTCAAACCCTCAGATTTCATCTGAGCTCCTTAGCTCAACACCGTTGAGACTATTTTTAATAAGACCTTGAAAACAGTTGGCTGTCGTCCCCAATTACTTCTTTCCATTTTCTGTCTTTTCTTAAAATCTGAGTTGGTCAGTGAATTTCCTGTATGTCCACTTTGGCCTCCACAGGCAGCTTCCGCTTTCCCCCCTCATTGGAATTGCTTTGCTTTGTGTCGAATTTCCGATTATTTCGGGGTTGCGGCATGCCCTGCAGAATTTTACTTCATGAGATGTGACCGATTCTTTCTATAAGCTCTCTGCTGTCTTCTGTGACAAAATCTATGGTACCTCCATTGGAGGAGCCAGTCTACAAGGCAATTAGGAATTAGCCCCCCACCAAAGTCACAAAACTGGGCTTTCTATTTGACCCAGAAATCACCTTCCTAGGCGTGCACTCCAAAGATATCAAATAAAGAAAAAAAAAACAAAATGTTTGAACTCGCTCTTTTTTGTAGAAGCAACAGCAACCACACCCTGGAAACTAAAGGTAAATAAAAACAACAACCATGATAATCATAATCATAATAATCCTAACAGCAGCAGCAACAGTAACATCAGTGACTTGCATATCGATAGCACCTACTATGTGCCAGGCACTCTGCTAAGCACTTTACAAATGCTATCTCATTCAATCATCACAGCATTCCTGGGAGGTAGGTACTGTTATTACCCCATTTTACAAATAATGAAACTGAGGGAAATGGTTTGAGTGACTTGTCCAAAGTCATGCAGCTAGCAGACATCTAAAGCAGGACTTGAACTCAGATCTTCCTGACTCCAACTCAGCACTCATCCACTGTGCCACCTAGTGACTTAGATGATAACAATTTATACAATGACATTGTATTGATAAACAACTTTGAAAGACTTAAGAATTCTGATCAGCGCAATGACCAACCATGATTCCAGAAGACTTGTGATGAATCATGATGCCTCTTGCCAAAGAGGTGATCGACTGAAAATGCAAAATGCATTTTTTCTGTGGCCAACACGGAGATTGGTTTTGCTTGACTGTATATTTCTTATGAGAGTTTTATTTTCCTTTTTTCCCCCTATTTTGCAACTAGGAGAGGAAATAGTGGGAGGGAGAAATGATAAATACTTGTTAATTGGAAAAATCATGCATAAAATTAAAACTAAATCTAGAGTGCACACCAGGAGTGGCCACTTGGCCCCAATGTTCCTGCCATTTCCACACAAGCAACTGGCTCCTCCATGTTAGCAGGAATCAGATCTGGAACACAACATGTCCTTGTTCTGTTTTTAAAGGATGAAATTATCATTAACATAAATCGAGACAAGATGAGCTGCTCTGCATTTGGCAGACTGTGAGAGAGCAACAGCAGACATCCAGAAAGCTTACAGGGTCACCTTGTAGATCTTCGGCTAGTAAGGACCTTGGACAGAGGTTGTCTAGTCTAATGCCCTCATTTTACAAATAAGGAAATGGAGGCCCAAATAAGCTAACTGACTTGCCAAAGGTCCCACAAGGAGTAATGGCAGAGCCAGAATGCCAACTCTGTCCTTCTTACTCCAAGCCCTGTACTCTTCATTGCACTGCTCTCCGAAGTCTGTGCCAGGTTGTCATCTGCCTCCATCCAGGGGCTCAGTGGCATACACCAGTGAAAACAATCTTTGTCATTATCCATTTCTCCCCGTTGGGCACTCTATGGTTCAGACAAACTGGCCTCCTTGGTGTTTCTTACACATGACACTCCAGCTCTTGTCTCCACTACTTTGTACTGGCCACTCTCCCAGGCCTAAAATATAATCATCTCCTATACCACCCCTGCCTCCACTCCCCTTAGAATCTCTCATGTGGAGATTTCTAAGGTCATGGGCTTTGTAACTGCCTTTCTTTCTTGGATTCTGTCTTCTGTGAGCTTGGCTGCTATTTTTCCTACAATGTAAAACCATCCATGGCAAAACAACATGGATCATTTTCTTCCTCTTTCTTCCTTTTCAATATAATGCTGTTTTGATTAGATTTGTAAGACACCAGGCAAATACAGTATTACTAGCCTTTCTCAGCACACTTTCTCCTTAGCTGTGAGCCTGGCTTTCCTATATTTCAAGTCACAGTCCAAAAATCCAAATTCTATCTTAGTCACCATATTTTTTAAGTGAAATGTTTAATAACTAAACCTTACTTATCCTGATGTGCCCATGTTGATGGGCAGCAATGAGAACCATGGAATTTCTGAGCTGGGACAGAACTCAGTGATCATTGTCCTCATCTCCTCCCAGAAAAAGCATCATAACCGAGTGGCTCATAATCACCCAACCTTAGCTTGAGGACCTTCAGAGAAAAGGAAGAGATTTTTCTTGTTATGACCTATTCTCCATTGGGTATGTATGGCAGCTAGGGAAAGAAGGGTCTCAGACTATTAGAAAAGTCAGATTACTTCATGCTGAAAGTGGCTTCCATTGTTCTGGTTCTGTTCTAGGGACTGCATACCAGTTTGAAGTATACGATAGCCCTTCAGACACATGGAGACAATTCTTACATGGCCCTTGAATCTTCTCTTCTCCACAATCATTTTTCCCTATTCCTTGAAGCAATCTTCCAATTTCATGGAATCAAAGCTGGCAATCATCCTGGGAGTTCTCTTCTAGACACCGTCCAGCTTAGTGATACCCTTTCTAAAATGAGCTTCCAAGAACTCATCACACCTTTGCTAGAGATGAAGCTAGAAGTCCAGACATAGTTCAATATGCAGCCTAGATTTTGGACCACATATTTTAAAGAATTTAGAGGAAGGATACTTAGCATCCCATGGAATCAGATTCTCCAAAGTAAGTCCATCCAGGAAGATGGGGAATTCTCCAGAATGAAATTCTGAAGACACTAAGATAAAGAATTCCAGCATGAGGGAAAATACAATACATGGCCAGAGGCACTTCCCCTAGCTGCCTCTGCCTGTGATGAGTCAGGTTCTCAAAGATCAGCTGCTACATTCCTTTCAGGCTCTCAGGGTAACTCCGAGGCATTGGGAAGTATCTTTTCTAATGTTATGAGCTCTATCTCCATTTCTAGTGTGTTCCCTCAAGATTATATGTTGATTGTCACATTAGTCAGCCTGTTTCAGGTATAATAAGGACAGTTCAAACATCCTCCAAAATTCTTTGGCATCCTTTCGCATGAGTATATACAGAGTTCCAGGGAATGTGAGTCTAGTCTTAAAGAGCAAAATTGTAAAGGGGTAACCCATGACTTCAGGGTTACAACTCAACAACAACAACAACAACGACAAACTAGATACATACAACACAAACCACACAAAGAAAAGGGAAACTCTGAGGGGAAGCCTCTAGCAGTTCTAGAGACCTGGAAACTCCTGAAGGTGAGCTTTTCTCTGAGTCTTGAATGAAGGCAGGAAAACTAAGAGGAGGAATTGAGGAAGGAGGGCATTCCTGGCATGGGGGGCAGCCAGGGCAAAGGGACAGAAGTGGGATACCAAGTATTGTGTGTGTGAGGAATTGCGAGGACAGTGTAGTTTGATTGTAGAGTTGGGAAGGGGAGTAAGATGCAAAGAGGCTGAAAAAATAGGAAGGCTCCAGGTGGAACTGACAATAGTCCAGGTGAAAAGTGATGGTGTGTTGGAGAGATGATCGTGCCTGTTTGAGTGCAGAATAAGGGATGGTTGTGAGTTGTGGTGTGGAGATGGGATCAATAACCTTTGGCAACTGGTTGGATATTAGGTATGAGGGAGATCAAGACCCCCACTGGAGAACAGTGCTAAGAGGAATGCAATCCATCCATGTATCTATGCATGCACACATACACATTTGTACATAAATATAGATGTAAACACAGATGTATAAAGATACAGAGATGTAGATAAAGATATAAATATAGTTTATGCCTCCATATATATGTATATATACTAGACACAGAAGCTTTCCCCTTGGAGCCAAGGGTTCTCTTTTGATGAATTACTATTTGATATTTCTATGGCCCTCTTTTTTTCAGCTGAAGAGAATAGTGGTCACCTTCAGAGTCAGAGAGCTGCATCTTTCAGATGGGGATAGGAAATGGATTTTTCCTATTTCCTCACAAAGGAAACTGGGGCTTCATCCTCTGTGGTGCTACCTCTCAGATTCAATAAAATCCAATTTAACACATATATATTGAACACCAACTCTGTGAAGGGCTTTTTCTCATTGCCATTGAGGATGAAAAGATGAGTATGGCAAGGTCCCTTCTCTTATTGACCTTAAAAGAGTATTATAAGGGAAGAATCATGGACCAGACCAGATACCTCACCCTTTACTGGCAACAGCTGGTTCTTTCCTGCCCCTGTGTCTTTGCTCATGCCATCCCCACATCTGGAATGTATACAGACCCATATCAACCCCCCTCCCAAGGTATCCCATTCTACTTTGGGACACCAGGAAGCCTTGGGTAAGTTCCCACGTGACTAGCTGGGATCTGCCTCCTTATAACCACAACCAAGCCCCTGATGGCTCCTGGTTCTAAACTCTGGGACCAAATAGAACAGTTTGAGCCCTCTCCCACAGGATGCCCTTTTTAGTTGCAGATAGGCATCATGCCCTATCACCCAGGACATTTCTTTTGCATAAACATCCCTAATTCCTCCAGACAGTTCTCTTAGGTCATGGACTCCAGGTCCTTGCCCTTCCTGGCTGGCCTTATCTGGATACTCTCCAGTTTACCAATGTCCTTCTTAAATCATTGGGCAATGAACACAGACCTTCAAATGGGGGCAGACCGGGGCAAAGGCCAGTGGGTTGCCCACCTCCCCAGAAACTTTTTAGCAGACACAGCCCAGTCATCACAGCATCACAGAGTCTGATAGTTGGAATGGAACTCAGTGGGCCCATGACCTCACTGCTGCCCCTCACCCCCTAAGAATTACCTTTTCCTAATTCCTCTATGTCTGTCAAAGGTACCACCTTCTTTCCAATCACGGAGGTTTACAAGAGATTTTGCACAGTAGATACGAAGTCAGGAAGACCCGAGTTAAAATTCCACTTGGTACGAACAAGTTACTTTACCTTTCTTGGACTCAGTTTCCTCTTCCATAAGATGGAGAGAGTGATAGCACTTATCCTCCAAGGTTTGTTACAGGATCAAATGAGATGAAATTTGGAAAGTGCTTTGCAAACTTTAAAACAATATATAAATGCTAGTGATTGTTATCATTTCTACTGCTACAATTTATTACTCTTATCATCATTCTCCTTCACTCCTCATCCTCTCTCATCCTTCCACCCCATCCAATCAGTTGCTGTGTCTAGGTAATTGTACCTCCACAGTATTTCTTAGGTTCACCCCTCCTTGTGGCCCCCTACAGCAGCAGGAATGGTATGGTTTGTGGTTATTATAACAACTTCATCTCTCCTGCCTAAAATATTGTAATAGCCTGCTCAATGAGAGCAGGGCATATCTTTTTATTTTTTGGAGGGGGGAAGGAAGGGCAATTGGGGTTAAGTGACTTGCCCAAGGTCACACAGCTAGTAAATGTGTCAAGTGTCTGAGGCCAGATTTGAACTCAGGTCCTCCTGACTCCAGGGCTGGAGCTCTACTCAATGCGCCACCTAAATGCAGGGCATGTCTTTTTGTCAGTGCCTAGCACAGAGCAAGAAAATATTTAGTGTTTGTTGATTGATTTATTGTCTACTTCATCCTAGAAGAATAAAAAAAAAAAGCAAAACAACCCAAACTTTCAAAAACCATATCATCAAAACTAACCAACATCACAAGGGTCTAATATTATAGACAGTGATCCACACCCAGAGTTCTCCACACCAGCAAAGATACATGTGCATGAGTGTGTGTGAGTGTGAGTGTGCATGTGAATGCATGTGCATGTGAGTGTGTTTGAGTATATGTGAGCCTATGTGTGAGTGTATATGTGAGTGTGTAAGTGGGAATCTGGAGGGCTAAAGCAGATAGGAGGGGCACAGGCTATCTCATCCTTCAGGGCAATGTTGGTTTTTCTAACGTCACATCACTCAGTGTCAATTGTCTTGTTACTGTGGTTTCTGCTACATTCCCATTGCTATAGATACTATGTAAATTCTTTTCCTAGTTCTGCTGACCCTGCTTTGCATCAGTTCATAGAGGTCTTCCCATACTTCTCTACATGAATCACAGACAGCACTATAATAGTCCACTCAGCCCAAGACTATGGCATGTTTAACCATTTCCTTATCAATGGACACGGACTTTGTTTCCAGTTTTTGCTACCACACAGTGTGCTTCTATAAACATTTGGTTGTGTGGCCACCCTTGCTTTTTGTCATTAACCTCCTTGGTGGTTAGTATCTTCCTATCTAGGTAGCATCTAGGTGGAATGGTAGGCAAAAGGCCAGGCCTGGAGTCAAGAAGACTCATCTTCCTGAGTTCAAATCACTTAACCCTGTTTCCCTCAGCTTTCTCATTTGTAAAACTGAGCTGGAGAAGTAAGTGGCAAACCACTCCAATATTTTGGCCAGAAAAAAGCCATTAATGGGGTCGTGAAGAGTCAGACATGACTGAAAAAATTAATTAACAAAAACATATTCCCAGCAATGGAATACCTGGTTCAAAGAGAATTTGTACCTCTCACTGTTAAAAGTATAACTACAAATTGCTTTCCAGATCAAATTCACAATTCTACCCATTAGGGTACCCACCTGTCTGCAACCCTTCAAGTAGTGACTATTCAGTCCATCAGTCAGCCAGTCAACAAACATTTTAAGTGTCTTCTATGTGCCAGGCAATGTACAAAGTGTTGGGGATACAAAGAAAAGTACAAGACAGCTCCTCTTCTTCATGATTCATAGTCTAATGGACAGACAACATGCAAACAACTATGTACCAACAAGCTATAGACAGGGTAAATTGGAGAGAGTCCCAGAGAGAAAGAACTAGAATTATGAGGGGTTGGGGAAGGCTTCCTGTAGAAGATGGGTTTTTAGTTGTGATTTGAAGGAAGCCAGCAGTAGGGATGAGAATGGAGAACATTGCAGGCTTGGGGGATAGCCAGAGAACATTCCAGGCCTTGGGGATAGCCAGAGAAAACCTGAAGATGAGAGATGGAGGGTCTTATTCACAGAATAGCCAGGAGGCCAGAGTCATTGGATCCAAGAGTATGTGGGGTAGGAATGGGGCTGGGGTGTAAGAAGACATGGAGAAAACACTCATGAATGGCATTGAATGCCAAATATATGGTTTTATATTTTACTCCAGAGGTGATAGGAAGCCATTTTTTGTCATCTTTGCCAATTATCTGGGTATGATAGAGGCCAAATGATTTTATATTTTTACTTGCAATTCTCTTACTCTGATGTTTTGAAACCCCCTTTTAGATAGATGCTAATGAATCTTCTTTAAGATGTCCTATGATTCTTGGAAGATTGTTTTTCACTCCTGATTCTACTGTCCAGCCTTTTGTCCAATCCCTCCAACTTTAGTGTCATTTACACGTCACAGGATAGGAGATAGGCAAATGTCGTTCCAAATTTTCCAAAAAAGAGAAGAAAGTGAAAATTCCGAACTCTAAGTGAATAAACCTGTGCAATTCCTGGTAAAAAATTGAATCAAAAAGGATGGTTTGTGAACATTTAGAAAGGGATGCAGTAATTACCAAAACTTGGATGAGTTGGCCAAGAACAGGTCTTGCTGTATTGACTTTATTTCCTTTTAAAGAAATCTTATTTTACCGGCATATCAGGGGACTGCCACAGATCCAGTATTCATAGATGGTGACACAGCATTTGGCAAAGTCTCCTAGGCTATGTTATAGACAAGGTAAAGGGAGGTAAGCTCAATGGGTCCAACAGCCAGGTGAATTTGGTGCTGTTTGAATGACAATACACAAAGAGTAGTAAGTAATGGGCCAATGTCAACTTAGAGGAAGGTTTCAAAGGAAGTGCATAGAAATGTAGTCTTGGCCCTCAACCATTTTCTTAATGGTTTAGATGAAAACTAAGATAATAGACTAATTGGTTTTGCAAAAGATACTAGGGCTACAGCTTATATGATAGATTCAAGAGTTCATTTCCAAAATTATATTTACAACCTAGACCTATGGTCTAAATTTAATTAGATGTAATTTAGAGTGGACAAATGGAAAGTGCTTCTCCAGTTCCAGAAATCCACTTTGCAAATGGAGAGTAAGGAAACATGGCTAGACAACCATTTAATCAAAGAAACTGGAGTGTTTGTGGACAAGAAGGTCAAAGGTCAATATAACCTGACAAAGTAGGAGGACAGCTAGAAATGCCAATATGATCTGAGAATGCAGAAAGAGACCCGGTGTCTGGCATGAATAGACAACCCCATTGTGGTCATTGTTTTCCCATCATTGTTGATATTGTATCCATTGTTCTCCAAGTTCTACTCACTTATTCTGCATCAGTTCATACAAGTCTTACCTTGTTTCTCTAAAACCATTCCCTTCATCATCGATATCACAATAACATTCAGTGACATACATTTACCATAACAGGTCCATCTCGGCTCTAACTGCTGGGCAGCCCCTCAGTTACTACTTTTTCCCCCACCACAAACAGAGCTGATCCTAATATTTCTATACATAGCAGACAGTCTGTCCTGATCTTGTCATATCTGGCGTTTTGTGTTCTCTTGTGGGTGCCATATTTTAGGAAGGACAGGCATTGACTAGCTGGAGCACATCCTTAGGAAGTTGGCTAGGATTGGGAACATACTGGAGACCATTTTATAGAGAAATACAGATTTTTTGAATGAACCAGGGCTATTTAGCCTGAAAGAGTAGATGGGGAAGCAAGGGAAAGAGAAATTTTTTAGTCTTTGAAAGGCTGTCATATAAAAACTATGAGAATGGTACTGGTTCTGCTTGGCCCCGGAAGGCAAACAGGCAAAAATGGGGTCAAGTCGGAAAGAGGTAGAGTTTGGCTTGATAGAATGAAAAATTGCTGAACAATTAGGGCTGCTACTACATTTGAATGGGCTGCCTCAAATGGTAGTGAGTTCTTCATTATGGGAGGTATTCAACTGAAGCCCAGAAAAATCATTTGTTGCAATGTTATTGTGGCAAGTCCTGGTCTGTTAGAAGTTGGGCTAGGTAGCCTCTGAGGCCCATTCTGATACTCTGTTTCTGAGTTTCTGTACTTTTGGAAAATCACTTTCTAAAAGCCAGTGAATTTCTGAGTGTCAGATCCAAGGCTATTTCTCAGATCTCTTCCCTCTTTGCTTGGTGCTCCTACCACTGAACCACACACTTCTTCCATGTCTTTCTCATGTCCACCAGTAGCAGATCAGTTAGCATCACAGATTCCATGTGAGTCCAAATTCTAACCCCCTACAACCTTGCACTCCCAGGCCAGCACTGGCTTTCTCCAGTCCTATGTGCCCATCATTTGGCTCACCTAAAATCACTGGAGAAAACTAGCCTTGTTGGGGAATCATCCCAAGGGCGTCCAGGCACGCAAGGACCATTTTTCATCATTTGCTGCCTATGGGACAAATCGGTGCCAGGCTGTTCATTTCCACTCACTCGCTCACTTAATAAATCACAGCACTGATAGGATTTTCAACTTCCAGAAAAAGAGCTCAGAATCTCCGAGAAAATCATCACTTGATGATTTAAGCCCAGAGTGAAAAAGACACTCTCCCAGCGCAGGGGAATTGGCCTGTGAAGCAGATCAGTTGTATGAATGCCCTCAGGTGGGGCCCCAGCCTCCAGATGGAAGGGCATCTTCACCCAGACTCCTGTGAGAAAAGCCCAAGCTAAGTCTGGGGGATTTGGCCTTGAATTTTCCCTTTGTGACACTAGGCAAGGGGAGGCTCCCAAGTTTGTCCACATCTGTAGATGATTCCTGTATAATACTTATGCATAGAATGGGTGGAGGTGCCATTTGTGACCTATGCTTCCTTGTAGCCCAGAGGAATAATTGATTGCATCATGGTGCTCTGTCTATACTAAGAAATGGTCTGAGAATGCCTCTGGAACCCTGCCCCCCACCAGGAAAGTGGCCTTGCCCGTGTCTGCTCACCTCATGTCCTGGACTACAAGGACCAGGGCAGACATCTCAGAGAAATCTCAGATCTCCACTTTCAGCTGCCTTCCACCACCCAGATGCCATGCTGTGACCCTGTGAGAAGTGGGGAAATAGGCCAGAGAGATGGCACAGGCACAAGAACAGACATGAGGCAGCTTCACAAGGCAGAAAGCAGAATGGGCCTCATTTTGAGAGATAGCTCTGCCGCTGACCAGTCCTGTGACTGTGGGCAAGGCACTACATGGACTTGAGCCTTCGTTCTGACATTTGTTAAAACAAAGATGTCACCCTATCTGACTCAATGTGAAAGCACTGTCCTGGGAACCCTAGTACACTGGACACTTTCATTCTGGGCTAAGGGTGTCTTCTCTGCTTAGGGTTTCATGCTATGAAAATTCCCTGTGCCCACAAAGATGGGCAGCTCTTCTGTAACCTGTGGCCTTGGGTGACCACAGAGCACTGAAGGACTGAAATAGCCAGGCAAGGGTCACACAGTCAGCAGGTGACAGAGGAAGGAGACTTGAGTCCCCTGAGTCTGAGGCCAGATGAGATGAGAACAGATAGATAGCACTGAATTGTGATGAGATAATGAGCACAACCAGGGTCACAGTAATTCAGAGAGGACTCAGGGGTTGCCAGTCCAATCCAGACCCTTTGGGGGGGGGTAGGCAGTCAGAGAGATAGAGACAGAAAGACAGAGACACACAGAGAGAGACTGAAAGAGAAGAAGAAGGGGGAAAGAAGGAAAGGAAGGGAAAAAAGGAAGGAGGGAAAGGAGGAAGGAAAGAAAGAAGGAAGGAAGGAAGGAAGAAAGAAAGGAAAGAAGGAAGGAAGGAAGGAAAAAGGAAGGGAGGGAGGGAGGAAGGAAGGAAAAAGGAAAGGAGGGAGACAAGAGAAGGGAAGAAATAAAAGAGAGGAAGGAAGGAAGAAGGGAAGAAAGAAAGGAAAGAAAGAAGGGAAGGGAGGAAAGGAAAGAAAGAAAGAAGAGGATGACTGAAAGAAGAGGAAGGAAAGGAGGAAGAAGGGAAGGAAGGAAAAGGAAGGAAGGAAGGAAAGAAAGAAGGAAGGAAGGAAGGAAGGAAGGAAGGAAGGAAGGTAGGGAAGGAGGGAGGGAGGAATCCCCATGACAATTTCCCTGATGAGCAATCATCCAACCTGTTCTTGGAAGCTGGTAATGACAGGGAACTCACTATCTGCTGAAGTAGATCATTCCATGCTCTAATTCCTAGGAAGAACCCCAGCCTAAATTGGCCTCTTTCTAGCTTCTACCTATTGCTCCAGCTTGGCCTTCTGAGATCGAACAGAACAAGTCTGTCTTCTTCCTCTTTTCTCTGTAATCTCCTTTCAACTATTTGAAGGTGGCTCTCATGTCCCCCACACCCTCCAATGTCTTCCCCAGGCTAAACAAGTTCTTTTTCTGCAATTGGCCCTCCCTTGCATGGACTCCAGGTCCTGCTGCATCCTGGTCACCTCCCCCTAATGGGGATAGGACTTCACCTAGAGAAGCCTATTTGTTTATGCTGGAAGAGGAAACAAGAACCTTGGGAACCTTGATAGCAGGGAAAATAGCATGGGTTGCCTAGGCTGAAGTGATTGCTATGGGCTGGGCCTGTAGAACCTTCTGATCTTTCCTTAGATCCCAGCCTCACGAATGAGGAACCACTGAGCAAAGTCCTCAGGGAAACTCAAACATAGCAGGCAAGTGAGCTGTGATTCTTATGAAATGGACATTAGTCAAGTCCTTCCAATCCTGGAATCTAGAACCAAGTGAAATTAAAGGCTTTTTGCCTCCCACTGATTGGTGGGGTCAGAAGTCTTCAGCATGAATCCCAGCTCTGCTCTTTGCTACCTATGTGTCCTTGAAAAGGTCAACCAGCCCCAGAATGCAACATCCGAATCCACATCCAGACCTCCTAACTCTAAACCCATTGATATTTGGACTACAACTGTAAGGGTTCCACCTCATGAAAGGGAAACAAAAAATCCCTGCTAATTTGTGACATTGCTCAATGGAACTGGGAGGGGTGTCTGAGCCATCATCATTCACAGCTCATTGTGTCTTCTGTACATTAGCCTGAAAGTGGTCTTTAGCCATGGAATGGACTCATCCATTAGTATATGGTATGTCACATCAGCACTAATAGGGTGGGGCTCTCCAGGCATGTCCAATCAATCCCTTAGCACATGGTGGGCACTGAGTCATAACTAAACATGCCCATACATTTAGAGAACCCAGCAATAACAAGATAAGGCCCAGCTAGGAGGTTATGTTCAATACAGGGATTGTCTAGGATAAGAGGACAGTTGTGACTAGCAATGTCACTGCTATTATGACCATGAAGAGAGGAATCATTTCTTTGTGGAGCATGTCTGCTTCCGTTAACCTTTGGGGACTGTGGCGTCAAATCTCCACAATCAATTAGAGCTAATCCAGGGCATGAGAGTCGAGTTTGCTTTGCTTTTCTATTCTCCCCTCAGTAACTGAGAGCTGGGCATGGATGCCAATGCTAATGTGAAATATTCCATTTAAAGAAAGAAAACACTTCCCTGGCTGGCATCATTACCCAGTTCAAATATGTTCCTGGAGAAGTCACTAATCCATCCTGCTACATGAGATGAGAACTGCCAATGAACAGGATGATCAGACAAGTATCAGGAAGCCTGGAAGACCCAGGACCAAAGATGGATAATGTAAGCCTTGGCCCAGGATGGTGCCATAAAATTCCTTGCTCCCTTCTACCAGGAAGAAATTTCCTTATAGGTGTAAACAGATCTCCATGGGGAAATCACTTCATGATCTCATGACGATATACATTCTGCTACCAATGAACTCTGAATGCCCAGATGATATGATGATTCTTTTGGAAGTCAGAATTAAAGGTTCAAAATCAATTCCTGCTGGTAGGTTGCAATCCTGGCTGATTGGAAAGAAGGTGGCACCCTTGGCAGAGATAGGGGTGTTTGGAAAAGGGGAGGTTTTAGGGGGAAAGGTAATAAGCTCTGTTTTGTACATGATGAATTTACTATATCTATGGGACATCCAGTAGAGATGGTCAATAGGAAAGTGGGGTTGTTGTACTGAACTCTAGAATGAAACATAGCTTGGATATGCGGATTTTGGATTCAGCTGCCCAGAGATGGTCATTGAACCAGTGGATGCTGTTGAGATCACTCAGAAGATATAGAAAAAGAAGAGTGAGCATAAGGTGGAGCCCTGGGAAAAAGCTGGCTTAGGTGGTGGGCCATTGATGATGGCTCTTCAGAAAGGTCTTAGAAATGACACTCAGGAAAAGAGAAGAAAACCAGGAGAGTATAATTTCATTAGAACTGAAGGGACAGAGAATATGGAGGAGGAAGGTGGGGCAGAAAGGGGGAGGTGGAGGACAAGGAAGAGGGAGTGGTGGTGAACTGTGCCAAAGTACAGGGAGGTCGAGATGGATCAGGACTGAGAAAAAGCCATTGGCTTTAGCAAGGAAGAGATTGCTGATAACCTTGAATAATGCAGTGCCATGAAGTGGTGAGACTGAGAATTGAGTGGGTGGTGAGGCAGTGGAGGTAATGAGTAAAGGAAAATTTTCCTAGGATTGATTGTGTCTAGAGAAGGGAGGAGAGTCATTTGGAAAGAACAATGGAGGGTGGCAGGGTTGGGTACAGATTTTCTTCATGATCGAGGAGACCTAGGATTTTTTGCATACATGAGGTAAGGAGCATCCAAAAATTAGAGTTTAAAGGTAAAAGAGAAAGAGAGAGAGCAGAGGCAGGAGTGGGGCTAGACACAAGTGGAAGCTTGGTTTTTGACAAGGAGAATAGTCATGGCATCCTCAAGGACAAACCAAGGAGATCACAGAACCAGGGAGGGTTCTGGGACTATATGAGCAATAGGGTTGCTGCAAAGAGGAAGCTCACAACAGAAGATCTCCATTTTCTCATTCAGATCAAGGTTCTTAAGGTAACTTGTGCTGAGTGAACATGGAGAGGTGGTGCAGCTGGGCTGTGTAGAGAAAGGAAGGCTAGGAATGGCCACTGTGAAGATTGTGATGGAGTCAATCAGGGCAGAATCAATACACAGCTGTGCAGCAGTGAGGGAAGAGCTAAGATGAGAAAACATCCGTGTGCCATTGACCAATATGGTGTGGCTATGTGACATCCTCTAAAAGTGTAGCTGCCTGTATGGATGAACAGAGAGTAAATGGTGGGGGGAACCAAGGACTAGAGGTTGGCAAGACCCAGCAGGGGCAAGACAAGGGCCAAGGATTCAAGATCAGAGAATGGTTAATGGCTAAACAAGTTTACTGTGAGGGCAAGATTGTGAATGGTGGAAGAATAGAGCAAGGAGAAAGGTAGACACAGAGAAGAGAGAAGGCTGGAATGACTGGAGGTCGTAGAGAATATAGTGAATAACCTTTGTGAGAAGAAAGCAAAGAAGGGAATGACAAGAGAGGAGACTGGGGTCCAGTGGAGGGAGAATGTGCATGAATGACAGTGACATCAAAGATGTGCCCATCCCTAGGTGTGACTGGGGGCTAAGTAGATGCAGATGTTGAGAGGTGAGGAAATTGGCTTACTGGTGTGGGGTGGGACAGGATGTTTGAGGATTCCCCAATGTATAGTGGCACGGGTTGGGCTGTAGAGAAAGACTGAATCAAGTACTGAGATCCTTGAGAAATTGGGCAAATGATTTCAGGGTCAGCAAGTAATGGTAACAAGTGTCTGGATAGAGTGATAACTAGAATGGAGGGAGCCTCAAACTAGGAAAAGCTGCTGAGTGACGGTGACAGAGGGAGAATCTTGGCAGTGGCCACAGGGAGCTCCACAGAGAACACAGTCTTCCTCCTCCTCCTCCTTCTCTTCCTCTTTTTCCTCCTCCTCTTCCTCCTCCACTTCCTTCTCCTCCTCCTCCTCCTCTTCCTCCTCCTCTTTTTCCTTCTCCTTCTGCTCCCCTTCCTGCTTGTGCAAGTGTAGGATACTGAGAATGAGAAAAGATGAATCCAGTTTGTGGGCTGGTGACCCTGATGTCTTTTGAGCAGGGCCAGATTTCCACAAGTGTAGAAAAGTTGAAGAAGTATGAAAGGAACACATTGGTGATAAAATTGGCTTTTAGAGGATACAATGAAGGCAGCATCTCAGAGGCACTAGGCAAAGACAGGATCGAGGCAGATGGGAGAGGGGTTTGGGAGATCAGAGAATTTATCAATCACAACCTCCCCCCATCCCATTTTTACAAATGGGGAAATTGGGCCAGGACAGGTTAAGTAGCTCCCTCACAGTCACAGAGGGAGTCAGGAGTGTTAGGATGGAAATGGAGTTTTCACCAAGGCAACATTTGACTCTGAATCACAGGAATTCTGAAAGGTTAAGTTTGCTCCCATAAGATGACTGATTTTCTCACCCTTCAAGGCTCCCTTCCCTTCTCTTCCCAAAGTGCTGCAAAGCCCACTGGCATTTTGGCTGGCTCATGCTCATTCTCTAGAGGACAGGCACAGCTAAGAGGAAGAATGTTGGACAGAGGTGTCGTCCACATCAACAGCAGAACTTCAGTAATGGGAATAATCAGGTCAAGGATGAGTCCAATGAGAAATTAGAAGCAGCCTTGTTGGTGTAATGCCCTCACCAGGTCAGTAAAAGGTTCATAGAACAGAGGGATACTTGGATGCTCCCTTCTGAGTGAGGGCTGCCACTCCCTCCAAGATAAAGAACCCAAGGGGCAAGTAAGTGTATCAGCTAGAAAAAACCCATTTGAGAGTAAGAGAAGCAAGACCTGACCATATGGTCTGTCTGCCTACTAGTCATGGCTCTGTCCACAATCTCAGCCATTCTGCTTCAAACTGGGGCTGGGGTGGTGCTGAACAGGAAATGAATGAAGTGTATGGAGGTCAGGCACACATGCTTGTCATACATTGAATCCTTCCGCAATTCCCACCAATGGTTCCAGTCATGTAAATACCACAGGACCCTCTGAGGGCAGAGCTACTGCCTGCTGACTGGGTCGGGGAGGAGCCTGAATGAGCACAGAAAGCTTGTTTCTGGGTTGCCGACTTTGAGTCAGGAATCAAATACAGCAAGCATCCAGCAATCTAGACAAATCCTATTTTGAATCTCTTTGTAATGTGATAAATCCTTCTGGGAACAAGATAATCACCCCCTTTAGGCCAGCTGCCTGTGGATCCTTTCAGCTCTCCCAGCTTGGGTTTGCCAGCACTCCCAGCCCTACCCATGTGTAGGGGGGTCTAAGGTGGCTCACGTATGGTGACTGGCCATGAGCATCTCTAGGAGGCCACTGACCAGCCATTTTTGCTCTTTGGAAAGATAGACATTGGCAGATCAGGGGCTCAGGCTTTACCCAAGCCCTTGTATTCTATGAAATAAACCAGATGACTTGGTACTGGGAGGCCAGAGCTTGTGTACACTTTAAGGTTTGCTGGTTACCTTATTTGATCTGTACAACCACCCTGGCAGATATTATCTCCATTTCACAGATGAGTTAAATGAGGCACACAGAGGTTAAATGACTTGCCCAGGGTCACACAACTAGTCAATGTCTGAGGCCAAATCTGAACTCAGGCCTTCCTGATTCAAAGGTCAGTGCACTCTTCGTTGTGCCACCTAGCTTCCTTGAAGGAGGAGGGTGAAAAGGGCACCTGGGGCGTCAGGACAGAGGGTAGAAGGGCTTTCCTTGGGCTCACATAGTGAGAGAGTGGCTGAGCCAGGACTGTAGTGACTCTATATCATTTTTTCACACATTTTTTTAGGTGGCTACATGGGAGGCTGGACAAAGGACCAAGGACTGACCCACTGTCACTCATGGTCACGTGACCTGCACCTTTGTCTGAATCTATTGAGGCAGCTGCTCCCTCACCTCCCTGGTTCCCATGGGCTTAGCCAGAAGCCCCAGAGGGGCCAACTTTGCTGCACCCCCTGACGTCACTACAGCCAGGGCTGCCTGGCACAGCCCCAGAGAACCCACACCCTCTTTCCTGGGCAGGACTCTCCTGGCTTTCCCCAGCTGGAGGAGATGCTTTCAGCCCAAGAGGAAAGCATTAATTATTCACAGCTACCCAGGGAAACGCCACCCTTAAGATTTTAATTCCAAGCACATTCCGGGATGCATTATTCATGTAAGTAAACTGTCAGAGCCCCAGGGAGCCCTCCCCACCTCCTCCCCTCCCTCTCCATAGCTAGCTAGCATGACAAGGGGAGAACCAAGCTCCCAGGGGGAAGAGGCCCTTTCCAGCCAGCGTCCACCTGAGAGCCAGGGTGGTGCTCCAGGATAGGTCTGGCTTCAGGAACGCTCTCCTGATCCTCAGAGAAGAGTCTGAAGCAGGGAGCCAGGAGCTGCCCAGCCCACTCAGGGGCATCCCCACAGGTGGCCATCAAACTCAACTTGAACTCTGTCCATGACAAGGAGTTCACTTGCTGGTATGGCCAGCCAGAGCTAGGCCAAGAAAATTCTTCCTTAAATTGAGGCCAAACCTTGCTCCCTGGAGCTCCCCACACACATACCCAGTGCCCTCTCTGGGCTCAAGATGATCAAACAGAACTGGAAAGCTGCATGGGACCATCCAGCCCAACTCCTTCTAGGAGGGAGAAGCTAGGCCTGGAAAGGGGAAGAGATTTCATTGAAGTCATAACTGAATCTGGAAACCTGGTCACCTGCCTCCCAGGCCACGGCCAGATCCACTGAGGGGCAGTGTGGCCCAACGTAAAGGGGACTGGGCTTGGAGTCAGAGGCTGTGCACAAACAAATCTTTGCGAGCTCTGGCAAGCTGCTTGTCCTCTCTCCACCTTGGCTTTCTCCTCTAAAATGGGGGACTGGACCAGATGGACCCTGAGATCTTTCCGCTCCAAACCTAGGAGACCTTGATCTTCTCTTGTTATTGTCGTTCATCTTTCACATTCGAAAAAGACCAGCGACATCATGATGTCAGGGTCAATGTCCACTGTGTCCAACTGTGACTGATCAGACCAATACAAGCTCAGAAGGTTCTACAACAGCTTGGGCACAAGTAGTCCATATGAACATTTGGAGTGGAGATGGCTCTAAATTTGTGCATCTCACATTTCTTTTGAGCTACTTCAGTTCTGCTTCACTCATGGAGCACAGGGTCTTCTCTGATGACACCACTTCACACTGGGCAGTCTGGTGTCATTGTCACACAATCAATTCCAAAGTTCTTCAGAGAGATAAGAGTGTCCTTGTATCAGTTCTTCTGACCACCATGTGTCACCACCAGGTGCCTTGTGTGAGTTCTCCATAAAAATAATCTTTTAGGCAAATGTAAGTTTGGCCAGCCCACTGAAGTTGCGCTCTCTGCGTAGAGTTTAAATGCTTGGCAGTTCAGGTCAAGAAAGGACCTCAGTGTCTGGTACCTCATCCTGCCAGGTGATCTTCAGAATCTTCCTAAGACAATTCAAATGGAAGCCATTCTGTTCCCTGGCATGGCACTAGTAGACTGTCCAGGTTTCACAGGCATGCAACAGTGAGGTCAGCATAATGGTTCTGTAGATCTTCAGTTTGATAGTCATTCTAATATTTCTCTCCCACACTTTCCTTTGGAGCCTCCTAAACACTGAGCTTGCTCTGGCAATGCATGTGTCAACCTCATGTGTATATCCCTGGAAAGTACACTGCCAAGGTAAGTGAACTTATCCATAGGATTCAAAACCAATGGTTCCATGTAATGCTGGCTGGTGGAGAAACTTTGTTTTCTTGGTGTTAATTGTCGGGCCAAAATTAGCACAAGCAGCAGAGAATAGATCCATGCTCTGTTGAATCTTAACCTTGGAGGCTGCACTGAACAAAAAGTTATGCACCAACTTTCCCTTCACTTTAGTCTCGGCTTACAGCCTTTTCAAGTTAGTTTGCCATCAGTGTGGAAGCTGATCTTGTTACATTGTGGATCAAGGATGCTCACGGAATCCAGCACCCTCAGGGTCAGCCTGTATGCTTCTAATAGGAGGGCAGAGGGGATGGTCTAGGGCACTGCCACAAGGTGCCTTGAAAGCAACAGTTTCTCTGCCAGTGGCATGAGCCAGACCTTCACTATGCAGAGATCTAAGGTCAAATGACCAAGATTCAGAGGCCACTGAAGCCAAGAGTGAAGGGATGTAGTTTATAATAGTGTCCTCATATGCATGCACACACACACATGTTCTGCGTAGCAGCCCTGGCTTTGAAGGACATATAAAAGGCATGTCAAGTCACATGGTCACAAGTCACAAGTCATATGGGACACAAGTCACTGGAACACAGAATCATTAGGCTCCTGGACCTCTCCAGGTACATGTACTTGGAGTGGACCCCTTGAGTACTCACTTCTGAAAGGTGATGCTAAATTCATTCAACACTCAGGTGAATGACTTCCCCTGGATTATCAGATTATCAGGGAGGATAGAGGTGAATTCAAGGATTAATGTGACAAAATTGCTTCCCCTACCTCCACCCTCATCTCCAGGATGAATCTGGATTTATTAAATTGCAATGTATCTTGGGTACACTCATGTGATTCCAATGCTATGAATAATGAATGCCTTGAAAATATGAAGAGTAGCATTGGGATGGAGGAAAAGGACATCAGTGGCAGTTGGGCCAATACATTAATCAATCTATCAGCAAACATTGATTTATCAAGCACCTACTATGTGCCAGGTCCTATGCCCAGTGGGTCGGGTCAGGTCAGGAACTAATTCTCCTCCTGGCCTGAGTGTCAGCTAGTAATAACAATTTTTCTTCTTCATCATCACCATCATCACAGAATTTGTATAACATTAAGGCTTGCAAAGCATTTTTAATTATTTTCTCTGTTTAAAAATATTTCTTCGTTTGCTCAACCTTTGGAGGAAACTTGTCAGAGTTAGACGTAGATGAAATCACTTGTCCAGGTTCACACAGCTAGTAATGTCTGAGGCTAGATTTGAACTCAGGTCTTCCTGACTTCATGCCTAGTGCTCTATCTACTTACTGATCCACCTAGTCCTATTGGGAATTGTTGAATAGTTGGACCCAAAGAGTAATTTTTAGTAGTTCAAAGTCATGATGGCAATAGGTCTCCAGTGGAGTGCTTCAGGGATCTCTGCTTGATCCTGGGCCCATTTAACAGGCAAATATTTAAACATTTAACGCGTCTCTCAATGACTCAAAGACAGGTACAGATGTCATTAGCATCCACTCTGCAGATGACACCAAGCTGGGAGGGATGTACTGGATGACAGAGTCAGGGACCAAAAGGCTCTTGACAGGTGCTTAGAGCCTTGAGCTGGATTTGAGAAGATGGGGCTCTAGAGGAGCAGAGGTGGTCTTAGAGGTGTAGAACAAAAAAGATCAAAATCAGCTCTGAAATAAAAGGTGGAAGGAAAGCAGCAGCTTGGGCTGGCTGGCTCTGCCTCAATATGTCTCTATCTCTATATACCATGTCTATCTGTATCTATATCCATCTCTCTATATATAGAGCTATAGATATCTGTATCTATATATAGATAAATATTCATAGATAGAGGAAGGAAGGAAGGAAGGGATGGAGGAAGGGAGGGAAGGAGGGGGGAAGAAGGAAGAAAGAGAGGGAGAGAGGGAAGGAGGAAAGAAGAAAGGGAGGGAAGAAAGGAAGGAAGGAAGGAAGGAAAGAAGGAAGGAAGGAAGGGAAGGAGGGAGGGAGGGAAAGAGGGAGGAGGGAGGGAGGGAGGAAGATCTGGGGGTTTTAATGGGAACAGGCATACAAGAAAATTCATGTGATTCTAGGCTGCTTCAAAAGGGGCTGAGCCTCCAGGAATGAGGAGGCAAAGGCTCTTTGCTCTGCTCTGGTCAGACCCCACTTGTTGGACTGTGTGCATTTGCATGAGCACACCAGGAAGGACATTGGTCAGCTACAGGGAGTATCCAGTATAGGGCAGCCTAGATGGGGAAGGACCAGAAGTCCATGCCATAGGAGAATCAGGAAGAGAGTGGGCAAGGTTAGCCTGTGGGAGAGAAGGCCCTAGTGTCAGGGGGTGGAAGGTGGTAGGCTAGCTAATTTAACATATTTGGGAGGAGGCTGCTATGTGGAAGATGGATGTGACTTTTGTTTTTAATGATTTATTTGTTTTTTCTCTGTGAGATTAACAGGTAGAACTAGGTATGGAAAAAACTATACTAATATCTATCAAGGCCTAACTCTTGGGTGGCCATCTATGGAAAACTCTTCATGGCCTCCTCCATTGTTAGTGGTGTCTCCCACCTCCTCAAATCATTGTACCTACACTTACCTATTTATTTACTGTAGGCATTAAGTCAAATGTAAGCCTCCTGAGGGCAGGGAGCACATTGGATAAGGATTCCTTGGATTGTAGTGATCCAGGGAGAGTTAGGCCAAGATGGATGAGGAATGAGAATGGGTCCAGCTTTTCTTTTGGTCATTGTAATTACAGGGTCCAGCACTGGAGCCCCCCCATACACAAACACACTCTTTGGATCAGTCATACAGCTAAGTTGTTGGAATTTAATCCAACCATCACCTATCCCTTGCTCCTGACCCAGCTCAGGCGTCCCCCCCCCTCTCTCTCTTTCTCTCTCTCTCATGACTTTCCTAGATTCCTTCAAGTCTCTGCTATACACACCCCCCTCCATTCTGGAATTGTGACCCAAAGTTGGGGCATGGGCAGTACAGCAGCCAGCTGGTTCCCAGCACTGACTCAGGGAGCCCTTGACATATCTTTGAGCCCCGGGGAATCAGTCACAGACCCATTACCATGCCTGACTACTAGAATGTGTCTCACCACTGCCCCCATCACTACTGCTGAGCTGCCCCCAGCCAGTCCAGGATCCACAGACTTCTCTATCTTTCTAAGCTGCCCTGGGCTGGGGAAAATAAAAAGTCTCCCTGTTGCCTTTTCTCAGCTTTCATGATCAGAATTTGTTGTAGTGCCTTTTTTAGGAGTATGTGGTGTGACCTGAGGAAACATGCTGCCTCTCCCTCTGTCATCTTGATTTGCCTCCCCAGTTCCACCAGTTTCTAATGAAACCCAGGACAATTCAAGTCACCCCCCTGAACTTCAGTCTCTCAAATGTAAACAAGGGATGATAAGCCTTGATTTCCTTCTTTGTCAGGCTATTGTGGAGAAAACCTCAAAGAATTATTAATAGTGTAAAATTATATCATTATCCACATTAGTAAAGAGCTCAGGGAGAGGGAGCCCTGAGTTAGGAGTCAGAGGACCACAGTAGGAATTTTAGCTCCTCCATCACTCACTGTATGAACTTTGCCAAGTCTCTTCCCCTGGACATCTTTTCTGCACTGTAAATCAGGTAAGTATGACTACAAGGCTTCTAAGTTCCCTCTTCGTTCTCATTCATATGGCCCTATAATAGTTATCCTCCTCGTACAGATTGACAAGCTGGTCTCTGAGTTGTTCACCAGCTCTCCCAAGGCTTTGGAACATTGTAGAGAAGGGAAGACTGGCTGGACCCACAAGAAATGCCAGAAGAGACCCACCTTCCTCCCTAAATAATAGTGGTGTGGATTTGGAGTTAGGAAGATCTGAGTTCAAATCCAGCCTCAGACACTGACCGGCTACATGACCTAAGGTGAGTTATTTAACTGAAGTCAGCCTCAGGTTCCTCATTTGCAAATGAGAGTTATAATAGCACCTGCTTCTCAGGGCTACCATGAAGATCGATTGAGATAATATTTGCAAACCTTAAAGCACCGGATGGATAGAAATTATTATTAATTATTAAATGCCATTATTGTTATTAATTTCTGAGCTCCTTTCAGTGAGGAGAAAGACTTTGCCATTGCAAACATTGCTCCTGATGTTGCTGGCTCAACCTTCTCAACTGGCAGTCAAGAAGAGGTTCAGAAAGAAATAATCCCCGACAGCTTTGCAGGCAAGCCTTGAGACATGTGGATCTGGTCCAAGCTCAGCTCATTAACAGCCAGGGAAAAGATCAGGACTTTGAGAAGAGCCTAGGGAACACATCCTTGTCTATGGCTATTCTGCTTTTGATGACAATGAGCCAAGTAATACTTGGGGAAGAAAGAGCCAGGAAAAGAAGTCATGGCTTAGCCTTTTTCTGGCTCTCAACAACATTCCACCCTAGTCTTTTCAAATGAGATGCAGGAGGGAGGGACATACCAAGTGGACTACAAATAGGAGGCAAAGGACCTTCTCCCTATTCTTAGCTAAATTAAGCTGAATCTACCCTGTAACCTAAGCTATAACCGCAAAGGGAGTTTTCTCCTGATACCACAAAGGGAGCCACTGGCAAAAACCAATGGAAGACCTAGTGATGAGAAGAGTCTCACAGGGGGTGTGAGCCGAGCAGATCTTAAAACATTCTGCCCCAAATCAAGGGACTCTGCAGAATGCCTCTTCCCTGGCTGGGACTGCCCCACCTTCTCTGCCCACTTTGCCTTTGGAGCTCAGTTCTGGTTGGCCCTTACCTATTTCCTAATACATTGTGGAATTGTGTATGTCCTCAACATGGAGGAAGACAGGGGCAGGCCTGATCCTGCCATTAACACTGGGCACAAGAAACAGGTGAAAGTCAGGAGAGACGTAGGGAGAGGCAGGGCAGTCCAAAGTCCAACACGAAAGACCTTGCCTTAGGTGCTATCATCTACCCACTAAGCTTTTCAGTGTTGATAGAAGCTCCTGCCAGTCTTGTGAGTCCATCATTGCATTGACCCTTTCCCCATCACTAGGGGTCCATGACTCCCATCTTAATCATCCAGAAGCCCAGTGTTCAGTGGCCATCCTAATTGTAGCCCAGGGGTCAGTCTCCTGGACTGCCCCTCTGATGATGGAAGGCTCTTGGCCCTTGAATGCACTCCACCTGATGGCTCAGCTTCCCCATCCATATGCATGGCCTTCTGGCTGCTGCTTATGTTCCAGGACAGAGCCCAGGGTCTCGCTTGAGTTACTGACTCCAACTTCTTTGGAAAGTCTTCTGATTGCTCCTGACAGGAGAGATGTTGTTTGAAGAACAGACACAAGGGGCTGGCAGAAACACAGGTTTCTGCATAATTTAAAGCATCAATAACCTTCAGTTGTCACAGACGATGATTCTTTCCTCATATCCAATTAATTGTGGGGGCCAATGAGAGTGGGGTCTTTATGTATATCTGTATGAATATGCACGTTATGTGTATATGTGTCTATAGATACACACATATGTGTGTATAGGTGTGTAAATATACATGTACATACACACACATGTGTGCATATTAGAATCACTCACTAAACTTGGTGGGGCTTTGTTTGTGGTATAGAGTGGACTAGAGGACCACCGATGTTCCTCCTTCTGATTGTCAAATTCTAAGACTCCATGAACGGAATTAATCTGCTCGAGGGCCGGGACTACCTCACTTTTTGTGACATACAGTAGGCTCCTAATAAACACTTGCTAATACATTGATTCAGGCATTTCTCAGTCAATGATCAAGTGTTTACTGAGCACTTATCACATGCCAGGCACTACACTAAATGCTGGGGAGACAAGGAAAGAGAAAAAGAAGACAATCCTCTCTATCCAGGACCTCCCAGATTATGGGAGGTGGACAGAGAAGGTGGGGCTGTCCCAGTATGGAAGATTTCCCACACAGATTTCCAATCAGAGGACTGAGAGAGGCTTCATGCAGGACATGAAGTTCTAGCCTACACCTTTAGGGAGCCAGGAGGTGGAAATGAGGAAGGAGAACACCCAGAGTATACGTGAGATGTGACAGCTAGAGAACATGAGACAAACTTGGACTATATCATGGAGGCAAAGCTTCCAGGAAAATGAAGGCAAGGGTCCCTCTGCTCTCTGCCCTTATCAGGTGACATCTGGTGAGTCATGCTCAGTTCTGGGCTCAGCGATGGAAGAAGTACACCCTCTTATGAGCTGGAGAGTGTCCAAAGGAGGCAGCCATGAAGGGGAAGGGCCTTGGGTCTATGTCATAGGATGATCTGTTCAAGTAGCTGGGAGAAAAGAAGGGGGTAGGGGGCAGGAATGTTTGTGGTCTTCAAGAACACAAAAGGCTGGAAGGTAGTGTAGCTTTATTGTGCTCAGTCTCAGAGGGCAGAGCCAGGAAGCGCTGCGTGTGGAAGTTGCAAAGAGGTAGATTTGGGGGTGATGCCAAGATGAAGTTCCCTGCTCCTTGAGTTCCCTTCTGGCTCCAGATCTTGGGATCTTTCCAATCCTCTTGGGACCTATCCTCTGACTGACCTGGGCAGTGCCCTGGTATGACCGCAGAGTAGCCCCAGTGGGATGGGGGAGAAGCAGCATCCTCCAGTTTTGTCCAGTCATTCTTCACCTCACCAGGATTGTGAATCCCCCAAATGGGGCTGCCTTGAGAAATTCTTCAACCAAATGCCATTTTATGGTCTCCATTTATCTCTAAAACAGTCTCTCCCATTATCTGTTTCCTAACTGTTTGAGACAGATGGTGCTTTATGCCGAGAATTCGTGTCCAAGTGATTTTAACTGACACTGCCTGGCATGTTGAGGCTCTGGGGCCTGTTTTAGGGGAGATTGTTTAGCTCACAAAACATGCTCAGATGTGCCTGTATTGGAAGGAGGCTGCAGATCCCTGGCCATTTCTCCTGGGTGACACCTGGAGTCACCAGCCACCTCTCCCTTGCCTCATCGGCCTAGTGATTGTCATATCAATAGAGATAGCCAAGATGACAGTAAGGAGGTAGTAACACTAACACTTTTTATGGTACTTGGAGGTTCTTTACCACACCCCTCCCTATGTGGCAAATGGTGCAGGTATTATATTTTCCATTTTACAGATGAGAAAACTGAGCCTCAAGGAGTAACAGTTAATAAGTATCAGAATTCAGCCTTCAGCTTGCATCATTTGACACCAAGATCCATGCTAACTTCACTGTAGCTCACTATGTCTCCTGATGAATAATGGGAGAGATGGTTTTAGAGATAAATGGAGACCATAAAATGGCATTTGATTGAAGAATTTCTCAAGGCAGCCCCATTTGGGGGATTCACAATCCTGGTGAGGTGAAGAATGACTGGACAAAACTGGAGGACGCTGCTTCTCCCCCATCCCACTGGGGCTACTCCGCAGTTTTACCAGGGCACTGCCCAGCTCAATCAGAGGATAGATCCCAAGAGGATTGGAACGATCCCAAGATCTTGAGCTAGAAGGGAACTCAATGAGTGGGGAACTTCATCTTGATATCACCCCCAAATCTACCCGAGAGATCCCAAGAGGACCGGAAAGATCTTTGCCCAGTAACCCCCAAAAGGCTCACTCCCTGCTGCTCAATTCCTCATTGAGGGGACTAGAACATGGCACTGCCCTTGGCAGATGATCTGGCTGTGGCTCTACCATGCCCTACACCAAGCTCTTCTATGCCAGCCCATTCTGTACATGATAAAATCCAAACTCTCCTTTCAGGGCAGTACCCTGTTCGTAAAATGAGCCTAATAATAGACCCTGCCCCCAGGATCATTGTATAAAATGAGAGAACGTAGGCGAAACATTTGCAAACATTAGAGCACTATAGGAATGTTAGCTATTATTATTATGGGGCATTAAATATTTGTTGAATTAGTCAGTGAATGAATGAATGTATGAATGAATGAATGTAAGAATAGCTGAGTCAATGAGTGAATCATGGCAGGACTGAATAATTGATTGGAAGATGGAAGGAATGAATAAATGAAAGGTTGAATGAATGAATCAAGGATTGACTGGATAAGTGAAAGATGGAAGTAATGTGCTATTGGTCAAGTGAATAACGTGGCAGCATGATCTCTACTCCTTTTTCTGGGCACCGATGCTCCAAACTCAGGTCCTCACATCTAGCCAGAAATCCTCTTCTCTGTCTTCATCCATCCCAGTCCCCCAAATGTCAAACTAGGGAAATCTTAGCCTTGCAGTTTCAGCTACAGGGGCCACACTTGGTATCCACTTCCTTCTTTCAGATGAGTGTGTCCCTGGTGCCCACTCTCATCATGCACATGCACACACACGGGCACACATATACACATCACATGCACACATACACATATACACATACTCACATACATACATTACATACACATATATGCATACATATGCACACACCATAAGCACACACACACAGACACACACACACACACGCATACACACCCACTCCTCTTTCTTGTGAGCAGCAAAGCACAGAGCAGTAGTTTCTGTCCAGCTTCTTCCAGACCCCCACCCGCCCTTCCCTCTTTCTTCCTTCCTCACCAGGTCTACTGAGGGAACAGGACCTAGGTTTTTTCCTACTGTCTGCATTTCTCAGCTTGTCCTTGTGATATTCTGAGCTACATGTTAGAAACACTAATTTAAGAAGCATAATTACCGGAAAGATTTTTTTAACTTTAGTTCAGCGCAAAAGGTTGTGCTAAGAATCCCTTCTCAGTTCAAGCATTTCCAAATGGTTGAGATTGTTGAAATGGTGCCCAGGAGGTGTGTCCTTCAGCACTGGGGTGGGGGTGGGGGAGAGGGCACAGGTCATAGTGCTGTGTCTACCAATGGAGAAGGGTGGCAGTCTCCTTCATTCTGCCCCTTCCTATCCCACCCACAAATGTCCACTGGTCTAAGCCAAGAGGTCAGGATCATACTCCAGAAGTCAGAGTCAGTTACTGGAAGGAGGGATGGCCGGGGCCACCCCTTCAAGATCCACTTAGCCTTCTGTGGCTGAGCATCCATGTGCTGGAGGTTTGGAGCAGGATGATTCCCCAATAGACTCCTGGGAAGTGGCTCTAGACTGTACCCAGGAGGGAAATTGGTTCTAGGCTCCCTAAGGGATCAACTTGGGGCTTCCAGTTCCTGCTTTCCCCGAGGGCACAAGCATTTGGGGAGGATAAGAAAAGATTTCATACAGAAGATAGTATTTGATCTTTGCGCTGAAGAAAGTAAGAGATTCTTTGAATCAGAGGTTTGGCTGGAGTACATTCTGTGCATAGGGAATGGCTGGTACATAGCCTTGATGGTGGAGATGGAGTGCCATGAAGGAGCAGTGTGTAAGACAGAATGGCTGTTTAGCTAGAGTTAATGTGGACAGAAAAAGAATGAAAAAGCCATCCCTGTTTTCCTACTCATTCAGACATTGCTGAGCCTTCTTTGGGGTGCATCCCCCATCCCTAGGGCATGCCCCCATGGCTAGTGGATCAGACCCTGGTCCACACCTTGAGGAATTCTTGGGCCTCTAACCTAGAGCTCAGAGGAAGCATGTGGAGATCAGATCTGAGAGCTGATTTCAGCACCAAAAATCATCATGCGATGACAGCATCCTGGCAGGAGAATATCGGTCTTCAGTGACTGCACTGAGTTCTGGAAGCAAAGTACTGATAACAGGTGAGTGCACAGAAGGTTAATGTGGCATTCTTCTGTCTCTGTCTCAGTGACAAAAGGAAGGGAGACATCCGTCAGGGTGCCAGAGTTGAGTTTAATCAATGCAGAACCCAACTGACTGCAGCAACGGGAGCTGAGAGAATCCTTCCCACACTACTACCACATTGAGCAAACCAAGGTATGGAGAGCTCTTGTTTGGGGGACAAAAGAAAGACTGCCCCAGTATTGGTGATGGGATCATTAAGGGTAGCAGACTCAGCCCAGAAGGATGTCCCTGGGAGGCCTTCAGTATGAGCTGAGGTCAAGGAGATAGACTGAGTGGCTTTGGGGAAGCAGGGGATCTCACCCGCCACCCCACCTCCTCTGGACCTGCAAGAGCCTCCACCATCCCAGAGGCATGGAGAACTTCCTTGAATGTTGTATATGTAGGAAGCAGGTCAGGGATGTGGGAACCACACTACAGCAGGGATGTGGAAACTGCACCATAGGAATTTTGAGGTCCTGGGTTTGAGTTTCTGCCTTGTTACTTTGGCAGTGTGATGAGGTAACTCCCTTCCTTCCATTTCCTCTTTGTAAATGAGCTCTTAAATAAGGTCTTTCCCAGCTCTGACATTCTATTATTGAAAGAGAGGACTGGGTTTAGGCTAGTCACTGACATTCAATCTTTCAATCAATCAACAAACATTTATTAAGCACCTACTGTGTGCCAGGAACTGTACTAAGCACTGAAGACACAAAAAGAAGCAAAAGAGTGCCTGCCTTCAGGAAGCTCACAATCTAATGGGAGAGGTAACATGCAAACAAATATATACAAAGCAAGCAATACATAGGATAAATAGGAAATAATCAACAGAGGGAAGGTATTGGAATTTAGAGGGATTGGGAAAAGTTTCCTGTAGAAGGTAGGATTTTAGTTGGAACTTAAAAGAAGCCAGGGAGGTCAGTGCTTGGAGAGGAGAAGGGAGAACATTCCAGATAAGGTGGACAGTCAAAGAGAATGCCCAGAGCCAAAAGACAGAACAGCCAGGAGGCCAGAGTCACCGGGTCAAAGAGTCTATGGGCTGAGTAAGGGGTGAGAAAGTAGGAGGGGGAGAGTTATGAAGGGCTTTGAATGCCAAACAGAGCCACTGGAGTTTATTGAGTAGGGGGTGGGAGGTATGACATGATTGGACCTTCAATTTAGCAAAATAGCTTTGGGAGAATGAATTACAACAGGGAGAGACTTGATGCAGGCACCACCACCACCACCACCCCTGCCCCTGAAGCATACTGCAATAATCCAGGGATGAGGTGATGAGGGTCTGCATCAGTGTATCTGAGGAGGGAAGGGGTCATATTTGAGAGATGTTACAAAGGTGAAATCAACACGCCCTAGAATCATATTGGATCTGGGAGGTGAGAGATAGAGAGGAGTCCGGGCAGACTTTAAGGTAGTGAGCCTAAAGAACTTGGAAAATGGTGTTGCCCTCTGCAGTAATAAAGAAGGTAGAAGAAGGAGAGGGTTCAAGAGGAAAATTAATGAGTATGATTTTGGACACATCAAATTTAAGATGTGTCCTGGACATCCAGTTTGAGATGTTTGAAAGGCAGTTGTATATGGGAGATCAGCAGAGAGGTTGGGGCAGGACAGATTGATTTGCAAATCATCAGTCTGCATCTGCTGCTCTGGCACCATGAAACAAAATGCCCCAAATGTGCCCCATCTTGTAAGCTCCTTAAAGGCAGGGACTGTCTTTCTCCGGCATTTAGCCAAGTGCCTGGAATATAGTAAGTAAATAATAAATAAATGTTTATTGGATTGGATGGACAGTAATTAAATCCATGGGAGCTAATGATATTGCCAAGTGCAATAGTATCATTGTCATTGTTTTGTCCTTTGTTCTTGTGCTTTGTGAATGGTGTGTCCAGCTCAGAAGGCTCTACCACAGGTCAGACACAAATAGGGAGATGTCTCTGAATCTGCATTTCTCACATTTCTTTTGAGCTATTGCAATTCTGCTTTGCTCCTAAAGCACAGCACCATCTCTGGTGAGGGCATGCCATGCTGAATGGTCCTGTGCCATTATCTCCCATGTCACACGATCCATTCCAAAGTTCTTAAGAGACACCTCGAGAGTGTCCTTGTTTCGCTTCTTCTGACCACCATATGAGCACTTGCTTGTTCTCTGTAAAATAGTCTTTTAGAAGCAAATGTACATTTGGCATTCAAACAACATGGCCAGCCCATTGGAGTTGCACTCTCTCCAGTAGAGTTTGAATGCTTGGAAGTTCATCTCGAGAAAGGACCCCAGTGTCTGGTATCTTATCCTGCCAGGTGATCTTCCAAATCTTCCCAAGACAATTCAAATGAAAGTGATTCAATTTCCTCTCATGGTGCTGGTAGGTTGTCCAGGCTTCACAGGCATACAACAGTGAGGTCAGCACAAATGTTCTGTAGACCTTCAGTTTGGTAGATAGTCTAATGCTTCGTCTCTCCCACATTTTCCTTTGGAGCCTCCCAAACACTAAGGTATCTCTGGCAATGTGCTCATCGTCATCATCATCATCATCCATATGACCATCCCTAGAAAGTATACTGCCAAGGTAAGTAAACTTATCGACAATATTCAGAATTTCTCCATTTGCTATAACCAATGGTTCTATATATGGATGGTGCAGTGCTGGCTAGTGGAAAACATCTGTTTTCTTAGTGTTAACTTTAGGTCAAAATTAGGACAACCAACAGAGAATTGATCCATACTTTATAGCTTCTCAGTTTCAAAGGCTACATTGAGTACACCAAAAAAGGTCACACATCGACACTCCCTCCACTTTAATCTTGGCTTATAGCCTTTCCAAGTTAAATAATTTACCATCAGTTCAGTAGCTGACCCTGATGCCATATTCACCCTCATTGACAACATCTGACAAGATTGCTGAAAACACCATGCAGAAAAGCATAGGAGCATCCCACAGCCTTACTTCAGTCCACTGGTTATTGGGAAAGCTCAAGAACATCATCCATTATTCATAATCCAGGCAAGCATGCCATCATGGAACTGGCGCTCAATACTAATGAACTCCAGGCACCCAAATTTTGCCATGATCTTCCACAAGCCTTCATGACTGACAACATCAAAGACCTTGGTGGGATGAATAAATGTCGTACACATACCTCTGTTCTGATCCTGGAATTTCTCCTGGAGTTGTCAGGCAGCAAACACCATATTGACCATTCCTTGGCTCTTTCTGAAGTCACATTGGCTCTCAGGTAGGCCATCTTCCAGGTGAAGGATCAGTCTATTAAGGAGGACTCTGGCAGGAATCTTGCAGGCAATGATTAAGAGACCCCCACTGTGATTGTCACAGGACGACTTATTTTCTTTTCCTTTATAGAGATGGACAATAGAGACATCCTTGTCTCCTGGAGGATAACCTCCTCTTGCCATACAACCCTGAAAATCTCAGTCAGCTTTTGTAAGAGCAGTGGACTCTCTGCCTTGTAAAACTCAGCTGGAATAGAATCAGCACCAGGTGCTTTGCTACATGAAAGGAGTCTAATGGCATTCGAAACCTCTTCTTCAGTTGGAAGTTTGGCTAGAGAGGGATTGAATTCAACCTAAGATAAGTGGTCAGTGGCTTTAGCATTAATTAATGATGGTATGTTGAGAGCACTATGGAAGTGTTCTCCCCATCTCTCTAGGATTCTGTCCTTAAAACTATTAATGTGACTCAATCAGTGCTGATTAGATGCACGAAAAGTCTCTGGCCCATAAATAGCCTTCAGAGCATCATAAAAAAATTCTATGGATTATTACCATCAGTATAAAACTGAATTTCATTTGCTTTCTTACTGAGCCAAGAATACTGCATCTCTCCAATCTTTGCTTGCACTTTACTTTTGGTGGAGTTAAATGATGCCTTTTTAGAGATGAATGAACTATCCTGCTGGTAGACTCTGTAGAGTTCTCGTTTTTCATTTAGTAACTTCTGAAATTCCCAATCATTCTCATGAAACCAATCCTGATGTTTGTCAGTGTTATGCACCAGATGAGCAAACGCAGCGCTGTACACCAAATCTCTGAAAGATGCCCACTCCTTTTCTGATTCACTGTTGCCAACCCTGTGTTGACTCAGTTTTCCCTTCAAGTCAGTAACCAATGGGTCTTCTGATAATTATGATGCCTTGGGGCCCCTGCTTTTTTTTAAGTTTACTTATTTTATTTTTAATGTATGAAAAAAACAAGAATTTTCATAATAACGTAGAATAATAAAAAAAGATGATTGCACATGAAACTGTAAATCTATTATGTATAACTTGCTATTCCTTTTAAATGTATAGTAATTATCATGTAAATTATTTTTTCATTTTTTTCTTCCCTCCTCCCCTCCCCATGCTAGAGATGGCTACCACTACACACAAATTATATATACACAAATACATACACATATACACACATATGTATGCATGCATGTATAACATTCTATACATGCTTCTATTTACCAGTTCTTTCACTGTACTTAGAGAGCATCCTCCTTCATAAGTTCTTTGTACTTAATCTGGGTATGTATAATAGTCAAGATGACTTAGTCGTTCAAAGTTGTTCTCAAAAGTATTGCTGTTAGTGTAGACAACATTTTCTTGGTTCTGCTCATTTTGTTCTTCATTATTTTGTGTAAGTCCATCCATGTCTTTTTTTCCCTAAAATCAACAAGCTCATTATTTCTTATAGCGCAGTAGTACTCCATCACAATCGTGTGACACGACTTGTTCAGCTATTCCCCAAATGATTGGCATCCCCATAATTTCCAGTTCTTTGCTACAACAAAGAGAGCTGTTACAAATATTTTAGAACATATGGGTTCTTTTCCTTTTTTCCCCAATCATCTTTGGAAACAGACCTGGAAGTGGTATTGCTGGGTCAAAGAGTATAGACAGCTTAATAATTCTTTAGTCATAATTCCGGATTGCTCTCCAAAATGGTTGGATCAGTTTGCAACTCCACCAACAATGCATTAGTGTTCCAATTTTCCCATGTCTTCTCCAGCATTTATCACTTTTTCTGTTTTGTCATGTTAGCTCATCTGATAGGTGTGATGTGGTACCTCAGAGTGGTTTTAATTTGCATTTCTCTAATCAATAGTGACTTAGTAGATTTTTTCACATGACTATACATAGCTTTAATTCCTTCATCTGAAAACTGGCTGTTCATATCCTTTGATTGGGGAATGACTTGTATTCTTATAAATTTGATGCAGTTCTCTATATATTTTAGAAACAAGGGCTTTATCAGAGACACTGTCTGGACAAAACCTTTTTAATTTAATGGAAGCAAAATTATGCATTTAACACCTGACCCTGCTTTCTCTCGTTTATTCATAAGTTGTTCACCTATCCATAAGTCTGATAAGTAATATGTTTCATGTTCTTCAAATTTTCTTTTAATATCAATTTATATATCTAGGTCATATATCCATTTTGACCTTGTCTTAACAAATGGTGTAAGATATTGGTCCATGCTCAGTTTCTGCCATGCTGCTTTCCAGATTTCCCATTTTTTCCAAATAGTGAATTCTCCCAAAATTTTGCCTTTACACTTGTCAAATATAAGGTTACTATATTTATTTGCTGCTATAAATTATGCATCTACTCTATTCCATTGATCTACCTTTCTATTTCTTAGCCAGTTCCAGATAATTTTAATAATTAATGCTTTATAACATAGTTTAAGATCTAGTACCACTAAAGCTCCTTCCTTTATATTACTTTTATTAGTTCCTTTGATATTCTCGACTTTTTGTTCTTCCCAATGAATTTTATTATTCTTTTTTTCTAATTCATTATTTTTTGGTAATTTAATTAAGGTGGTATTGAATATATAAACTAGTTTAGGTCAAATTGTCATTTTTATTATATTGGTCCTGACTACCTCTGAACAATTAATATCTCTCCAATTATCCAAATCTGATTTTATTCGTATAAAAAGTTTTATATTTTTGTTTATGTAGTTCCTGGGTTTGTTTTGTCAGGTATACCTATGCTCACAGGTATTTTCTACTGTCTATAGTTATTTTAAATGGGGTATCTCTTACTATCTCTTCTTGCAGGATTTCATTCGCTATATAGGAATGCTGATGATTTATGTAGATTTACTTTATATCCTCCTACTTTGCTATAATTATTAATTGATTCAACTAACTTTTTAGTAGAGTCTTTGGGATTTTTCAAGTGTATCATCATGTCATCTGCAAAAAGAGATAGTTTTATGATCTTGCTTTCTATTCTGATTCCTTTTGTTTCTTTTTCTCCTCTTATTGCTATTGCTAGGATTTCCAATACAATATTAAATAATATTGGTGACAATGGGCATCTTTGTTTCACATCTGATCTTACTGGGAAGGTTTCTAGATTATCCCCATTACAAATAATGCTTGCTGATGATTTTAGATAAATGGTTTTTATTAATTTTATAGACATAAATTTTTATTAATTTATAGACATAAATTTTCATTTATGTCTATATTTTCAAGTGTTTTAAATACAAATGAGTGTTGTACTTTACCAAAAGTTTTTTTTCTGTATTTAATGATTTAATCTTTTTAAACTTTTATTATTGATATAATCAATTATATTAATAATTTTCCTTATGTTAAACCATTCCTGAATTCCTGGTATAAATCCCACTTGGTCATAATGTGTAATCTTTGTAATATATTGTTGTAATCTTTTAGCTAGTATTTCGCATCCATTTTCATTAATGAAGTTGGTCTATAATTTTCTTTTTCTGTTTTTACTTTTCCTGGTTTAGATATCAGTATCATATTTGTTTCATAAAAGGAGTTTCGATAATTCTTCTTTACAACTTGACTATTATGTAAATAAGTTTAATGCAAAGGTATATGTAGAACCTATATTTGATTACATGCCATCTTGGGGAGGAGGGGGGAGGAGAGGGAGAGAGAAAAAATTTGGAATTCAAAAACTTGTGGAACTGAGTGTTGTAAACTAAAAACAAAAACAATTGTTTCAAAATAATTAAAAAAAATGAAAACTGTTTCTGATAATATAAAAAGAATGGTGTTTGGTAGGATCACTTCTTTGCCTGATATTCCAAATATTTTATTTAATATTGGAATAAGTTAATCTTTAAATGTTTGACAGAAGTCACTTGTAAATCTGTCTAGTCCTGGTGTTTTATTTTCCCCTTAGTAAGCTCATTTATGGTCTGTTCATTTTTTTTTCCTAAAATAGGTCTATTTAGATATTCTATTTCCTCTCCTGCTAATCTAGGAAATTTATCTTTTTTGTAAATTTTCTTCCATTTTACTCAAATTAGTAAGTTTATTGGCATATAATTGAGGATAATAAATCCTTATAATTGTTTTAATTTCATCTTCATTAGTGGCATATTCACCCTTTCAATTTTTAGTACTACTGTTTTGGTTTTCTTCTCTCTTTCTAAAAATCAAATTAACCAATGGTTTAATCTAATTTATTGTTTTTTTCATAAATCCAACTCTTAGTTTTGTTTATTAATTCAATGGATTTTTTACACTAAATTTTCTCATCTCACTTTTAATTTTTAGGATTTCCAATTTAGTACTTAATTGGGGATTTTTAGTTCTTTTTCTAGTTTTTTGGGTTTTTTAACTTGCATACCCAATTCATTGGTCTGCTCTTTCTCTATTTTATTGATATAACCGTTTAGATGTACAAATTTTCTTCTGATCACAGCTTTTGTTCTATCTGATAGGTTTTTATATGTGGTCTCATTGTTGTCATTCTCAATGAAATTATTCATTGTTTCTATGTTAACCCACTTATTCTTTAAGATTAGGTTATCTAATGTCCAATTAGTTTTTTTAGTTAGTTTTTAATCTATGTTCCCATGGTCCTTTATTAAATATAAATTTTATCACATTGTGATCTGAGAATGATACTATTAACATTTTTGCTTTTCTACTTTTAACTATAAAAGTTTTATGTCCTAATGTATGGTTAATGGTTAATCTTTGTAAAGATATCATTAACCACTGAGAAAAAAGTATATTCCTTTCTATTTCCATTCAGTTCTCTCCAGATGTCTCATATCTAGCTTATCTAAAATCCTATTTACTTCCTTGACTTCTTCTTATCTATTTTTAAAATAAACCGTATATACTAGATTTATCTAATTCTGAGAGAAGATTAAAGCACCCCACTATTATAACTACCATTTCCACCTGTAATTCATTTAACTTAAAAAAATTAGGTGTTATAGTATTTGGTGTGTATACGTTCAGCATTGATATTGCTTCATGTCTATGGCACTTTTTATCAAAGTATACTTACCCTGTTTATTTCTTTTAATTAAATCTATTGTAGCCATAATTTTGTCTGAGAACATAATTGCTATGCCTGTTTTTTTAATCATCTGAAGCATAATAAATTCTACTTCTACCCTTCATTTTAAATCTGCATATAACTCTCATTCTTAAATGTATTTCTTGTGAGCAACATATTGTTGGATTCTTATTTTCAATCCAATTGCTATGCATTCCTGTTTTATGGGCAAGTTCATCTCATTCACATTCAAAGTTACAATTACTATTTGTGAATTTACCTCCATCCTATTTTATTCCCTATTATCCTCAACCTCTCTTTTTCCCCTATCCCTGTTACCTTATCCTCTCCCCTTACTCTCCTATTGCTTATTTTACCCATTGCCTTTGTTGAATGCGAATGTTTAGTTTAGAGAGGATAAGTCTATCACAGGTCTAATACTCTGTGCTACATGTAACCTTTGTCACTCTTACATTCTGTCTCTCTTATCACTTTACGATGACATAGTCTATTAAATGCCAATGTTTGCTATAAAGGTGCATCAATGAAGTTTTGTTGTGTTTAGATAAATAGAAGACAGTGTTGGTGGTGAGATGATCATGAGACCCACACGTTTTCAATAATAAGTGACTGTTGCTGTTGCTGTTTCCAACTCTATTCCTACCCTGCCATGTCTGATAATCTGTGCCTATTATGGCATTAAAGTCACCCAGAATTACAGGCTTGTTGTCCTTCAGCACATTAATGATGAAGGTCCCCAGGTCCTCATGTTTTTTTTTTCTTTGACCTCATCAAGGCTTATCATGATGGAAGCATACACATTGATAATGGTGGCATGGCACCACCTGCAAGTGACAATCATATTGCCATGAACCTGTCATTCACTCCTTTGGGCAGTCATACAAGCTTGTTGACTAGATTAATTTTGATTTCAAAACCTATGCCAGCTTCACAGCAGCCACTCCAGAAAAAATGGTATATCCAGCTGCAACTTTAGCAATCTGGACTGCATTCACCAGCTTTTTTCCCCCTCCAGGTTACTATTAGAATGTAATACCTACTAAGTTCTCTTGCAACAAGAACTGTCCATCTTTCAGGTCTACTGGATTTCTTCTTGTCCATAAGTACATGTGCACATGCAATACACCAATGGTGAGTGGAATAATCTTCACAAAAATTTTTGTACATGTAGTTCTGTTGCAACTGTAGGTTGAGATCCGTACTTGCTGTGATAAGCAGGCTGGGGTCAAATAAAATAGAAAATGTTAAGGGTACCCTTTCTAGTTCCTTTCTCATGCCAGATGAGCAGTATAGTCCTTAAGAAGGCTGCTCAGATACCCGGGGGGCCACCAAATCCCACTGCTGCTTCTGTCCAGTAAAAAGACAACCCTATGGCCTAGAGGGCCTGTGTGCCAAGTTAAAACTAAAGCTCCCAGAATAGCTGCACCTACTGCTTCATCACTAGGCCATTGCCGCAGGACTTCAAGGTAGATAAAATAGTAACATGGTAAAAGTTTAACTGTAAAATAATAAAATTGTAAAATTATTGAATGGTAAAATAACAAACAATAAAATAGTAAAATTGTAAAATTATATGGGTGATGCCTTTTGACTCTAGCATAAATTGGATTTAAGTGAGGCAGAGTTATTCAAAATCATCAGCCTCACTCTCTCTTTTAGAATAATCAAAACCCAGTGACAAAACAAAAGTCAAGATGACCGGATGGCTTTCGATGCAGTGGATGTCCCTGGCATTTTCAGTGCCTAACAAAGCTCTAAGTGTTCCACAGCACCTGCTTTCACTGCCTTCGTGGTCTGTTGAAACAAAATGTTCATATCCTCCTATTCCATTATGGAAGTCTCCACACACTTGGGGTAGAAACCCTCCAAATTCACAGATAGGTTTTAGGCCTATACATTACCCTCAACCTTGTTTAGCTCATCTGCCAAGATGATTTTACCAGCATGTAGCCACTATGCATGCTATGGCTTCTTGGAGCTACAGGTGATGGCCAGGTGGCAGGTGGATACCAAAGGTGAATGAGCAGCCCTGAATAGGACTTAGAAGTCCTCACTGTAGTGGTACTAGTTTTATGGTTAGAGGGCATGATCTGGAGGAGAAGCTAGCAAAGGAGACAGAGGATGAGCAGTCAGAAGCAGGAAGAGAACTAGGAGAGGGGTGTGTTTTGCAAATCTACAGAGAAAAGAATGTCAAGGAGAAGTATCAAAGGCTCCAAGAGGTCAAGAAGAATGAAGACTGAGAAAAGGCCTTTGGATTTGGCAGCTAAGAGGTCACCGAAAACTTTGGAGTGACCAATTTTGGTGGAATGATAAGGTCAGAAGGCAGATGGTCGCATGATTTTCTCCACCCTCATTTACAAGAACATGCATAAGAGCAAAGATGATGAATGGTGGGAGTTCCCCAAGGCTGAAGCTTGGCTGGGCATAATCAGTGATATGATAAATGTGCTAGGGATTCAAGAGATGAGGACAACATAGAGCTGAGTTGATTCATCAAGAGGTCACGATGAGGAGAAGAGGAGAAAGGGACTTGTGCAGAGGAGATGGCCTGGTGGGGTTGGGGGAAACTGAGGCGTCAAGGGATTGGAAGTAATATAGGGAAAGGCAGAAGGACAGGTGAAGAGCCAACAGATTTTGCAGAGTCAGATAAGGGTTTACCAGAATTCTTGTTCAGAGAAGTGGTGCATTTGTGGGTGAAAAAAAGATAAGGGGCGTGACTGTCTTTGTGTGCAGATAAAGTGGAGTGGAGAGCAGCTTGTGGGAGATGAGGAGACTGAGGACCATAGTGGCTACTGTATTTGAGGGAGAATCTATATGTTTCTTGAAGACCCCCAAATATGAGGGCAGGATTTGGGAAGGAAAAAAGAAATTGTGAGCAGGCATAGAACTCATTGAGGAAAGAAGGGGAGTGTCAGGGGTGCAGGGAGATCTGTAGACAACAGTTACCAGGATTGTGATTGGGTGGTAGATATGAATGGCCTGAACCTCAAAGAAGTAGAGGTTGCTGAGTAATGGAGGCATGGGAAGAACTTGAAAGTGGGAGTGAGGATCAAGGAGTGTTCTAGCTCCTTCCCAACCAACCAGTGAGCAAAGGAGAATGAGTGAAAATAAGTCAATACTAGAAAGGGTGACTCGAGGAGGCTGTGTCATCGGGGGAGACAGGTCTCAGTAAGTGCTAGTAGAAGCAATGGGAGAGAAAATAATTAAGATTAAAAGAAGTTCGTTGCCTATAGAACAAGCATTCTAGAGGGCATAGTAGAAGGACAGGGTGGAGTTAGATTGAAATTTTGGGATGGGGCAGGGTTTGTGAGGGATGGGATTGAGAAATCAGATGGTGGGAGTATAGAGTTTGAATAATGATCTACAAGAGTTCAAAGTGACTTGGATGTGAGGCATATGACTAAGTGTGAGAATGTCTATCATTGAGTTGAGGGCATGACTCCTCTACCCTCCAAGGACAGATGCAGGAGGAGATGGATCCTGAAGTGAAAAGGAAGGTTATTTTTCTTTACCTTGGAGGTTCTCCACCTCCAAGCTGGGAGATTGGGCTGTGAGCAGGAGGTGGAAGATGTCTTGTGCTGGAACAGCAGGAAGTGGTTGCTTTGAGGTAGATGGAAGATACCTTGCCTGGCCACTTTCCTGTGGCCTTTCCTCAAAGAACACGCTGCTGTCAGCTGGAGATGGAAAACTCAAAGCACATGTGCATGGTCTAAGGTCTTCTCACCTGAGCAATTTGGCATTTAGTGCTCATTCACATAAAAATATATGAGATCTTATGTGTTGACTTACCAGGCATCAGCAGAGTAGGGAGCTATTTTACTGGAATGTGGCTTTTATCCTAGACAGCCCTCTGCTATCTTCTTGGCTTTGATATCTCTGGGGGAATGGATTCTGAGCTAGCCTGGAAGCCAGGAAGCCCTGAGTTTGCCTTGCCTCTGATACATTCTGTGTGGGTTATATAAGTCACTACCTTGTAGGGCCCCCAGTAACTCTCCAAGATTATAAATTGCAGAAAAGGAACCAAACTGCATTAGTAGGAGGAGCTTCCTAATTAGACAGTTCCCTGGACCAATCCCAGCTCCAGATCCCATCCCTATCCCTAACATAGAATAATAGCTGCCAAGCGGTTGTCTGGCCTCTATGTGAAGATTTCCAGTGAAGGGGAGCCCACTACCTCCTGAAGAAGTCCACTAGATTATAGGGCAGATCTCGTGGTCAGGAAGATTTTTTAACTGACTCCAAGCCTTCATGTCTCTCTGTCTCTCTCTGTCACTGTCTCTGTCTTTGTCTCTCTGTCTCTGCTTCTCTCTCTGTCTGTCTCTGTCTCTGTCTCTCTCTCTCTGTCTCTCTGTCTCTGTCTCTCTCTCTCTCTCTCTCTCTCTCTCTCTCTCTCTCTCTCTCTGTCTCTCTCTCTCTGCATTTCCCCCCTTCCCCACCCCCTGTGCTCCTGATTCTTCTACCTTCTAGGGCCAAGCAGGACAAGGTTAATTCCCCTTCAAGGTGATGATACTTTACAAACCCTGCCTGATGTCTTCCGGGATGAGCATCATCAGCCCTTTTACTCCGTCATTTTGCACAACTTCTCAGGATAGAGAGGGGATGGCCATGGCAGGTCCTCAGGGGCTACAAGGAGCTATTTTTAAATCCTTAATGACCACTTCCAGGTAGATTTGGTTCTTCCCAGAAGCCAGCATGCCAAAGAAGAGCCCCCTTATGCAGGGATGCTCAGGTTCCATGAGGCAATGTTCCTGGAGACCCTCAAAGCCACTAGAGAGGAATAAGTGGGAGAAAAGCAGCCTGGCTCCTGGAAAGCCAGGAGAAATCATTCCTTCCAATCATGTCATTCTCTAGGTCCAAAATGCTACCCATCTATCAGCCCACAAGCTCCTAAAGGGACCCTTGACCATCAGTGTAGGCACTGCTCCATCCTCCTGGGCCAGCAGAGGCTCAGGCCAATGATCAAGGGAGCTCTCCTTCCTCAAAGTATGATTTCCAAATTGAAATGGTATAGGCTGATTCTGAATCAGAAAAGAGAAACATTGATTTTACCTGGTCTCAGCTTCTCTATATCTAACTCTATAATGCAAAGAAGATGGAGAATGTATCCATCTTGTCTTTATTTTCCCCTATCCTAATACCTGGGTCTTACTCCTATCTAGTTAGCATAGCCGTGGCTTCTCACTCATTCCAGTGAGGATGCTCTGTCTAAACCAGTGGTTTAGGAACTAGAAAGAGGAGGCCATCTGGAGTAAGAGCACCTGAATGTAACTCCAGGTATCACAAATATTCCTGTGTGACTTTGGGCCACTTCCTTCCCTTCTCTGGGCCTGTTTCCATATCCAGAAAATGAGAGATTGGAACAAGCCAGATTCTTGCCAGCGTTAATTCTTTCCTCTTTAAGACTGTAAGTGTGAGCTCCAGGGGTTGTTCGGGGGGGTCATAAAGAAACAGAAAAGACACTGGCCCCAACCTGTCTGGCTCTGCCTGATACCATGTCCCAGAGGTAGTCCTGTTTATTGACCCACTAATCTAGCCTCAGGCTTGGTCCTGAGTCTGTTTGGACTTCCTGAAAGGAGGTAAAAGACAGGATTGAGATAAAACCCATCGCTGGACAGATGTGGAAAGGGTTTAGCATCTGAGCGGGGTGCTTGGATTCCTCTTTCACCATGTAAATGACAATATCCTTCTATCTCCACAGTAATTCCCAATGACGGCGTCAGCCCACCCGAGGGCATTTATAATTAATGAAAGCAGCAGCGATCAGTCAGCTTCAAACTGTTTAGAGTTCTTCCAACTGACAACATCATTTTCTTCAGTCATCCAAGAAAACACCCAACCTCATACTCAAAAATCCATTTTCCTTACAGTGCTTTTCCTCCTCCCTTCAAAAAAGCTACCAAGTCAGCAAGTTATCAGAGCCCATGGCTTTGCCACTCATAGTTGTTCCTGAGCATCAGGCCTCTGGCTGTCCCTTTCACCAACTTGTGGCATGGGTACACTGGAGGGCGAGCCTGGGGTGTATGTGTATTGTATGTATGTGTTAAGGGATAGCTCACAGCAGCAGCCCTTGCAGCCAGACTGACAGAGCAATGGAAAGGTATCTGAAGACAAGATGGCAGCAGTCCTTATCTAACTATGTGGGGAAATGTTGTTGATGTGGGTCAGAATTACTCCAGGGGAAACATTTAATCATAGAGATAGCCAAACATATGGATTCAACTGTATATGAGCAATGTATCTCTGCCCCTCTTCTCTCTTGTCACCACAGATGCAAGAAAACGGTTCTATGAGTCTGTGGGGGTAACCCTGCGCAGGGAGGTAATAGAATCCTCTTCTTTCTAACTGAAGGGCACCCTGGCTCCAGAGGGCCATTCACGTCACTGCTCAAGTGGAGGTTTCCAAAATTGGAATGGGCTACGGGGGATGTGATGAGTTCCCCTTCACTGGAGGTCTTCAGATGGAGACTGGATGACCATAAGTTGGTAGGGGGGTTGCTGCCCCCTGGAATGATTGATCTCTTAGATGTCCTTGAATGCCATTGAAACTTATTACACGAAAATTCCAAAACCCAGTTGACCAATGGATATCAAATGCCATTGACAATAGGAAAAGGCTAAACTAAAAATAACCCAAGGAAAGACAGCCAGAAGAAAGCAAGTGGCTGCCACCTTTGTCTAGGAAAGGTAACCTAGCAAACTCTAAGAAGGGAGAAGAAAACATGGTACTCTGGGCTACGTGCTGGCTGCCACCAAGGCAGGGGGAGGAGAAGGTGTCATTCATAGAGAGCTTCATTATATGTTGGCAGCAGCTGAGAAGATTCCACCCCAGGTCACAGAGAGACTTCTTTTATAAAGTCTGACTGCTATGGGCTGACAGTTTTCTCCCAGACCATGGTGCTGATCATCTGCTTCTCAGATGTCAGCTCAACTGCTCTGGGACCTAAGGATGCTAGAAGATAGATCGTTCTCCTGGCACCACCACTTCTTCCACCATGCCTACGAAATAGAATCCAACTGAAATCAAATGAGGTTTTTTTTCTTTGTCTTTGTTTCTTTCCTCTTAGCAAGTTGTGCTGTAAGTATTTATCCATGGCATTGTACACACACACACACACACACACACACACACACACACAAACTAGTTTGTGTAAATCAGACCAGTTGCCCCATTTCTTTCTCATAGAAACAAAGAGGACCTTTCAGGCCAGACATAATCATCCTGTATTATGGGGGAGGGGAATGGAACTGTGGGGCTAGATATTCACACTGGAATGGACCCATACGGGCACTCCACTCTTAAGGCCCCTTGAATGGGATCTAAGAGCATCCAGCCAGATACCACACCCAGAACCTGTCTGGGCTGAGGAAGCAGGATTGCTTTCTTCCACAAGAGAAAACTGTGCATGGAGCAGGCTTGGGGTGGGGCTGGCAGTGTCCAACTGTATCTACAATGGACAAAGCAAGTCATCCATATTTATAGCCAATCCTTCATTCTACTGGCAACCTTAAAATATTTTATGGTTTGAATGGGTAGCAATTTCTTTCTTTTCTTCAACTTCACTGAACAAAAATATTCCTCACTTTGCGACCTAAAAACGTAGCAGCCCAGAGGCACTGAGGTTCAGTGGGAAGAGCACATCCCAGGAAAGTCAGAAAGCCCAGGTTCTATCCCAGAGTCCTGGCTCTACTATGAAAACTGGGTGACTCTCTAAGGCCTTGTAGTGTAGTAGATATAGTGCTGGGTTTGGAGTCAGGAAGACTTGTGCTCAAATCCTGCCTTTAGTACCTACTAGCTGTGTGATAATGGGCAAGCCACTTACCCCTCTCAGATTGTTTCCTTACTTATAAAACGAGGAATTTGGAGAAGATACCTACTAAGGTTCGTTCTAACTTTAAATCTATGATCCTATGATAAATGGCAACTCTTATCTAGGCTTCATCTTCCTTATTAGGTAATTCAAAGGTTGGACTCAGCCTAAGGTCTCCTTTCATTCATACATTTTTATGTATCTGTGAAACCCTTCACTCTGAATATTTTTGTCTTACATCATAAAGAGAACACACCAATTATTCCTGGGTTACCAAGCATGCAGGAGTTCTTCCGCAATGGGATACTATTGAGCAAACTGAGCCAGTTCTCAGGATCCTACCCACCTACTTTGTCTGCCTATTGACCTCACCTGCAGGTAATCAACCATCAGAGAGGATCATAGACACAGACACAGGCTTAGAAATAGAGGCAAACACAGATACAGATACAGATATGGACTCAGATACAGACACAGACGTGGACACTGAGAATGGCAAATCCCAAAAGGCTCACCTGGGCTCCTAGGAAAAGCTGATTCCATCTCAGATGGTGCCAAAGACATGTTTGAAATTCTGTTTTCCTTGAAAGAGACTTTCTTTATGTTTCTGTGTGGTGTGTTCCATCTCCTATTGGTATTGGCAGTGCTGTAAGTAAGTCTCTGCATAGGGTATTAACAATCATTTGACAATGCCTTATTCAATGTATCTAATGGTCCTTAATTACATAATGAAATGGCTTTGGTATGAATGTTTTACTTCTCAACCTTTTAATTCTCAATCTTAAATGTTATTCATTACTAAATTGGCACCTTTTGAGGAATAGCCATTATCTTTTGTCATTGCCATAACTACAGAAGAACCTCAAGGCTACCTACTTTGAGATCCCATGAATTAGTAGGACATCCATTGGACATCCCTACAAACCATTATTTCAGTAATGTCAGCCATGGGAGTCTACTACTTGGCTCAGACAGTTTTCCCATGGACATGTGTCTGATTTTCTTCTAGGCTTGTCCCTTCCATGCCAAGCAGGTGGAAAGTCTAATTTCCTGACCTGATAGTGGTCATCTCCACCAAGAGCAAGAGCCAGACAACAAGCCAGTTTTCAGAATGATTTTGGAACCCTGTAATGGCAATCACACTGGCGTACTTAGGATGGCTGCTAGTGCAGGTTCTTTTATCTGCTTTAGTAAGGAAAGCAACTTTAAAAGGGTCAATGATCTTCTTTTATTACATAAAATGTAAATAGAGGAAATACAGAGAAGAGAAGTAAAGACCAACAGACCGGGCTCTACTGCCTGATCTTATTCCCCAGTAACCTTACATTAGTCCTCTAGATCTTATATGTCCATTACATAGGCCAAAGGGGCTTTTAGGGGCAGCTTGTATCAACACAATTTCCATGACAGTATGAAAGGGATAACACAAAATAAACACATCATGAGCTAAATGCATAGCAAAATATATAACTTAACAACTCATTACCAGAGTTGCCATATGGCCTTAAACAAATACAAAGATATATGACATAATATAACATCATTCTTTGGGGGTCAAAATCTTTGGGGAGTGAGCAACCAGCTCCTCCTCCCTCAATCCAAAACAAAAATGTCCAAGCAAAAAGTTCTGCTTCCTATGCTGCCATTTCAGGCTTCCATCCTGGCACTCTCAGGTACAGGCATGCTTAATGACCAAAGTCCCAACACAAAAAATAAAAGTCCAAATAAAGTTCTCTTGGGGGTATGTCCTTCCCCCCACACTGCTCCAAAGCAAAAGCTCCCCTCTCAGAATATATATACTCTTTCAACTAGTAGGCTCAATGCCTAATTAGAAATTAACAAAAGGTGTGTAAGCCTTCCTACAAGCAAGCAAGCTTCCCTTAATGGGCTTCACATGAGGCCTATTAATGAGTAAGGAAGATCTTATTCCCCATTAACCTTACAAACCCATAGAATTTGTAAACCATAGCAATAGTTGTTAAAATAACTGAGCCAAAATTATAATATCTCAACTGGCCTGGCATGGAGAAGGAACTTGAAAAATACTTGTTTAATGAATATTTCTCAACATTTCAATGGAGCTATGATATAACCAATGAAGTTAGGCCCTCCACTGGGATAGATGGGAACCCATTGCCACATGTCACCAATCTAGTTTAGTCCACTCTGTTCCAGTCCAATCCAGTCTAGTCCAGTCTAGGATCCTGAGGACCAGAGATCCAGAATTACACTAAATTCTATTTAACTTTGGGTTAGTGATACTACATAAAGTACCCATAGTACACATGTACTCATGTGTGCACAGATATGTACCCACACATACACTCACAAAAAGGATACAAGGTAACTGTAGGTGCTGGTCTGCTTCACTACTGGGCCAAGAAACTTCATTATCAAGCCCTGTGAATGATGCACACTAGTCCCAGAAAGCAGCCTGCTAGGTGAAGCCAAGAAGCCCTTGGCAGTCAGGGCTAGTAGAATTTTCTACTTGAGACAACAAAGGGAACATATCATCAGCTTCTTGGAATGCACCAGTCATGATGGGTGTACTAAGGATGATCATAGGGACATATCATAATCTCTTGGTATTCCAGGGCTGCTCTCATCAGCTGTTTGGCTGTTTCTGCCTACATCTGACCAGATGGCATTCCACGTCTTCTCATCATGGACAGTGGTGGCCTATGTCTCACCATGGACCCTTCACAGAAGAGCCACCCAATATGCTGGGGCCTTCTCTTCTTATCATAGTTTGGAGATCTTTCCACATTTTCTTAGTCCCAGGGTGAACCAAGGATTCTCTAGCCTTTCTCTCCTTCTAAGACTGACCTACCTTCTCTCTTTTAATGTAGAACCAATGAACTGAAGAATAACCAAATAAAGCCTTTTGGAGCCAGATCTCAGGTGAAACTGAGGTACAGACAATTAAGCAGTGAAGACCTCTCAGAATATGAGGAAAATGCAATATAGTACAGGGAAAAGAGGTTTGGACTGAGAGACCTGAAGCAGGAGCTAGTGCCCTGACTCTGTCAGCAATATTACTGTATGATCCTGGATGACTCATATTTTTATGCGAACTTCGTTTTCCTCAGGAATCAACGAAGACCTGTTGAATGCCTACTGTGCATAAAATGAGGGGGCTTCACTCCCCCAAATATCCCTTTCCACTAAGGTCAGTTCCCCTCCAACTTTCTTTTGACTAGTCATGTGAGGACAGATCTAGGAAAAGGAAAATTCCATTAAAAGAGGGTAGGGCATGGCTCCAGTTGGTGAGACATGTCCCTGAGCTCTTAAAGGCTCCACCCAGGGAGCACCAGATCTAGCAGAACCTGCCAAATTTCAAGGCTCTGGACAAAGGCCAGTGCCAGGCTGAGTAAGTCAGCTGAGAAGCAGGTTGCCCACCAGATTGGCTCCTAGACACTGAATATTTGGGCACATTGACTCACACACTGAGAAAAAGTTTGCTGAATGAATATTAGAGTCATCATGCTGTTCTAGCCTTTGGAGGTCTTTCTGGATCCTGATTGTGTTATTCTATGCCCTAGCCCTATGGCTGCTATCATGGCCTTGTGTCCATTCAACAAGTTCTTGGCCAATCGATGTAGGCAAAGCTCCTGTTTCTCTTCTTTCATCAGCTTTTGAGGATCCAAGGCCTTCCCCAGGACAATGCAGTTCACATTTGTTGAGTGCCTACTGAGTGCAGAGCCATGGCTCTGAGGCAGAGAATGAAAGGAATGTAACCTGTGCCCTCTGGGGAATTCCACTCTCTGCTAGGAAATAAGACACAAGTAAGTCAAATGGTAGGGCAGCTAGGTGGGGCAGCCAGTGGCACAGGGCAGAGATCACCAGGCCTGGAGTCAGGAAGACTTCTCTTCCTGGGTCCAAATCTGGCCTCAGATACTTCCTAGCTGTGTGATGCTAGGCAAATCACTTAACTCCATTTGCCTCAGTTTCCTTATCGATAAAATGAATGGGAGAAGGGAATGGCAAACTACTCCAGTATCTTTGCCAAGAAAACCACAAATAAGGTCTCAAAGAGTCAGAAATGACTGAAAAGCGACTGAACAAAAAGCAAAGGTGAAACAGCAAGCTGTTAGTTGGTTTTCAGCAGGTAAGCCATGGGAGAGCCTGGAAGACAGAGGTAACAGTCCATGATAAGTCTAGAAAGAAGAGCAGAATGTTACCTGGTGGTGATGGGTAAAAACAATATTCATTGCATGATATGGGTAAGGACAAGGGGCCACCTGGACTGGAGCTCTCTTCTATGGGCTGTCAACTTCACTGGGTGCTCAGTATCCCTCATCTGGTCCTCAACCTCTGGTCCAAATCATTGATATCCTCCCCCTCCTCGATCCCATACCACCTTTGAAGTAGTTAACTGGCCTCTTGTTTGCTGGAGAAAACTAAGGCTCTGAGACTCCTAGGAGCCCCTTCATCAACTACTTCTGTCCTTGACTTCTCCTTCCTCAGTGTCTTCCTCAATTCCCACTCTCTTCCCAGAGGTGAGAAGGACTGACCTTGCTCTTGGCTTACCATAGCTGCTTTCCCTGGCCTCACTCTGCTAGTACCCTGCTAAGCTATATCTTTTCTCTTTATCTCTTCTCAGTAACTGTTGGTTGTTCTGCCTGTCTGTCTGTCTGCATCCCTCTCCATCGCTCTCTGTCTGTCACATCTGTGTCTCTCTCTGTCTCTGTCTCTCTGTTGCTCTGTCTCTCTCTGTTTCATCTTTCTCTTTGTCTCTGTCTCTATCTCTCTGTCTCTCTGTCTCTATCCCCCCCCCCTCTCTCTCTCTTTCTCTCTCATCTTCAGACTCACACTCTCCATTATCTTCAGTTACAGCTCTCTACCCCATCCTGCTTTCTCCATGCTCAAACATCTATTGTGTTCCTGGGTTTGTGCTAGACAATATCATGCAATCAGGGGCTCAATTTGTAAGCTCAGAGAGAGAGAGAGAGAGAGAGAGAGAGAGAGATAGTCCTGTCTAAACCCTGCATCCTTTCCCCTCAGCCTACATATGTGTCACACAAAGGAGGTAGTTAATAATGGCTTGCAAACCTGGGCCAGGACAATATCTTGCAAGGCCTTGAATGTAAGGCTAAACAGACTGGACACACCCATCCTTTGGTTAATGTTTTCTGAGCAGTAGTACTTGACAGTACTGTGTCTGCTCCCCTCCCACTACATTTGGAGAAGGAAACTGTCTGGTCCTATCCCTCTAGGCATCCCAGGGGTAAAGTCAGAGGTGAGAAAACTTTTATCAGACCACTTCATATGTTCCCCAAGATCGTTCCAGGGTGGAAGGAAGAGAATCTCTGGTGGAAAAAGCCAGATGACTTCCCTGGGGATATTGCTTAGTGCTCTAAGTAGAGTATTCTGGGGGACATGTCAGCCCCTTCATGAGGGAGCTTAAGCAGAAACAAGCCACAAGGATTCTGGACTTCTGGGAATGAGAAAAGAAGTAACCCCAGGGGAAATGAACATGCCTAGGAAGCTGGGGCCCCACATACAATTCTCACCAGCCCTGGAATTTCACTGAGGATGAGAAAGTGTGAAGGGATGCTCGTTTTTCCTGGGTGTTTCTACCCCCTGGTGTTTTGAAGAAAGGAAACATGGGATTGCAATATTTTCAAAGTGAAAGGTTTTGAGAGTTGTTGAAATCTCACTGGAAAATGTGTTAGCAAGAGATTTACAGCGATTAGACTTGGAAATGCTCTCCAGCCTTCCCACATTATGATGTGCGCATTTCACCAAAGCCCAGGCCTGGTAGGGACCTTCTTGGCAGCAATGCTCCTGGGAAGCTACTTTCTTCCCCAGGCTTTGTTCTCCCCGTCTGCCAGACCCCACATCAGGTGGGACATGAAAATGGGCCAGATCCCAACCTAGGCTTTAAGGAATAGGGATACAAGATTTAAAACCAAGAAAACTTGGATTGATCTTTGTGCAACTTTAATATTGTTCAAAACAAATCAAGAGAATGACCCATGTTTAAAGTCATTTTACGGTTTCCTAACAACAACACTAGTCAAAGCCTGGGAAAATAGGATTAAGACACCCTTGGATTGGTTAATTAATTGGGGGTGCAGAGTATAGCATTCCTTCTGAGTTACAGGGAAACCAAACCAGTATTAGAGCACAGAACATCAGAGCCAGGAAGCAGTTCAATGTGGACAACAGTGCATAAAAATGCTTGAACTGTCAGGGACCTTAGAAAAGAAAATGTCGAAGCTGGAAGGGACCTTAGAGACCACCTGGTCCAACCTCTATGTTTGACAGATACACAAACTGAGGACTGGAGAGGAGAAAAAACATCCTTGAGGTCACAACAGAGAGACCAGAGCATAAGTCAGGGCAAAAATGAAACCCTATTAAACAATAACCTCCATGAGGGCAGGAAGGAGTCAAGTCAATTTGCATTCAGTCATCAGTCACTAGCACAGAGCTCTGCTCATGGTAGATATTAGGAGTTTCATGAAAAAGAGATCTGCGATGAGAGTCTTTGGCTGCTTCTCTGTGCAGATGAGGTGAGGTGCAGAGCCTGGTGAGGCAAAGGGCCACATTGAGGTGGGCTTCTCCTTCTTGAAGAGCTTCAGTGAGAGAATGGAAAAGCACTTTTAAAGGGTTTTGCAGAGGGAATTCTTAGGAAGGAAGATTTGGACTACAAGGACACTCTGTAGTCCTGGGGCACTGTGCCACCCAACTGCTGCTTGGGTACTATGGGGCTCAAGAGCTTCTCATCACCTGCCTTCATCATCAGAGCTCCTCCCATCCCCTGTGCCTCAGTTTGGACTCTTTCCATAATGGTTATAAGATTCCTATTCCCTCTTATTCTCTGCATCCAAGTGATACTAAGCCCAGCTGAGAAACAACCACCCCTCACTAACCCCTGTCCCTTCAATGTTCCAGCCCAGTCCTCCCGCTGTTCTTTCCCTCTCTATCATTTACCAACACCCTTTCAATTTAGACCTGTTGGGTCCAGTCTGCTATATAGTCTGTCCTTGAAGTAGATGGAATCACCCAACATCTTCCACAGTTTTCAGGTGAGAAGAAACACATTGAGGAGACATTAGAATGTCTGAGTTGCCCATGAATGGTGTGAGAAGACCAAAGAGAGATATCTGTGTGATATGCATCAGACTTCTTCCTTGCTTCTGCCAAGGTCTCATGACCTCTGTCTCCAAGGACCCTTTAACCTCTCTTAAAGGCCAACCCAAGAGAATATGGAGAGTCTGAGAAAACGTTGTGAAGGACAAAGCTGTTATGACTTGAGGATGCAGTATGGCCCAGCCCACTGGAGAATGATCTGCCCAAAAGCTCATGCTTGTACTATAGCCAAACGCAGGGAACCTCTCCCTTACACACCCATTGCCTTAGTGCACATTCCACATAAGGAAAACAAAATAACTAGCCATATGTAAAGGGAGAAGCCACTGAGGTGAGCAGAAGCCCAAGAGCTCCTAGGCTCTCATCTTTACTGGCTATCATCATCATCACCATCACCACCATCATCATTATCATCATCGTGTCATTAGTAATAATTTATATTACCATTGCCAATAATTATTTATATAACACTTTTAAAAGTTTGCTCTGGATTATAAGTGTGGGGATTGCAAAGATCAGCTAAAAAGACTAAGCTGAATCTCTCTTTCTAAGAGAACCACAAGCAGATGCACACAGGAAAAGAGGGGGGCTGGTGCCCTTCTTAGAGTGATTGGCAGCAGCCCTTGCCTTGCCACTCTCTGACATTCTGGGCCTGCAACTGACTTACTACCAATCCGCAACAGCCAGCCCCATATCAGAGTGAAATGTAGCCCCTAATTCATGCCAGCATGCACACATATATACAAACATGTATTCATATGTCCACATGCCTGCCCTTGAAAACAGTTCTACTAAGCTACCATCATAAATACCTACATGCATGTGTTATAAACAGTTACTTCACTTTGCTGAGACCCTACTAATTTGTAGCTGGCAAGGCTGATTACCGGATTGTGGAGATTAGCAATTAAAATAAAAATGATTTGAAAAGTCAAGGAGGCCTCCAAATCCTGTCCATTTGTGAGGATTAGTGGTTTAGTTTAATTTATGGTAATCCACGGCTGTGGCTGGCCAGCATTACTTCTAAGACAGTGGTCACCTCTCTCCCATTTTGGCTGTGAACTTGCTGGGTATGGCCAGGTTTGTAACAATAGAAGCAGCCATCACATTTCCCCACAGTCAAAGGACAATCATTGACAATATTTGCAATGTGACTAGTGAATGTGTATGAATATATTCTTTCACCTCCTGTCCCCTGTGTCCTGGATCCTTTACCATGGAAATGCCCACTGATTGACAATGTTATCAATGTTGAAAAATTGAGGTCAGATGTGAAGGGTCAGCTTTTGTCTCAGAGACCCACTTTTTCCCCATCCCCAACTGCCACCTCATTACTCTGTATCCTGACTCTCAAGAAGTGGAGAATTTGACTTTATTCTATACAAGATAAACAGGGGAAAACATATGCACAACAGAAGCTCTTGACTGATTGTCCTCTCTGGAAACTATGGAGAACATAGTGAAGTGAAGTTGGGGCAGGGGGCTGCCCTTCCTGAATCTGTGTTTCTGCTGCAATTGATTTCAGACAATGTAAGTAGAATTCAGACCTGAAGAGAAGAGGAGGAATCTAGCTCCTAATGAGACAAATAGAATATGTTCAAATCTGGCTTCAGACACTTGCTAACTGTGTGACCCTGGGCAAGTCACGTAACCCTGTTTGCCTCAGTTTCCTCATCTGTAAAATGAACTGGAGAAGGAAATGGCAAACTACTCCATTACATTTGCCAAGAAAACCCCAAATGGGGTCATAGAGAATCAGACACAACTGGACCTCCTGAACAGTAACAACAAGAAGCACCGAAAAGAAAGGGGCCAGGACTTGAAGATCGAGGCTGTTTGAGATGATGTTCTTGGGTGTCAGGGCAGATAGCCTGTTGCTTCAATTCCCCCTACTCCCACCCATAGGCAAGATGGTAGCAATCCAATATCCCCTTTCTTCCCTTAACTTCTCTCAAAGGAACTTAAAGCCTTTCCTTCTGGCCATGGGAAAAGTCTATTCACTTTTCATTTTTGTCTTTATAAACAAATTAGCCCTAGACCTAAATGGAAATACAGGTGGGAGGAGCAACTGAGGGGGCAAGAACCTCCCAAAAGAGAGATCTAACACAGAAGTCTTTTATAATATAAAAGTTATATATCTGGCTGGGGGCTCGAGCTGAAAAAAGATAGAGAGAATTAGAGATGCTTTCACACAACTTCCCAGAGAGCAGAAGGAATATTTTCACCAGGAAACCCATCTAGGTAATGAGCGGGTAGTAGGACAAGGTAGGGGAGGACAAATAATCTTGGATGAACACCCCCCCCTCACCACTCCATCTCAACAATAAGAAGCACTGATTAAGTGCCTACTGTGTGCCAGGCACTGTACTTAGCACTGGGAATACAAAGAAAGGCGAAAACAATTCCTGCCCTGAAGAAGCTTAAAGTCTAATGGAGGAAACAGCCTGGCAACAAATATATACAAACATATATAGACAGGAGAAACTGGAGATCATCTCAGAGGGAAGGCCCTGACCTTAAGGGGCCTGGCAAAGGCTTCTTCCTATGGAAGATGGAATTCGAGTTGTCTCCTGAAAGAAGCCAGGGAAGCCAGGAGGTAGAGATGAGTATTGTGGCTGTTGTTCAATCATTTCTCAGTCATGTCTAATTCTCCATGACCCTATTTTGGCTTTTCTTGGCAAATACACTGGAAGGTTTTCTATTTCCTTCTCCAGTTCATTTTGCAGATGAAGAAAGTGAGGCAAACACAGTTACTGACTTGCTCAGGATCATGCAGCTGGTAAGTGTTTGGCCAGATTTGAACTTAGAAAGAACAATGTTCCTGAATCCAGGCCCAGTACTCTATGCACTGTGGCGCCATCTAGCTGCCCTAGAGGTGAGTAGGGACAATGTTTAAGGAATTAGGAACATCAGGGAGAAATGTGCAAATGAAGCGTGTGTGCAGGACAGCCAGGATCCCGGTGGTGCTGGATCATAGAGTATGTAGAACAGAAAAAAAGTTTAAAAAGGACTGGATTATGTCATGAAGGACTTTAAAAACCTTGTATTTAATCTGAGAGGTACTAGGGAGCCACTGGAGTTTATTGAGTAGGGGGTGACACGGTCACAACTGCACTTTAGGAAAATCCTTTTGGTGTCCAAACGGAGAATGTACTGGAGTCAGGAGAGACTTGAGGCAGGCAGACCCCCAGCAGCTACTGCTACAGTCCAGGAGTGAGGTGATGAAAGGCTGCACCAGGGTGGGAGCAGCATCAGAGGGGAAAGGGGGTGCATTTGGGAGATGTAGCAAAGGAGAGATCAGAAGACCTTGGCACCATATGGGATGTGGAGGGATGAGAAAGTGAGGGCTCCAGGATGACTCCTAGGTTGGGAGCCCAGGGGCCTGGGAGGATTGGGGGGTACCCTCTGCAGTTATAGGGAAGGTAGCTTGGGAGGGAGGCCATCCTGGTTCTCCCAGAAGCTCACCACATCTAACACTCATTTGTCAGTCCAAGCTAGTAAGCTAGCAAGGTCTTTCCTGGAAATGTTCCCTTCCTATTTTTGACATCATGAAAATACTGCTACAGCATATGGACTGTCTATTCATCATCCTTCCCTCTCACCACATGGTTAGTTCAGCTCCTTTTCCATTCATACATTCATCGATGACATCCTTGTCATTGTGTCACCACCCACTCCCATGGACCATGGACCTTCATACTGCCCCCTGGGTGATGTCCCTTCCCAATGCTTCAAAGACCAAGATTCCCCGGACATCTCAGCTGTAAAGTCAATTACTATCATCTAAGCCTTTTGTTTCCTAAGAAACTGGGGCCATTAAAAGGTTGTTGTTATTTGTTGTGGTGGTGGTGGTTGTTCAGTCATTTCAGATGTGTCTAACTCTTCATGACACCATTTGGAGATTTCTTGGCAGAGGTACTGGACTGGTTTGTCATTTCCTTCTTCAGTTCATTTTACAGATGAGAAAACTGAGGCAAACAGGGCTCCATGACTTGCCCAGGGCTATATAGCTAGAAAGTATCTGAGGCTGGATTTGAACTCAGGAAGCCGAGTCTTCCTGACTCCAGGCCTGGCACTCTGTGCCCTGTGCCACCAAACTGACCTCAGAAAGGTATGTCCCGCTTTCCAAAGGCAACACAGCTTGCTGATTATCTCCTCCTTTGCAATTCTGGGCCTAGGTCTGTGCTGTGCACTGTCAGCACCTATTCAACTCCTCTTAGTGCTCTCACCAAGAACCATTTCCATGCACTATTGGGTTTTTTTCTGCACACATGGTCAGGCCAAACTCTTTGGAGTGGTTATGGATTTATCTCTGCAATATTTGAGAGTTGATTCAATCAGCACATGGCCCTCAAACCAGAACATGCAAAGGAGTTCCACACATGGGCCACCCCTGCATGGTTGCTACTCTTCTGCCTTATCTACTTAGTAACAATGGTAGGCACCTTGGGCGAGCAGATGTCTGGGAGGGCCATCAGAATAGATTGTCTCTGAATAAGGAGCTTTGGATAATTTGAACGTATGTATGGGAGGCACCTTGTTGGAGAGAAGTCTTGCACAGTCTGTCTCTTCAGAATGAATTTTTTAAGTGGTCACCAAATAATAAGTACCATGGAATCTTGTATTCTTTATTCTTCATATTTTTTTCATCACTGTGTAATGGTAGGAATGTTGACTACCATGGAATATTGCTTACAAAAATCTGCTTGTTTCTACCTGCCAGTCAATTAACATTTATTAAGCACCTACTATGTACCAGGCATTTACTAGATGTGTGACCTGGGCAAGTCACTTCATGCACTGCAGAAGGAAATGCCAAACCATTCCAATATCTTTGCCTCGAAAACCTCCTGGACAGTCAGTATGGTCCACGGGGTCATGAAGAGTCAGACACGAGAGAACAATGAACCAGCAACCACAACGTGTGCCAATCATTGTGCAAAATGCCTAGTACTACCACAGAAATAATGCCAACAACAGCCCTGGCTTTAGGAGGTACCTTGGTAGTCTAGCACACAGAGCAAATGGCCTGGAGTCAGGAAAACCTGAGTTCAAATCCACTTTTATTATTAGCTGTGCGACCCCAAACAAGTCACTTAATTTCAGTCTGCCATCTGTAGTATGGGAATAACTACACCTACCTCCCAAGGTTATTGTGAGGATGAAATAAGAATATTTTTAAAGAACCTTACAGATCTTAAAGCTTGATATAAATGTTAGCTGTCATCCTCCTCCTCCTCTTCCGCCTCACCAAAAATGCCTCCACTGTATGGGCCAATCATACTCTAAGGCCTGCTGATGCTCCCCTTCTAATAGCTTTCAGGTATGCCCCCTCTTCTCCTCTGACAGCTCCCACCCTGGTGCAGACCCTCACAGCTTGGCTATTGCAGTAGCAGCTGGGGTGGGGGGAATCTGCTTGCCTCAGTTTCTACACACTCCAGTCCATTGATTCAGCCACTAAAGGAATTTTCCCAAAGCCATCATCTACAAGTCTCTGGGCTCTCTTGTGCCTTCCTTCTGGTCCTTATTTTCCTATATATTTTCCCAATATGTTCTCAGTTTCCTCCTCTTCCTTACTTGTGTTCTGAAACTGCCAAGTATTATGACAGATCTATATTTCTGTGTAGAATTTCCCTATCCCTCCATCCCCTGCAGCAGAGCTCAGTGCCCCAGCTGCTAAATAACGGTCAGGTGAAGGCCCTGGCTTTGGATAGACCCGAGGGCCTCCTCAGTGGCTCCTAGATTCCCCTTCTTTAAAGGCCTGTTTGAGTCCCATCCCCCCCAGCCTGAAATTCTGCCCAGTCAATGGCTTCTCAGCTGCCCCCTGCTGTCACTTTGACTAAAATTTCTTGCAGCATCCCTAGGAACAAACTGGAGGTATTTGGGCTAGACAATGACAGCACCCACGGGTGGGTTCCAAAACGGACTGTCAGAATAGCGACTGACCCAGATGACACCATCAGGAGGGCAAAGATGTAACAGGCTCGGGGTCCACATTCCATAATGTGACTTTCAATTCCTGCATAAATCAAGTGTCCATTCTGTGCAGGGCCTGAGCTTGCCAAAGGAGGTTGGTGCTTGGGGGACTGGGAAAGGTTTCCCTGAGCCAGCCACTCAAGAAAGGCTGCATAGGCAGTGACCAGAGAGAGGGGCTGCTGAGGAATGGCTAATGCAATGCGGAAGAGGCCTGCTTTGTTGGGTGGGGGTTGAGTTGCTCTCCTGCTCCCCCCTTCCAGGTTCACTAGGGGAGGGGCTCCTTGCAGTGTGTGTGTGTGTGTTTGTGTGTGTGTGTGTGTGTGTATGTGTGTGTGTGTAAGAGGATCTGAGCCCCAAGACAGCTAAAATGCTATTCTTTTCTCTAGAAGTAGGGGTTCTTCACTTTAATTGGGTCATGGACCCCCTTGGGCAGGCCATCTGATGAAGCCCTCATATACATATATATATATATATATATACACATACATACATATATATATGAAATGTTAAATTTCAGTTAGAAATTAGTAAAATTAAAAATGTCATCTTCCCCCCACCCCCCATCCAAAGATCACTAACAGCCTGAAATAGATTCATGACGCCCTGTTCCCTTCCTGTGGAGCCCTGCTCTAGGGAGCAAATTCTGACAATGGATGGAGGCTGTTCAGGCATCTTCCCATCTCCCTAGCTCCTGGTAGGGCCTGGATCTTCCCCAAGGAAATGGTTGTTCTTTGGCCTGACCATGCCTAGCTATCCTCTCCAGTCTACCTTCCTCAGCCACCCGGCCCCAGGCTGCTGTAATTTAAGGACAATCCACTTTGGCCCAGTTCTCTAGCCTACCAGTAACCACCCAATCAGACACTGAGCTGCCTTGAGAATGAAGGCTTTTCTCCCAACTCTTTAGTTTTCCCTTGAGCTGTTCCTGTTCACCTTTGTTCACCCACCAGGGCGTGGGAGAAGCAGGTGTCTCCAAGGCAACTTTCATTTCACACCTATGGGCTCCTGCAGATCACAGTTCCTGTCTCTCATTGCTCTCAGGGAACAGAATGCGATCAGGTATGATGCTCACGTACCAAGTTTCCAGAAAACTACTCAAAAATGTGGGTGGAACCAGAGGAAAAATGCCTAGTTTGGCATCTGATACAACCTTGGACTTCAAGGTCACACAAGTGCGTGTGAAATGGGAGAATCTGAGTCTAGATATTCTCTAGATAATCCAAGGTCACAAAAGGCAAAAGCCCACAGGAGAGAGGTAGGGTGTCAAGAAATGGGAACAGAAAGAAAGGCCAAAGCAAGAGCTTTTATGTGGTCCCAGAAACAACAGGGAAGCACTGAGGGTGAAAACATGGAGGCAAAGGCACAGTGGCCTTGAGACTTTCCTGACTCCATGGGAGTACCACGTGGCCTCCATTGGTGCATCAGTTAATCAGGCCGTGTCTGGCTCTGGGCCTGGGTTTTAGTCTATCTCAGTGCCTTGAAAAGCTTTGCATAATCATATCCGCCTTGGTGAATTTCTTCTACAGAGAGGAACAACAAGGCCATAAGGTACTGCAACCCTCCCACCTGAGAGCTGCAAGCACTCTTTTTGTTTCTCTGTCTATGAACCATGGAAACATTGTTACCTCCAACTTAGAAACAGTTTACCATCCAGCATAATGGCCCCTAGGCAGCTAGGTGATGCCATGGATAGAGTGCTGGGCCTGGAGTCAGGAGCACTCAGCTTCCTGAGTTCAAATGTGACCTCGGATATTTATTAGCTGTGTGACTCTGGGCAAGTCACTTAGCCCTGTCTGCCTCAATTTCCTAATCTGTAAAGTGAGCTGGAAAAGGAAATGGCAAATCACTTCAGAATATTTGCCAAGAAAACCCCTAATGAGGTCAAGAAGCATTGGACTTGACTGGACAACAACAACAGTAATGGCCCCTAGCTTTTACTGCCTTTAGGTCTGTCCCAAGGCTGTGTGTGCATTATCAGGCTCCAGGCAAGAGACCCCGAGACTCTCAACTTCCTTTTCTAGCTCTGGGCCACAATCCAGGGACAAGACCCTCATGTGAGACTTCAACCTCAGCCCTGCCCCAGGCCTTCTCCAGGACAGAAAAAGCAACCCCACCTCCTGAGCAGGCTCCTTAAGTCATGTAACTCTGTCTGCTTCAATTTCCTCAACTGTAAAATGGGGATCATAACTTACAGGGCTCTTATAAAGATCAACTGAGTTAATATTTGTAAAGCATTTAGCACAGTGACACATAATAGGTGCTTAATAAATGCTTCTTTCCTCCCTTCTTCCCTCCCCCTTTCTTCCTCCCTCCCTTCCCCTCCCTCCCTCCCTCTCTTCCTTCCTTCCTTCTTTTCTTCCTTCCTCCCTCCTTTCCTCCCTTCCTTCCTTCCTCCCTTCTTTCTTCCTTCCCTCCTCCCTCCCTTCCTCCCTTCTTTCCTTCCATCCCTTCCCCCTCTTCCTCCCTCCCTTCCCCTCCCTCCCTCCCTTCCTTCCTTCCTTCTTTCCATCCCTTCCCCCTCTTCCTCCCTCCCTTCCCCTTCCTCCCTCCCTCCCTTCCTTCCTTCTTCCCTCTCTTCCTTCCTTCCCTCCTTCCTTCCTTCCTTCCTTCCTCCCTCCCTCCCTCTCTTCCTTCCTTCTTTTCTTCCTCCCTCCCGTCCTTCCTTCTTCCCTCTCTTTCTTCCTTCCATCCTTCCTTCCTTCCTTCCTTCCTTCCTTCCTCCCTTCCTCCCTCCCTTCCTTCCTTCTTTCCTTCCATCCCTTCCCCCTCTTCCTCCCTCCCTTCCCCTTCCTCCCTCCCTCCTCCCTTCCTTCCTTCTTCCTCTCTTCCTTCCTTCCATCCTTCCTTCCTTCCTTCCTTCCTTCCTTCCTTCCTTCCTTCCTCCCTTCCTCCCTCCCTTCCTTCCTTCTTTCCTTCCATCCCTTCCCCCTCTTCCTCCCTCCCTTCCCCTTCCTCCCTCCCTCCCTCCCTTCCTTCCTTCTTCCATCTCTTCCTTCCTTCCATCCTTCCTTCCTTCCTCCTTCCTTCCTTCCTTCCTTCCTTCCTCCCTCCCTCCCTTCCTTCCTTCCTTCCTTCCATCCCTTCCCCCTCTTCCTCCCTCCCTTCCCCTTCCTCCCTCCCTCCCTCCCTTCCTTCCTTCTTCCCTCTCTTCCTTCCTTCCATCCTTCCTTCCTTCCTTCCTCTCTTCTTCCCTCCTTCCTTCCTTCCTTCCTTCCTTCCTTCCTTCCTTCCTCCCTCCCTTCCTTCCTTCTTTCCTTCCATCCCTTCCCCCTCTTCCTCCCTCCCTTCCCCTCCCTCCCTCCCTCCCTCCTCCCTTCCTTCTTTCTTCCCTCCCTTCCTTCCTTCCTCCTTCCTTCCATCCTTCCATCCTTCCTTCCTTCCATCATTCCTTCCATCCTTCCTTCCTTCCTTCCTTCCTTCCTCCCTTCTTCCCTCCTTCCTTCCTTCCTTCCTTCCTTCCTCCCTCCCTTCCTTCTTTCCTTCCTTCTTTCCTTCCATCCCTTCCCCCTCTTCCTCCCTCCCTTCCCCTCCCTCCCTCCTCCCTTCCTTCCTTCTTCCCTCTCTTCCTTCCTTCCCTCCTTCCTTCTACCCTTCCTTCCTTCCTCCCTTCTTCCCTCCTTCCTTCCTTCCTCCCTCCCTCCCTTCCTCCCTTCCTTCCTTCCTTCTTTCCTTCCATCCCTTCCCCCTCTTCCTCCCTCCCTTCCCCTCCCTCCCTCCCTCCTCCCTTCCTTCCTTCCCTCCTTCCTTCCTTCCCTCCTTCCTTCCTTCCTTCCTTCCTTCCTTCCTTCCTTCCTTCCTTCCTCCCTTCTTCCCTCCTTCCTTCCTTCCCATGTCTTTGCCTGCTCTTGTCTGCTATAAGGTGGACCTCAGCCTGGGGCATCACAGGACACAATATCACTGGTTAACACAAAGTTGAATCTCGGGGGAGGTCCTTGACCTCCCTAGTCATCATTGTTGTTCAATTATTTTTCAGTCCTACCTGACTGTTAGTGACTCCCATTTGATGTTTTCTTGGCAAAGATACTGCAGTGGTTTGCCATTTCATTTCCAGCGCATTTTACAGATGAGGAAACTGAGGCAAAGAGGCTAAGTGACTTGCCCAAAGTTATACAGCCACTAAGTGTCTGAGGCCACATTTGAACTCAGGCAGATGAGTCTTCCTGACTCTGGGCCTGGCACTCTGTCCACTGCAGCACCACCTAGCTTCCCCATCTAATTATACAGTCACTGACAAAAGGCAGAGACAAGTGTGAGCACATTGAATGGAATGTGGGGCCTGGAGTTAGGAAGAGCTGGATTCAAATCATACCTCAGACATTTACTGGCTTTGTGACTCTGGGCAAGTCACTTTAACCTCTACTGGCCTTGGTTTTCTCAGCTGTAAAATGAGGATCATGATAGCACCTACTTCCTAGAGTTTTTGTGAGGATCAAATGAGATAATATTTGTAAAGTGCTTAGCCCAGTGCCTGGCACACAGTAGATGCTAGATAAATGCTTATTTCCTTCCCCTTTCCAAACACTTCCAGGACCAGGTATCCTTTCTTTCATACCACCCCCTGCCCTCCACCAGTCAAGGTCAGAAGGAGTCAGAATAGTCCTTGCCTCGCTTTGCCACTTCCATGTTCTCCCTGTGCCCCATCAGTCAGAAGAGGTGGGATGGAACGGTATGCTTCTTACAGGTAGGGGGGTTTGCATTGGCAAGAAGAAGGACCATGTCTTCATGTAAGAGAGGGGTGAAGAAGGAGCTAGTAGCAGAAGTCATTGGAGTGATGAAGACTGGAGAGAAGAGAGAGCTCTCAATGAATGGCCTCATTTTTTCCATAGAAATATGAAGCAAAGTTCTCAGTTAAGTACATGGGGAAGGGGAGTTATGACAGTTTTGAGAGGGAATGAAAAGATTTGGAAGAACCAGTGTAGAAAGTGGGACAGTGACTCATTTAGGAACACTTAAATAGATCAGGTAAGCACTTAATAAATGCTTATTTCCTTCCTCCCTCCCTCCCTTCCTCCCTCCTTTCTTCCTTCCTTCCTTCCTCCCTTCCTCCCTGCTGTCTTCCCCCCTTCCTTCCTCCCTTCTGCCTTCCCCCCTTCCCCCTTTCCTTCCTTCCTTTCTTCCTTCCTTCCTTCCATTCTTCCTTCCTTCCTTTCTTCAATGCACATTTTACGCTTAATTAAAGTTCTGGTCACTGTCGTCTGCTGACCTCCAGGACACTCTTCTTCCTTTCTCAATGAGTTTGGTGCCTGGCTCCCAGTCTTTCTCTTACCCAATTCCTGCCTTCGTACCAAGGGCCTTTAGCACACAAACTGATTCTCCCTAAAACACTCTGAAATTCCCTGATCCTCAATCTGCTCATTGCCCATGACCTTGTCCTCTACCTTCAGTCACCAAGAGATATGGTCATACCCTTGATCTTGCCCTCATCCACCAATGGATCACTTCATGAACTTTGAAATTCCCTGATCTGAAGGAAATCTGTTGTTATTCCCTCTCTCCTTCTGTCTTGCACCCCTAAACCCTGTTCTTCATCCTCACGATCATCTCCAGCCTCCAAGCCTTCAGTTTCTTCCCTGGCTATCACCCTTGAACTGGCTACAATCTCCTCCCTTTCTCATATTACCCGCCTTGGTAAAATGTGCAATTCTATGCTATCCTACTCTGTTGAGTCCCTTGTCCCCTTTCCCAGTAACCAATCTTGAGCTTCCAAACCTTAGCCTTGGACTATTCCTACCATGAAACTGCTGACTGGACCCCACTACAGATTTGTGTTATGCAACCTCAACTCAAAATATTCCTAATTGACTCACTGTCCCACTTTCTACACTGGTTCTTCCAAATTTTTTTCATCCCCTCTCAAAACTGCCATAACTCTCCTTTCCCACGTACGGAACTGAGAATTTTGCTTCATATTTCTATGGAAAAAAATGAGGCCATTCATGGAGAGCTCTCTTCTCTCCACTTCTTCATCACTCCAATGACTTCTACTACTAGCTCCTTCTTCACCCGTCTCACATGAAGACGTGGTCCTTCTTCTTGCCAACACAAACCCCTCTACCTGTAAGAAGGGTACCATTCCATCCAACCTCTTCTGACAGATTGCCCCCTCTATTATCCTCACTCTCTCACTTCTTTTCATTCTTTCCTTCTCTGCTGCCTGCTTTTCTACTGTCTACAAACATACTCACACATTCCCAATTCTTAAAAGAAAGTCCTCACTCATTCCATCAACCCCCACTATCTATGGTCCCATTTCTCTTATTTTTTGTGACTAAAGATTTAAGAAAGCTCTCTATAATAGGTGCCTCCACTTCCTTTTCTCTTCTCTCTTATTAATTCTCTATCATTTTCCTTCCACCCTCATCATGCAACTGAAACTTCTTTATCTAAAGTTGCCAAGGATCTCTTAATCAACCTGAATGACCTTTCCTCCCTCCTCCTTGTTGGCCTCTCTGCAGCCTCTGACACTGCTGAGCCTCCTCTTCTCTTTGGCCCTAAAATCACTTCCAAATCTGACCTCACTTTTTCTAGGTTTTTGTGCCACTACCCTCCTGATTTTCATCCTACTTATATGACTACTCAAGCTCAGTCTCCTTTGCTGGCTCTCTCTAAGGTCATCCCCCGCTAACTATGGGGGTGCCCCAGAATGCTGTCTTGGTCCTTCTTCTCTTCTTCCTCTATACAGTTTGTTTGGTGATCTCACCAATTCCCACAGTTTCCATGCTGAAGATTCCCACATTTAATTCCTTCACCCTAACATCTCTCTTGACCTTCAGACTTGCATATTTGCCTGTTGAGTATATGGAACTCATTATCGCATAGAAATCTTAACTTCAACATATCCAAAACTAAACTCATCTTTCATCCCCAAACCCTCCCCTATTCCTAAGTCCCCTATTACTGTTTAGGGTGCCAATATCCTCCCAGTGACCAGGGCTTAAAATGGAAGAGTCATCTTTGACTCCTCACTCTTACCCCACATATTTGGTCAGTTTCCCTCCCTTTCTAACATCTCTTCCATGTCCCCTCTTCTCTTCTCAGACATTGTGCCCACCCTCATGTAGGACCTCATCACCTCATATCTGGACTATAGGAATACTTTTTGGTTGGGCTTCCTCCCTCAAGTCACTCCCCACCCAAGTCCATTAACCATTTATTTGCCCAAATGAATTTCCTTTAGCGAAGGTCTGACCATGTCACACCCATTGGCTTGCTATCACTTCTAAGACAAAATAGAAAATCCTCTATTTGGCATTCTTTCACAACCTGGCTCCTTCTCACCCTTCCAGTTTTCCCACACCTTATTCTGTCATCCAGTGTGTTCCCCATACAAGAAACTCAATCTACCTGTTCTTGCATTTTTACTGGCTATTCTCTATGCCTAGAACATTCTCTCTCTCTCTCTCTCTCTCTCTCTCTCTCTCTCTCTCTCTCTCTCTCTCCCTCTCTGTCTCTCTCTCTCTCCACCCCCCCCATGATTTTCCTGGATTTCTTCAAGTCTTTGCTAAAATCCTATGTTCTATGAGTGATCTTCCTCAATCTCCCTTAATTCCAGTGCCTTTCCTCTGTGATTGCTCTCCTATTTACCCTGGCTGTCATTTGTAAATAGTTGCTTGCATGTCATCTTCCCTTTTAGACTGGGAGATCCTTGAGAGCAGAGATGGGTTTTTGGGTTTCTTTGAATCCCCAGTACTTAGCTCATGTCTGGTACACAACAGGTGTTTAATAAATGCTTAGTGACTGACTGAATTTCTTCAAGACTCAGTTCAAATCACACCTTTTGCAGGAGTTGTTTTAACCAGTTGTAGCTGCTGTATTTGCCTTCCCATCATACTACTATATTCTAGACTAGATGTAGATATATAACCTATATACAACCTACTCTATACTATATGATAACCCTAACCCTGCCATGTGTTTATATTATATATATGTATATGTAGGGACTCTCTCTCTCTCTCTCTCTCTCTCTCTCTCTCTCTCTCTCTCTCTCTCTCTCTCTTTCTCTCTCTCTCTCTCCCCCCACCCCCCCACACTTAGGAAGTTACTCGTAATGAGAGGGCTACTTGGCCAACAGAGAGAATGCTGTCAATCACTGGGCTATAGCCTGCTATGGTTTGTAATGCTGACAAAGCTGCTTCCTGACCTTTTCCTGAATAGGACAGTGAGCTGTTTGTGTTTGCTTGTTTTCCCATGACAAGAAGGAGACTGTTAGCCCCCCACATTAGCAGCCAAGTAGAAGATGGATTGGAATGAGGAGATCCCTGAAGGTAAGGGAGCAACCAGTCAGTCAGTCAATTGAAAGTCCTAGTATGGGCCAAGCATGGTCCTAAGCACTGGGGATATAAAAAGAGAGTTCTTGTCCTTGAGGAGCTTACAATCTAATGGCAAGACAACAAGCAAATACATATGTACAAATAAGCTATGTATGGGGTAAGTAGGGAATAATGAACAGAGAGAAGATGCTGGAATTAAGGGGGGCTTCCTATAGAAGGTGGAATTGTAGTTAGGACTTAAAGGAAGCCAGGGAGGTCAGTAGTTGGAGAGGAGGGGGTAGAGCATTTCAGGCATGGGAGGCAGCCAGAGAAAATGCTTGGAGCCAAGACATGGAGGGTCTTGTTCATGTGAGAGCCATGAGGCCAGTGTCACTGTATCAAAGAATAAATCTTGGGGAGTAAGGCACAAGAAGACTGGAAAGTGAGGAGGGAGCATTTTGTATTTGTATTTTGTATTTGCTCCTGAAGACAATATGGAGTTTACTGAGCAGGAGGTGACATGGTCAGACCTGCACATTAGGAAAGCACTTCAGTGGCTGCATGGATGGAGGATAGATTGAAGTGGAGAGAGGCCTGAGTCAGGCAGAGAACCCTACTGTGGTACCTACTGCCATGGTCTAGGGGTAAAAGGATGAGGGTCTGTACCAGATTAGGGGCAGTGTCAGAGGAAAGAAGGGGAAGTATCGGGAAGATGCTACAGAAATTAGATCACTGGACCTTGGCACCATATTGGATGTGGGGGGGCAGGGTGACAGATAGTGAGGAATTCTCTCAATTGACCAGATGTAACTTGATGAAAACCAGACCTAGAACTGCTGCTGAGTGGCAAAAAGGGCACATATGTAAATGACGTTGTGGTGATCAAATCACTAAGAACTGTTTAGAGATGCTTCAGAAGGCCTGTGGGCATCAGGCTACCTTCCACTATGCTGGTATTGGTGGGTATCGGGATGATTGTTCTCTCAACAGGGATAGAAGCAGGAGAGGGCAGGCTTTCAAAGGTCAGTTTTAGAGATATTGATTTGGAGAGTCCTCTGGGATGTCTGAGTGAAGATTCCAACCATTTCCAGACCTCTGTTCCTGTCTTGAGCTTCTCACCTCTCTCATTGTGTCATGTCTATCTGGGCATGTGGTGCCCTCTGGTTGGGGCTCCTTTGAGAGCATCATGGGGTTCTCGTTTCAAACCCCTAATCCAGAGCCCCGTGCACAGTAGGTGCTGAATGGCAATCTGTGCTCTTGAATTGTCTTTATTCCTTTGAGAACCTCCACCTGAATTCCTCCGAGATCAGAGGCTGGACTTAACATTGCTTGTTTTAGGTCCCTCTCCCCACAGCAATGGTGCTGAGCTGTTCCACAATGAGTTTCACATTCTTCCAGTCGTGGCATCTTCTTGATCTGTGTAAGACACTTTTCATTCTATCTCATTCTCATTGTTTATACCACCTCTCTATTTATCATTTGAAAATTTAATTAACTTTCTGTTTAGCTTTTAGACTGATCATTAATGAAAATGTTAATGAAACTGGACTGATTATTGAGCCTCAGAACCTTGAGAATGACGTCTCCAAATCGATCAGAGGCCATCCATCATTCCTGAGCCCCAGCCTGCATGCATGTGTGTGAATGTATCTGCATGTGTCTGCATATGCCTGTGTATGGATGCAGGCTTCCATGCATGTGAATGTGTGTCTGCATATGAGAGTGTGTGCATGGTTTGTGCATTTGTGTATGAGCATATTTGCATGCACATGCATACGTGTGTTTCTACATGTGTGTCCTGTGTGTGCATGTGAAATGGTGTGTGTTTGTGTGTGTGCCAGGTGAAAGAGACAGACATTCTTGGATCCATTTTTCAAGTCAGCTATGTAACGAAGTATCTTGCTAATGATGATAGGGATGAATATATACCATAGGCTGTCCCAGGTTTCTGCAATGTTGCTGAGGCCAACAGAAACTCCATGGTGGGCTTGGTCCTGGGTAAATTCCCCATGTCATTATTCCTCTGTGATCAGTTCTCTGCTCTCAGACAACTCTCCTGACTGATGAGCCCGGATCTCTCTTGGCTGATGTTTGCTGACATCTGGCCCGAGAAGGCCACAGGTGCCGAATTGGGCTGAGGGGTTGCAGCAAAATTCTCCCATAATCCAGAGAAACATCTTGTCTCCTCCCTTGTTTGATTTATGATGTCTTTGTGAACAAGGAGCCAGCCTCAGAGCCAGGAAGACCCAAGTTCAAGTTCTGCCTTTGATACATACCAACTCTGTGAGTCTGGAGAAAGCTTGACCCACCAGTGAGTAGCCCAAGCTGCTCCCTGAAGACCTGAAGGTGCTGAGTAGGTGGCATTCTGAGTAGGAAGAGGAAGTGTCTACATTGAGTTCACTTTAGTAGTGACGTCACAAGTCCACTTCCTATGCCCATCATTCATCCCTTAGTTCATTGGTCCACTCATTTGCATATGGCCCAAAAACTCTCCTAGAAAATGAGTGGGATGAGTGGGATGTAAATATGGGCATCTCTCATGCCCCTGCTGTGCCTTTAGATGTCCAGCTTCATACCTCAGTGACACGACACAGCAGCTTGACTCCCTGACCTGCTGCCTCTGCCCCTCACTAATGGGCTGACTTTCTGCAAGATTCAGGGTACCTCAGTTCTCTCCTCTGTACAATGAGGGTCTCTAACTTCCCATTGACTTATGACTCAGAGTTGGCAAAAAATACATGGGAGCCAGGCATTCAGGACCCTGGGCACACAGTAAGGGCAGTAAGGAGACCCTGACATTGGAGAAATCCCTGTTTCATCCAGGAAGTCTCTTATTTCCCCTTATAGGACAGGAGTGAATGCAAGAGCACGATGATTCCAGGCCTATGGGCGAGATCAATAGTGCCCTAAGCTTCACCATGTTATGGACTCTTAGACCATGTTCAATGAACAGATTAAGAAAAAAACACAGAGACGGGAAAGAAATGCCTGAAAGCCATAAAACGTCAGATTTGGAAAGAATAACAGAGGCTCACCTAGAATGAGGATCCCCTGAGCTCAGATCTCTTCAGTGCACTCACTGTGTCTCTATTCAAGTTACTAATTTTAAAAAAATCTCAAATTCACAGTGCCAAGCACAGATGCCTAGGGCTCCCCAGTGGCGCCCTCCATCCAAGGGATGGAAAACCCTTAATGACCACTCTTTGGCCACTCAACTGCTGCGGTCAACCCCTAGCTTAGCCAGGGCTGAAGTTTGGCTGAAGTCTAGATAACATGTTGCTATAGACTTCCTCTGACATGCCATTAACATGTCCTGTTGTTTAAAAAGTCAGGCTGGCTCTTTGGAAGTACCACTTCCTTTTCCTGCATGTCCAGTCACCATTCATTTAGTGATACATCCAAGAATATTGCATGGAGATTGAGGTCCAGCTGCATTTCACAGGTTTTATTCCTTTCTTTCTTTCCTCTCTCTCTCTCTCTCTCTCTCTCTCTCTCTCTCTCTCTCTCTCTCTCTCTCTCTCTCTCTCTCTCTCCCTCTCTCTCTCTCTCCCTCTGTTTTTTGGAATAATGGGACATCCTTTCCCATTTTCCATCACCTTCCAAAAGTCACTGACAATGGCTCAGCAAGTAAGTCTGCCAGCTGTTTCTGTGCTCACTCTTCCCAACCCCAATCCCTGGCCTCCATCCAATATCAGCTTGTACAACATCTCCTACAAGAGATTTTTCAGGTCTCCCCAATAGCCAATGAGCCCCCTGCCCATTATCTTACATTTCTACTTACTT